>NW_020536999.1:8257091-8280626 GCF_003426905.1 Ctenocephalides felis
ATACATCAATTTTGTTCTAAGGCGTGTCAAAGTGTTCAGAAACTGCTGAAACGTAATTAAAAAACGATTACTTGCGATTAAATTCAATGCGACTGTTTAATAAATATTTTAACCAGTTAACCGTGATTGACGAGTATACCCGTCACAGAGAAATTGCAAAATTTTGTGTACACTGTAATGACGAGTATTTTCGTCGTGTGTATAAATGGCCAACCATTGACTAAATAATAGTATTAACTTCCCGTAGGACAAGTTATAGTAATCGCAATAAAATCGAAAATGAAAATTTTTAATATGTTTTTACGTTTCAAAGGTTTCTGAACATTTTGGCATACCTTAGAAAAAATGGATGTACGTGTGTGTGTGTGCGTGCGTGTGTATGTGTGTGCGGATACAAATTTTCGTCGACGATTTCGGGAACACTGATCAACCGATTTGAATAATTCAAAAACAATCGATTCGTATTGATAAGGAGATGTGTTGATTAGTTTTTGGCAAAGGCAGGTGTAGCCGTTCCGAAGATATGGCGCAAAAAGTGCTAAAAACGGTAACTCAGTTTTTAAGAGAACGGAGCGTCCGATTTCAATAATTCAAAAAACATTTTACTTGTATTGACAAGATGAAGAACTGATTAAATTTTCATGAAGGCAGGTCTAGCGGTTTCGGAGATCTAGTGAAAAAAGTAAAAAAAAGCCATTTGGCGGTCAAAAATGATCATTAGACATATGCACATCAAATTATCAGATATTTTATAGAGATTTTAACAATAAGTATAAATTTTGTTTACATTCCTATGGGTTCCGTACCAATGCTTATGCGTTAGACAGCGACGCGGCGCTTACGCGCTTTATATTTTGTCCCTATGCAGTTAAAGCAGTACGATTGCTTTGAAAAAAAGTTCAGACCTTCCAAAATATGTCAAAATAAAGAAAACATTAAAAAAAAAAAAAATTAATTTTTTTTTTCAAAAAAAAGTAATTTTTTGTCCAATTTATTTTTTCAAAGTAAAATTTTTAAAAATGGTAATCGTTAATAAATTTTTAGTACGGGAAGTTCCAGCAATATGCCTTAAGGCACAATGCCTTAATTGCCTTAAGACACAATTCCACTTACAGCTAGTTAGTAAATATTTCATGTATGTGTTATCAATGACATCAGAAAGTTGCACTTGTGGTAAAATTGTTATTTGCGTTTGGGCATTTTGGAGGTTAGATTCTATGTGTTTTGGCAGTTTGTAACCACCAACTGATACGAAAATAGCATATATATCCTATTTTATTTACACGTTATATATATATATATATATATATATATATATATATAAATATATCTGTTTCTATGTTTTTACCTCTGCCTTTCCTTTCCCGTTGGTCGTTTACTTATCTCGACATATTCAAATGAAATTCCCGTGCGAGAGAGGCAAAATGTCCGCAATAATTACGCAATCTGTCCATTACATTATTATTTTTAGTAAATAATATGCAAATTCAGAGGTTCTTAAAGAGATATTATGTATGAGTATGTATGTATGTTGGCTGGCACCCAGTATATAATATAGTCTCTAGAAGACGAATGTCCCTATTCTCACGGGCGAACGGTGAAAGACTATATTTTTATTTAATATGAAATAAATATAAACAATGGATAGGATAGATCAGTGGTTTCCAAAATGTGTCACTAAAACATTTTGAACCAGAAGTGTGGCGCGTTCCTTGAAAAACTCCAGGAATTCGATCTTGAATCAAGTTTTGTGAACCCCTTTGTTTCTATATGGCGCGATTTCGCATTTACAATTCGATTTTCGCACCTTGCATTTACAATTTGTCAATTATGTCACTAACTACATAATTTTCTTATTTATACTTTCGCTTTATATTATATTTTATTGGCTTGTTTTTTAAAAAGGTAAATTTACGTGCTACAGTTAGTCGCGCCCCTATGGAGTGGGAAAACAATTATAATCTAAGTAACGGCAACGTGGTCGCAATTGTGATATGTACATATATATATTAGGGTGGTCCTTAATATGGATATATGGATAAAGTTATATCTAAAAAAAAACATTTTTATAATTTTTGAAACTTTTTTCATGTTATTTCTTAATAAATATTGTTTAATTGTTTCGTAATAAATATTGTCTTAATAAACATTGTTTTTTATCAGTTTGGAAACATTTGAGCCTCAGGAATCAAGAATATTCAAAAATATCCATATTAAGGACCACCCTAATATATATTATATATATATATATATATATATATATATAAATATATATAGAAATGAGAGCGTTTGGATTTTTGTGAAAATGACGAAATGTGCATCTCAAAATATATTCGATTTCTCAGTTTATTTTCGTTGCACAGGAAAAACCTACTTTTTCCTCTTTATATATATATATATATATATATATACAATATGATTTTATTTTGGTGTAAAATAAATATATTATAGGAAAAAACAGTGGGTCATCAACGAAAGTAAATATGGTATCGGTTTCTTAAAAGATTTCGGAAATACATTAAGATAAGTATCGCATTTCATAAATTACAAATCGATATATATATATATATATATACACCTAAGTCTGTTTTTACACGGAGATTGGTTCCAGAAGAAGCCGTGTAAAAAAAAAACGTGTAAAAAAAGGACAGATCTTATACAAAAATGGGTGATTTGTCCTACTCTCTAAAACCTATTAAAATTAGTGAAAACAAGAATTTTCAAGAACAAGAATTCATGTTTATTTTAATAATAATTCCCCTAAATTAGTGCTATTCACATTTGCTTTGACCAGTAAAAATTGTTTGTACGCGCTAAAGGGGAATTCACTCAAATCTTTAAGCTAGTGTTCGCAAACTATCGATACTATCGATGGTTTCAGACTTTTTTCTTTCATAAATACTTTTTTGTGATATGAACATTACTTCGCAAAAATTAAATTTGCCAAAAAAAATTTAAGTACTTAAATTTCAAATCGTGCTAAATGGAATAAAATCGCGTAAAAAATTAAAAATATTCAATTTTCAAACCGTGTTATATCAAAACCGTGTACAAAAAGACCGTGTAAAAACAGACTTAGGTGTATATATATATATATATAAATAAAAATAAATTCATAATTTCCAAGCATCAAAAACTAACAAATAAAAAAGATGAGAAAAGACAGTACTAAATATTAAGAGCTAAATCACAATTACAAACATTAACATGTCCATTTCCGCGCACGCATATGTTGCGTGAGACCGTTGTCAATAGCCAAGTACAGAACGCAACAGGTGCGTTCGCATTCCTTGCACTTTCGAATAGTGTTTTTAGTAAATTAAAATTCTCAAATTAGAATGCTCAAATTAAAATTTTGTGTTGTAATAAAACTTGGAGCGCATTCCATAATAACCTAAAGTATTTTTAATTAAAAATCAATACTATGTAATTTTACAATGATTTATTAGACATTGATTTTAGATAAATTTTCTATACATTCTTTTGTTTCTATATTACCAATGTCATGACACACTCAACCTAATTTGGAGCAAATTTGCTCCAGTACTATTCATTCTATTTTTAGTAGATTTTTTTAATGTCCAGCTAATATATACAAAAATAATTATTAATTTAGAATTATGAACAAACAACACTCTTTTTTTTGCACTATTTTATTAAATATTAATTTTCACAAACGTTTCGGGACTAGGTTTGTCTCATCATCAGTGTGTTATAATTTAAAATTTGAAATATAGAAATCTAAATTAGCATTATGTGTTATCCGTTACAAGTCGTTCAAAATACTGTTTGAAAATGATTATATTTAGTATTAAGCGAATAAAAAAGTTTAGGACAGGGGTGAGTATAAGCAACACAATGTTAGCAGTAAATGTGTTAATTAAATTTTGACAAAAAAAAGAAGAAAAACGTTTATTAGCACTGAAATAATTCACTTGAATGAAACAAGATTCTGCAAAACGTCTAAGGTCATTATTTTTTTATACACAAGGATAAATAATATGATTTGTATTGGAAGTTTGTTTAAATTAATTATACAGAAAATGTAGTTTTGAATTGTTTTGGATTTTTAGAATTATATATATATATATATATATATATATATATATATATATATTTATATCTGTACGATAGTTCTCATGAACGAGATCAGTAGGAAACTCCGGTTTGCATCTCTTTGTGAATGTAAATGTTAATAATATATCGTTGTCTGTTCGTATTAGATTCCAATTCATATAAATTGAGCGTGAGATAAGAAACTTATCAGAATCAAAGGATGTTCGTTCGGGCAGGTCACGGCTCCATTATTATTACAATATATTAATATATATATATATATATATATATATATATATATATATATTACAAAAAAAGTTCAATTTTCTTCCTGCTACCAATTATATTAAAAATGATGTACCAAATCATTCTCAAATTTCTAATTCAGGGTCCGTCATTTTTACTTAATTAATATAAAGGAGTTTATCTTTACCATATCTAGACGTTTTTCACATTTTTAAAAAAATTGTTTTTTAAATATAGGTTTCTCATCATTTCAATTTCAACAATACTTGTAACTTATTTTACTAATTTATATATAATTTATTAAAATTAAAATCGAATTTCTCAAAAATTATATTAAATAAAAAATTTGCCTATAAAGAAGATCTACGATTTTATCACTAAAAGGTTTCACTTTAATGAAACAAGATTCTGCGAATCTTCAAATTCTACTTGTCTTTCTCCAAATGATGTTCACAAAGTGAATTGTAACGATTGTAACTGATGTTATATTGGTGAAAGTACACAATATATTTATAAGAGAATTAATCAACAAATTTGTAATTCAAAAAATCCTGGTCAGTACAAGACTATGTTTTCCGAACATATTATTATTTTAAATCATTTTTAATATACGCATAAAGAAAAAATCGTTATCTTAGAAAATTTGCTGAAAATATTTTTTGTTATTTTAAATGATGAGTTAAAATGACATTTAACTCTTCTGTGTAAATAAATAAAATTTTGCCCTTTTAGTACACGATATACATATCGTGTACTAAAATATTAATATTCTAATTTATGATCGTAAAATTTTGTTGTTTTATTATTATATTATTATTATATATTTTCTTAATTAACTTTTCTAATTAATTCATTTTTTTATATTGTACTATATTTTTTGTTTCTTTTTTGATATTTTGAGTTTGTTTTTTTTCATCCTTGATTCATCTTTTTTCCAACCGGTTTATTATTTCCCAAAATTCGACTCTGGATCAGCATTTGTGAACCCAGCCGTTTCTTTGCCATTCACGTTCCATTTAAAATTTGTTAATAACTACAAACATGTAATTTTTGGCTATTAATTTATGATTTTATTTTATTAGTTTGTTTTTGCATTAAAAACAGTGTCTTTATTTGGGTGAATTTTTTTCCTGATTTGAATTTGTTGAGATGCTGAATGATGGCACACATATAGCGTCGAAAAGTACATAAACATTTCATTATTTATTGTTTATATTTTGACTATTAGGACGCAAACAAACAAATATACAGTTGTACATCAAAGTGTTTGTCACTTTTGTGCCAAAAGGTAAAAATCCACAATATTAAATTATCAGTTACCTTACGACGGAAATTCATCCGGTTGTTTGCCGGAAATTATACATATATAAATACACATAATATATATATATATATATATATATATATATATTATGTGTATTTATATATGTATAATATAAAGGAAGTGGAACCAGATTTTACGGATGTAGCCAGTTCCTGCGACATCTACAACATTAAATAAGAATATAAACGCGGTTTGTAGTCTTCAAGGAATTTTATTTAGTCATTTTATTTATATTTCATTAAAATTAAAATTCGAATTACGATATTAATTTCAAGTGCGGATAGAAAAAAGTGCGAAAGAGCGCCTCTTTCGCCATTTCCAACAAGCAACATTATAAAAATAATACAGATGGGTATCTATTTTAAAGCTAGATGTTTATCTATGGTTTGATATTTGTTTGAATTTTGAATGCAACTAGTCAAAGCGATATAATTATATTTATTATATATAAAACAGATTATTAAAGTTTTATTTTACCTATACACATGGAGGATAAAACACAGAACAAATGTGCGTCGACGATTCCTAGAACACGGATTAACCGATTTGAATAATTCAAAAAAACATTTTACTTGTATTGTCGAAATGAACAAGTAGTGGAATTTTTGTAAAGGTAGTCCAGCGTCTCCGGAGATCCAGTAAAAAAAGTAAAAAATAAATGCCATTTGGCGGTCAAAAATAAACATTGGACATACGTACATCGAATTATCAGATATTTTATAAAGATTATAATAATAAGTACAAATCTTGTGTACATTTATATGGGTTCCGTACCAATGTTTACGCGTTAGACCACTACGCGGCGCTCAAGCGCTTAGATATTTCGACTCCAAATCAGCTACCCATCAGCAAAAAATGTTAATGTTAAAAATTTTCAAAAGAATCAGAATATAACATTTCTTGCAGATGACAGTTCAATTGTTTTCCCCTAGATTTCATGTTTTTTTTGTAATCTTTGCCATTTATTTCAACAATATTACAATAGTTTTATCGTTCATTAAATCTTAAAAATTTCCTTTGACAAACTCGGAAAAGATTTATCAAAATGCGAATAACCGTTAAGGAGAAGTATCAAATCATACACCCGTACAGAAGAATTTTATATATATATAAGATATATGTGTGTCCATATTACCTTATCAACTACCATTTTTCAAATAACTTTCCTTTTCGCAATCGATTTCAATAATTATACAACATCAATTGAATGATTCTTGCAGAAGAACAAGACACAAAGGTATTCTTAAGAACATTCAATGAAGCATCACGTTGCTCAATCGAATGGAAGACATTTCAAATGGAAAACGACATTTATATTTAATCCATTCTATTAATTCATTATTTGCGTTTCCTACATTTCGAGATGAATCCATCTTCTGACTAAAGTACTTATGTACTAATTAATCTAGTCATAGATATGAATCTAGTATAAAACTAGTTGGTATTGGTATTAAGCCTTGAGGCAAGTTACATGGACTTCCCGATATGTTTAAATATTCGACTTACTCAATAAAAAATAAATTAATTTATGAGCGATTAAAAGTATTCCGAGTGGATTTATTACACATGATTGAAAACGAACAAAATCGTTAATTCGGAATATATTCTAAAAGCAAATTTTCAAAAATCAACAATTTTTAAAATTGAACCAGTTTCCGCAGGACTTTAAAGGTTTAGTATGTTCATTAAGACCAAGTACTCTATCGTTACACCAAGTAAATCGTCTAATTTTAATTTCAACAAATATCAAAACTAGCTGTAAGTGGAATTCTGTCTTAACGCAATTAGGACATCGTGCATTAAGGCAAATTGCTGGAACTTCCCGTACCGCAATTCAAAATTCAAGTAATTAAAAATAATCAA
Organism: Ctenocephalides felis; assembly: GCF_003426905.1. Classification (NCBI taxonomy): domain Eukaryota; kingdom Metazoa; phylum Arthropoda; class Insecta; order Siphonaptera; family Pulicidae; genus Ctenocephalides; species Ctenocephalides felis. The sequence continues at coordinate 8,264,581 of NW_020536999.1, forward strand.
TAATAATAATCAATAAAAGTTGATTAATGATTTAAAACTTTTAATAGAATTTCGAACCACATTAAATCATTCTATCTTAAATCATTTATTTTGAAATATTTTGGAAATTCTGAACCTTTTTTTCAAAGCAATCGTACTGCTTTAACTGCATAAAGACGAAATATCGAAGCGCGTAAGCGCCGCGTCGCCGTCTAACGCGTAAACATTGGTACGGAATCCATAGGAATGTAAACAACATTTATACTTATTGTTAAAATCTCTATAAAATATCTAATTATTTGATGTGCATATGTCTAATGATCATTTTTGACCGCCAGATGGCTCATTTTTTTACTTTTTCCTCCATATCTCCAAAGTCGTTGGACCTGCCTTTCCAAAAATTTGAACAGATCTTCATTTACTCAATACAAATAAAATGTTTTTTGAATTATTCAAATCGGACGCTCCGTTCTCTTAAAAACTGAGTTACCGTTTTCGGCACTTTCCCCGACGCCCCGTATCTTCGGAACGGCTAGACCTGCCTTCGCTAAAAACTAATCAGCGAGTCTCCTTATGAATACGAATCGAATGTTTTTTGAGTTATTCAAATCGGTTGATCCGTGTTCCCGAAATCGTCGACGAAAATTTGTATCCGAACATACATACATACACGCACACGCACACACACACACATACACACACATACATCCATTTTTTCTAAGGTATGCCAAAATGTTCAGAAGGTTTTGAAACGTAAAGATCTATAAAAATTTTCATTCTCGATTTTTTTGCGTTTACTATAACTTGCCATACGGGAAGTTAATAACTACCTATTTTCTCAAACTTTATTGAATTTTTTAAAATTAAACTACTTGTCGTAAGGCCGTAATATTTTAGTAAGTTCTATAAGACCATGATATATATCGCCATAAAAAGTTCCATGAAAATCGGCTCAAATTTTTTTTCCAACAGTTAATTACAAGAAAACGGCTCGGTAGATTTTCACCTAAAACTAATCAGTATCATTCCCAACTAATATCTTTCGAACAGTTTATGATTTTTTAAAATCGGTTCGGTAGTATGAGCTTAAAAGTGGACGAAAGGTTTAACACTTTTTTCCAAATTACAAAGAAATGGCTCGGCCGATCGTCGCACAAAACTGAGAAACGATAATCCTCATCGAGATACATCGAATGGCTTTTAACTTTTTGAAATCAATCCAGCCGTTTTTGAGAAAACGTCGATTTAAGGCAAAAAATCTGTTCACACATACACACACACACACACATAAACACATTCGATTCAGAATGGCTTGAAACGTCGAGAAAACATAAAATTAGCGAATCGGATTTTTTGATGAAAACAATCTTCTCCTTCGGGAAGTTAAATAGATATCCATTTGTGTTATTTCTATTATGTGACGAAAGAGGCGCCCAGGTCGGTCTATCGTTGTTGTCTATCGGTTAATGATTTCATCTAGATCTGTGCAAATAGCAGTTATTGAGTTAATAATTCCGCAAAGTAGGCGTTTTTGCTCATATTTTTCACACATTACTGTGGGAACTTTGTAACAATGGTCGCATTCAGTATTCAGTTGATATATCTTTGCCGTTGCATTATTTAGCGAGTGTAGTCGCGGCTGCAAAACAAGACTGACTCGCAATGTGTACACAATAATTAAGGACGAAAGAAAATCATATGGTAGGAAATATTGTCAGAGATGAAATTATAAATAAACTAGCAACCCGACGAACTTCGTTTCGCCACCAGATAGTTTCGTGAGAAAGATGAAGAAATTTTTTGTCTGTTTTATATTTGAAAAGGAAAAAATTTGATTTTATTACACAACAGTAATGAATTTATTTCGATTACAAAAATGAAGTGATTTTTAGTTGAACTTCTCTTAGTAAATGAAAGTAAATCCGCAAATTATCCGTTTCATTGAAGTGCTCTTTGGTAAACCACATTTTTTGTTTTTTGGTCTGACGTTAACACAAACAAAGCGGATGGTTTTCCAACTCGTGAACAGGCAACGTATAACTGCCCATGTGAAAAACAATGATTTTCTAAATAATCTATTTGAAATTTATCCCGCAAACACTAAGCGATTGGCCTTGAGACTGGTTATTGCGAACGCAAGGCGAACTGGAAATTGCAATCGTTTGAAGTCAAACGGAAGACCAGTCGGAATCATTGGTATGTCACCAAATCGCCAGCAATATTTGATTGAATGGTGAAATTCAGGGCGTGTACATCATTATTCTTTGCGGCAAGAATTGCTCGTTGACGTTGACGTTGATAATTCTCACTAATGTCATTACTCGAATTTTTAATTACGGTGCCTGAAGCTAAAGCAACTTGCATTAGGGCACGATGCCATGCACAACTAATTTTCTTAGCTATAAACCTTGCGGAGCCCGAGACCTTTCCAACGAATGCAAAATTGCCGAAATCGGTTCGTGCATTCGGGAGTTATTTCGTCAGGAAGGAAAACCCGACCTATTTTTATATATATAGAAGATAGTACTTGTCACTTATGACAAACAGTCTTTAGTATTGTGTCCATTGTCTCCTGATTTCCCCTATATCCGATTGTACGATACAGTTGTGTGAATTTCTCCGTTTTATACTTTGTTGCGCAAAATGCAAATTTCAAAATAATATTATGTATCAAGAAGAAGATTACCAAGGTTATGTACACGATACGTATGCATACCACTAGCCATATGTTTATTTTTCTCGTGAGAAATTGTGAAATTGGACTAAAACTCGAAAAATCCTTATTTTATAATTTTATTTTAACACTTTTTAAAAATTCTGAAAATTTTGTTCCTTACACTCATTTTTACTTTACGCAGCAGAAACTAAATAAAATTTACTACATTAATTTTCACTTTTAACATTATAAATTTTTAACTTTCCGTAGGGTAGTTATAGTAATGGGCCGAAATTTGAAATTTTTACATTTCTCGACGTTTTGAAGGTTTCTGAACATTTTGGCATACCTCAGAAAAAATGGATGTGTGTGTGTGCGGGTGTTTTGTGTATCCGCATTTTTTCGTCCACGTTTTCGGGCGCACGGATCAATCGATTTCAATGATTCAAAAAACATTCGATTCCTATTGATAGGGAGATGTGCTGATTAGTTTCTGGCGAAGGCAGGTCCAGCTGTTACGGAGATACGGAGCAAAGAGTGCAGAAAATAGAAATCGAGTTTTTGAGAGATCGGAGCGTCTGATTTGAATGATTCGAAGAGCATTTTACTTGTATTGACGAAATGAAGGATTGGTGAAATTTTTGCTGAGGCAGGTCTATAGCGGTTTTGGAGATACAGAGCAAAATGTAAAAAAAATCATATTCGGCGGTCTAATATGTTTATTAGACATATGCACATCAAACTATCAGATATTTTTGTTACAATTTTTTTTGGGTTCCGTGCCAAGAAATCTAATAATTTAAAGTTTACTTATACGGTTCAAACAAATGTTAAAATTTTTAGAACAATTTTGTTTTCAACATTTTTAAAAATATACAAAGTTTTGTACTTTAAATCTAAATTTTATATTTACAATTCAGTTTAAAAATGTATATATTTCATAGGCGTTATTCTAAAAAATAGATATATCCTCAGATGGATTCATTCGGCATCTCTTGTTAATGTAAACATTCTTAAGCGTTTACTTAAGTTTAATTCAGTTTAAAAATGTGTATATTTCATATGCGTTATACTAAGAAACATATATATTCTCAGATGGATTCATTCGACATCTCTTGCTAATGTAAACATTCTTAAGTGTTTTGTGCGATAACGTCGTCACTGTATAATATATGAACGAATAAATATATAGTAATTATAATTATATCTTTGAAAACATTTAAAACAATTGTTATTAATCATTGTAAGTAATTTTTTTTGTATTGCAAAATAATTTAGTACAGTAAGGGAAAGCACGACTGCATTAGTTAAAAAAAATAATCTGTCAAATTGAATTAAATAATTTCATCTGCCAAACACATACTGTATCTTACATTAATATAATTTCTGGCACATTTCAGCTGCTTTTTGGAAATAATAGTGTAGACACTACATGTTTAAATCAGTTATTTTCGTGCTATAACCATAATAATTTTTCAATGACCTTCATTGTGTATTTTAATTTTGTAAGGTCAATTTCACCCCGGTTTCCCCTACAACCGATCCCGTACGAGTTATCATTGCGTATTATAATATTTATGTATGAGACGAGTTCGTCAGTTGTTTCAATTAAAATCAAACGAAAGAAAAAATCTCATACATTTCTTTGTTTCAGACATGAATATTGCATAAGCTACAATATATATAGAGATTTTTATGGATTAATTCATAACACGCACCATGGCACAATGCAGAAATATAAAAACTACAAGGATTAATTGACCTTTTGGCAAGTAGCCACTAGCCAAATTTATGAGGTAGATTTCATTCATAAGAAATATGACAGTTTTTTTTACAATATCCATAGATAAACAAGTATAAATAGATGGCAAACACAGTCGCTTTGAAATTACATCAATTTTAATTCTTTCGGCATATCATAGATGTCGCCACCGACCGTAGTAGGTAAATTCACCCTTAGGTTTAATTCTAGGCAAGATTTATATAAATATATAATATAGAAAAGATAAACCCGATTAATTTGAGTGAATGAAATGAGAACAAAATATACAAGTTGAAAAAATATTTTCAATAAAATCACAAATATGTTGTAAAAAATATATAATGGGAAAAAATCAAACATTTTTTGAAGATATATTTCAATATATAAAATCGGTACTTGAACTGGTATAAAGTACGTATACTACAATTAGAGAAATTGCGTTTTAATACAAAGGCTGAATTTAAAGTACACCAGCGCCATCTGTGATATGCTGAAAATGCTCATACACAGCAAAGCAAATTTGTTCTTTTATTCTCTTATAAAAGTTCGCCTCTGGATAATGAAATTAATAAGTGATAAACACAGCAAAACGAATTTGTTCTTTTATCCTCTTATAAAAGTTCGCTCCTGGATAATGAAATTAATAAATGATAAAATAATAATTTGAATAAGAGAGATGGCCGAGGGCCAAAGCCATTGTTATTATTTTGTGCATGGCAACATCGATGACTAAATTTGAAATTTGATTCGTCTGTGCCAGATATAAAAAAAATGAAATAACTGAATGGTATCACAGGAGAGACGACGAGATGAATACTAATTATATGATAATATAATACATATACTTTATATCTTGTGTCAATGACAATTGGGTGTTATTCGTTTGCATTTTATATTCTTTTCAGTACGTCTCTGTATTGAAAAGTGTTAATGTGTCCCTAACACAAAGTTCAAACAAAAAAATGAATAAATAAACGCTCATCTAACTCTCTGCATTCAGATAACAAATTGAGGAAGAGAAATAGAAAGTTTTATATATAAAGAAAAGTCATCGCGAAACTAATCGATAATTAACATCATTTTATAAATTAAATTTGAACAACAATATATCATTTATCATAGAAAAATCGCAAGCAAAAATATATTTTATTTGCGTATATTATGTTCTCATTTCATTCATTCAAAATAATCAGATTTATCTTTCCTAGAATTAAACCCTGAGGTGTGTTTACGTGCTACAGTCGTTGCGCCTCTATGGAGTGTGGAAACAACTAAAATTCGTGTAATGGCAAACGACTATTCAGATTGTGATAATACTTTCTGAAGCTAGTTAAGGAATATTTTAAGGATGTAAATGATTACAAAAATATAGTAATATTGTAAAAATAAATGGAGAAAATTGCAAAATGTGTCATTGCATAATTATGTAATGATATGTAATGTTAACATTGAAAATATTTTGACAAAACTGTCACTTGTCAGAAATTTCAATTCATTTATGAGCCTAGACAATATTAGAATATAATATATTCATAATAAGAAAAATGTAATGTCTACGTTATTATTGCCAAAAAGCAAATGAGATATGCCAGAAATTGCCATTCAAATAAATTGAGATATTGGAAACAAATTCGTTCTTAAAATTGTAGTGTATAATTTTTAATATAAAATTTTAATGAACATATTTCGATATTTGTTAAAGGGATAAATAAAGAGTTAACTGTGGGAATTGAGAATCATTTCATTTAAAGCAGTTGTACATTTAACATCACTGATGTTTTGGTCTAAATAGTAATTAAAAAAAAAAACAAATAATTATTATTTTGAACTAAACTGTATTATTGTATTAGTGTGGTTCGAACTTTTGAATTGTAGACGTGGGTACAGAACAAGGTCTGTCGGGTCAGCTAGTATATATATATATATATATATATATATATATTATATATATATATATATATATATATATTTATTTGTAATGTACATATATATATATGTTTATCTCAAGAACTGTTTACCTAAATTATAAATCCGACTTGTGTAAACAATCGTTTTACTCACTTTCGTCGTGTAACCGATTTTTTTCATCACTTCTCTGAAAGAATATTTATTTTACATCTCTCGATGAGACACCAGAAGACCGATATAAGAAGACTAAACATCCTCTCAAATATACAAATATATATCTTCTATATATATAAAAATAAGTCGGGTTTTCCTTCCTGACGAAATAACTCCAGAACGCACGAACCGATTTTGACAATTTTGCATTCGTTGGAAAGGTCTCGGGCTCCGCAAGGTTTATAGCTAAGAAAATTAGTTGTGCATGGCATCGTGCCTTAATGCAAGCTGCTGGAACTTCACGCATCGTAATTAAAAAATCGAGTAATGACATTAGTGAGAATTATCAGAATTATGCTTGGTTAAGTCAACAAGCAATTCTTGCCAATAATGATGTACACGTCCTGAATTTCACCATTCAATCAAAAATTGCTGGTCTTCCGTTTGACTTCAAGCAATTTCAAAATCCAGTTCGCCTTGCGTTCGCAATAACATGTCGCAAGGCCAATCGCTTAGTGTTTGCGGGATAAATTTCAAATAGATTATTTAGAAAATCATTGGTTTTCACATGGGCGGTTATACGTTGTCTGTTCACGAGTTGGAAAACCATCCGCTTTGTTTGTGTTAACGTCAGACCAAAAAACAAAAAATGTGGTTTACAAAAGAGCACTTCAATGAAACGGATAATTTGCGGATTCACTTAGAGAAGTTCAGCTAAAAAACACTTCATATTTGTAATCGAAATAAATTCATTACTGTTGTGCAATAAAATCAAATTTTTCCTTTTCAAATATAAAACAAACAAAAAAATTCTTCATCTTTCTCACGAAACCATCTGGTGGCGAAACGGAGTTCGTCGGGTTTGCTAGTATATATATATATATATATATATATATATATATATATATAAATTAAAATCTTTTCTTTCCCATTCTTTACTTGACTTTTCTATCACATATTATGATTAAGATTGTGCACTAATTAACTATTTTTTGAGTACTTATCATTGTTTATATTTCTGTTTTGTTGATGGGACACATATGGTTCTCGAAACGTACATTTTAAAGAGAATATATATATTTTATATCCACGTATTGTATTTTAATTAATTCATAAATATATACTGTAAAGTTTAATTCTTCCTATGAATAAATGAATTGACAAAAGTGTTAAGCAACACTAATAATATTTATATACAAAGTGTTAAAAAATATGAAAATGCTAAAGTCTTCCAAAAATATATTATCTTACGAATATTATATAAACGTACTAAGTTCATTTTTAACTTCCCGAAGGAGAAGTTTATGTTTTCATCAAAAAATCCGATTCGCTAATTTTATGTTTTCTCGACGTTTCAAGCCATTCTGAATCGAATGAGACCAAATTTGGAAAAAGTATGTGTGTGTGTGTGTGTTGTGGTGTGTGTGTGTATGTGTGTGTGTGCGTGTGCACCAACAGATTTTTTGCCGTAAATCGACGTTTTCTCGAAAACGGCTGGGTCGATTTCAAAAATTTAAAAGCCATTCGATGTATCTCGACGAGAACTATTGTTTGTCAGTTTTGTGCGACGATCGGCCAAGCCGTTTCTTTATAAATGGCAGAAAAGTGAAAAATTTTTCGTCTACGTTTTAGCCCGCAATTCTGAATCGATTTTGAAAATTCAAAAACCGTTCGAAAGATATTGGTTGGGAATCGTGCTGATTAGTTTTTGGTAGAGATCGGCCGGGCCGTTTTCTTGTAATAAAGTTTTTAAAAAAAAAAATTTGACGATTTTTATGATTATTTTTTTGACGAAAGATACCATAGTTTTCTAGGTCATACTAAAATATTACGGCCCTACGACAACTGGTTCAGCTTTAAAAATTCGTCAAAGTTTGCAAAAATCAGTATGGTCTTTTTGGCATTTGTCAAAATTAGACTTTTGATCGACGTTTTCTCAAAAACGCCTGAACCGATTTTAGAAATTTAAAAGCCATTTGATGTATTTCGGTGAGGACTATCGTTTGTCAGTTTTGTGCAACGATCTGACAAGCCGTTTCTTTGTAATTCGAAAAAACTTTTCGTACATATTTAAGCTCATCCTACTGAACCGATTTTAAAAAATCAAAAACTGTTCGAAAGATATTAGTTGGGAATGATGCTGATTAATTTTAGGTGAAAATCTACCGAGCCGTTTTCTTGTAATTAACTGTTGAAAAAAGTGTTAAATTTTCGTCGACATTTAAGCTCATCCTACCGAACGATTTTGAAAAATCAAAAACTGTTCGAAAGATATTAGTTGGGAATGATGCTGATTAATTTTAGGTGAAAATCTACCGAGCCGTTTTCTTGTAATTAACTGTTAAAAAAAAAATTAAGCCGTTTTTCATGAAACTTTTTTTGGCGATATACATCATGGTCTTATAGAACTTACTGTAATATTACGGCCTTACAACAAGTAGTTTAATTTTAAAAATTCGTCAAAGTTTGCTAAAATTATTATCGTTTTTTTTTAAAGTAGCATTAATGAAGTATATTATTTACACATTTTTTTTGATTAAGTCGATTATTTACACATTTCGGGAAGTTCATGTAACTTGCCTCAAGGCTAAATACCAAACCAACTAGTTTCCGTTTTTATTTAAACTTATAAAATATTAGTTATTGTAAAGTTTTAATTATAAAATTTTATGAAGATTGTGAAGCTAATGTACAAATGATAGTAATAAATGCATTTGAAGTGTAAATCGTATACTTTTAAATATAATAATTATATATATATATATATATAAGTATATATTGTACTTAAAATTGTGTCACAGTTGCTCCGTCACATTTTTAAATTTCTTGGATAGAAACAGTTATGCATATTTTAAATACAGACACAAATTCTACGATATATATATATATATATATATATATATACAAATTAAATATAAATAAAAGTGCTATAAAATAAAGCAAAACTTATAATAAAAATTGATTCACGTAATAAAACAATGAATCAAGATATGTTAATTAAAACAGGATGTTTTTTATTTTTATTTAATTATGATCAATATTGTTTTACCTTTTTATTGAATTTTTTTAAATGAATAAATTTATAAAAAAAAACTTCGATAAAAATTCTTTTACCCAAATTTGATTCTAAATGCAATTTAGCATATTTACATTTATATATTGTTTATTTACACATTTAGAGCCAAAATTTTACAAAAATTGCTATCATTGCACAATTATTTGTTTTGTTATTTATTTCTGATACAATTATTTACAAAAATTTATCGGATAATTAAAAAATTTTTTTAATTTGGCATCTGGGTAAATAAATTTTTGGACAAATCATTTAACATATTTTACAATATCCAGAATAGTATTTTCCATTTTTATATATAAGATATAGAAAAAATTATCTAAAATAAATTAAAAAAAACGTCTTTGCCATCTATCCTGGGTAATTTTATTATAATAAATTTTGCAAATATTATTTGCATTTGCATATATTTTGAATATATGAATATTTCATTTCAAAAATTTAAATGTCAACCCCGTATAGAGTATGCAAAAGACGTCCTCGCCACCTGCCCAGGGAATTTAATTTGTACTAATCGATAAAATTTGCAGCAATATTGCTAATTTCAATTTATTATATATAGAACAACCATTGTTATGTATATTTATATTTATAAATATAAAATAATGTAGATCTTTCATTTTTCCGTCCTTGATTTTTAATCGTCCTTAGAGAAAAAAAACAATGGCTAATTATTATTGTTTATATTTCTTAAAGATAAAGATGTGAATGCGAAACGTAGAATATTGTTTATATTAATAGAAATATATACATATATAATTGGTGATAAAAATGTTTAACAAATTGTGTGTGATTCATATTCATTAAACAATCGAATTAATTATTAGAATTAAAACAGAGATTAACAATCTATTATTACTATTTTTGAAATTTTTGTATAATTCGGATGATTTAGACTTCTGTATGAGTATTCTCAGCGTATCACAGATGGTGCTAGTGTGCTTCAAATTCACGTTTAAAATATATTTGATATTTTGATCTCATTCAATTTAATCAAATTAATCAGATTCATCTTTTCTATATTAAATGTTTATATAAATCTTATCTAGAATTGAACCTAAGGGTAAAATTACATGCTATGGTTGGTGGCGACCTCTGTGATATGCTAAAAGAATTAATATTGATGTAATTTCATAGCAGCCGTGTTTGCCATCTATTTATACTTGTTTATCTATGGATCTATAAATTTTGAATCTAACAAAAAGTTAATTTTATACATATATAACAATATGTATGTATATATAAATTTATTACCTATTATTTATTATTTATTACCCACAGTTTTAAAAATCCCAACCTCAACGTGTTTGTTTTATCTATGTTTCACCACAAAACAACTCTAATTTTTTTTTGTCGGGTTTCCAGGACATTCCAGGAATTCCTGTGTTGTCCTGTTACCTGATTTTTTGCAAAAACGAGGCAGGTGTCGACAAAGGACGCAAACATTTCATTCAGGTAAAAACAGGCCAAGAATTTAGTAGGAAAAAAGGAGAGGGAGATCTAGGAAGGACGGAAGGGAGTAGAGAAGATAGAGATACAGAGGGAATAGAGAGAGAGAGAGAGAAAGAGAAAGATAAAGAGAAATAGAAAGAGAAATAAGAGAAAGAGAAAGAGAAATAGAAAGAGAAAGAGAAAGAGAAATATAAATAGAAAGATAAAGATAAAGATAAATAGAAAGCTAAATATAAAGAGAAATATAAAGAGAAAGAAAGATAAAGAGAATATCAATATAATAAAAGAAAATAAATATAAATATAAATATAAATATAAATATAAATATATATATATATATATATATACATAAAAATAATCCATCTCCCATTTTTTCAATATTCTGTCTTTGCCATATTGCTCATGAATATATTTTGTTTTGGCAGAAGGCCTGATGATGAAACGTAACAAGTTCCGAAACGTTTTCAAAAAAATGTATATAAATAACACATTTCAAACAAATTTTAACGATGTTGTAAAGAAAATAATGCGCTATAGAATTAAAGGAAAAAGAGAGAAGTAAATCTTTTCAGTTTTTTTTAAATTAGATTTTTTGATAATTTTAAATTTTCTTCAAAATTTTGAATTTTTTTTAAATGTTCGATTTTTTTGAAATTTTTGAACAAGAATCGATTTTTTTTTAAATTATTTGAGTAATTGGTAATTTTTGAATATATTCGACCTCTTAAAAAATTTTGTAAGAAATCGATATGTTTAAAATTTTGATATTTTTTTAGGTTTTTCAAAATATAGATTTTTTTGAAAGCGTTTTTTTGCACACCGTCTACACAAGGAAAAGGTTTTTTGAATAAATCTAATCGGATGATCAAATAGCATTATTTTTTCTTTTTTTTATTGAAACTCCGTACGCGCTGGACCCTACCTTTCCAAAATTTTGAAGAATTTTTCGTTTAGTCAATACAAATTTGTGTATGTGTGTGCGTGCGTGTGTGTGTGTGTGTTCGGATACAAATTTTCGTCGACGATTTCGGGAACACACGAATGAAGCGATTTGAATAATTCAAAAAACATTCGATTCGTATTGATAAGGAGACGTGCTGATTAGTTTTTGGCAAAGGCAGGTCTAGCTGTTCCGAAGATATGGGTCAAAAAGTGCCAGAAACGGTAACTAAGTTTTTAAGAGAACGGAGCGTCCGATTTGAATAATTCAAATAACATTTTACTTGTATTAACAAGATGAAGAACTGATCAAATTTTCATGAAGGCAGGTCTAGCGCTTTCGGAGATCTAGTAAAAAAAGTAAAAAAAAGCCATTTGGCGGTCAAAAATGATCATTAGACATATGCACATCAAATTATCAGATATTTTATAGAGATTTTAACAATAAGTATGAATTTTGTTTATATTCCTATGGGTTCCGTACCAATGTTTACGCGTTAGACGGCGACGCGGCGCTTATGCGCTTTGATATTTCGTCTCCTATGCAGTTAAAGCAGTACGATTGGCTTTGGAAACAAGTTCAGAATTTCCAAAATATTTCAAAATACGCTTTTCTTCAAGTCTGTTTTTCAAAAAAAAAGTAAATTTTTGTCAAAAATTTATAGTTTCTCAAAATTTAATTTTTCAGAGTAAATTTTTTTCAAAAATGTTCATCTTTTTGGAAAAAAAAATTTTGGTGCGGGAAGTTCCAGCAATTTGCCTTAAGGCACGATGCCATGCGCCCCACTAGTTACAATAATGTCCGTAAATGTCTGAGCAATGTCGAGTTCGAAATACTGAGTGTTAGTGGAGTTTGCCGTGAATTTTATTCAAACCAACAACGGGAAGTTAAAAGAAATTATAGAAGAGAAAATCTTGGCAATGTGCTACATGTATAAAAAATCATTCTAAAGGACTTTTTCGAACGTTCAGAGTAAAACTCTTGCGCGCTAAGGAATAGCAGTTAATTATCGATTGTCATACAATTACCATTAGCTCTTTGTCTATTCAAAAAGAATTTTTGTTTACTAATTTCAATCAGTTCCTGCCAAAGACAATACATAGTGTATGTATATGGTTCGACTCCCGGCCATTCGTTTCATATTATATGTTATCGTGAAGCAGTTGTGTTGCATAAACATCGAGAGATAAAACGACGTTTTCGCCTCTAATATCATAATTTATGCATTTCGTGTGCATTTCTGGTGCCTCTCGTTCGATTTATCTAATACCTATTGTTATCATAAGAGGGCCCCCTTATGCGGGTTGTAAAAGAATTTTATATTGGTAATATTCAATGGCGCCATAATTGACCAATTGCAATTGCAATTGCAAAAGTAAAAAAATATTTTTAACTTCCCGTAGGGCCGTAGGATAAGTTATTGTAATCGTCCAAAAATCGAAATTGATTTTTTTAACAAATGACTTTTTAAATTTTTGTAACAAACTTTTTTTTAAGTAAAATACGACATTGAAGTATTTTTTGTCTCGACCGGGTATGTTAAACCCGCAGGGCGACGTAGTTTACAGAAGTGCGCAAGTGCGTCATTTTTGTCAGGCAATATATGTATATAATTTTAAATTAATAATTAATAATTAATAATTTTGTATTCACGTATGGTAAGTTTTAAAAAAAAAGTCGAAAATGATTTTTTTTATATATATTGACGTTTCAGAGGTACATATCTGAATATTTTCGCACACCTTACAAAAAATTGATGTGTGTATAAGCATGTGTGGATATAATTTTTCGTCGACGATTTGAAGAACACGGATCAACCGATTTGAATGATTCAAAAAACATTCGATTCGTATTGATGGGGATACGGACGCTCTGATTAGTTTTTGGCGAAGGTATAAATTCAGTAGCAAAATTAAAATTATTTATTTGAAGTATATGAGTCATCTTTAGAATTTTAGCTAGAATAACAAGTAAAATCAAAATCACTATCGATATACAAAATATTTGAATTTTTTTAAATTAATTTTAAATATTTAATTTTATATTTATATTATTTTTCAAGTCTGAATATTTAAAATTTCTCCAAATTATTTTGCAAGTTTACATTGAAATCCCTTCAGATTATTTTAAAAAAGCACTGACGATGAATCAAACCAAGACTCGAAACGTATGCAATTTTAACAACCACATTCTACTTTACTAATTTTTTTTAACTTCCCGTAGGGTAAGTTATAATAATAGCAAAAAAGTCGAAAATAATTTTTTTTATATATCTTTACGTTTCAAAGGTTTCTGAACACTTTGGTATACATTAGAGAAAATAGATGTAATGTATGTGTGTGCGAATACAATTTTCCGTAAAGACGATTTTGAGAGCACGGATCAACCGATTTGGATGATTCAAAAACCATTCGATTCGTATTGACAAGGAGACGTACTGGTGAATTTTTGGCAAAAGCAGGTCTAGAAGTTTCGGAGATACGGGGCAAAAAGTGCCAAAAACGGTAACTCAGTTTTTAAGAGAACGGAGCGTCCAATTTGAATGATTCAAAAACATTTTATTTGTATTAACAAGATGAAGAACTGGTCAAATTTTCATGAAGGTAGGTCTAACGGTTTCGGAGATCCAGTAAAAAAAAAGTAAAAGAAATGCCATTTGGCGGTCAAAAATGATCATTAAACATATGCACATCAAATTGTCAGATATTTTATAAAGATTATTATATATATATATATATATATATATATATATAATTCTAAAAAAATCTCTGAATGAACATCATCCTGTGTCTGTCACCCTCTTAACATCTTTCATTCAAGATGTGCAATATATAAATATATTTACATATATACAAACAAGACTCGACTATAAATACAAATGCATTATATTTTTAGCACTAACCAAAGACATCAAGCCATCCTTCGACTCTGCTTGGATAAATCGGACACTTCAGCCGACTCATATCTTTCTTAAATAAAAGGAACAAAAATTTAACACTACACCAACACACAAGGACACTACAGGATAATAGTTTATTATATTCAATTATTTATTAACACTACACATGACACACTTTGGGACGGTTTTCGTTGTAAAAGAAAACCGGGGCATGGTAATAATATATTAGTAAATTATTGTTTTAATGGAGATACAATGCACGACATATTACTGGTGCAACGGCTGTCACACAACTGACTGCCATGATTGCGATGAAGAGTGAAGTGATGCAACTGTCAAGATTAAACAGCGCTGCCATCTTTACTGATTTCAAATAAAAGGACATGTGAGAAATTATTAACACTTTCGGGACGGCATCAATTTCAAAATATTAGGTTGTCAAATATCTCCCTTCCGCTTTTTTGCTCTTGGTTTATAATACAAAAAGGCGGAAGGGAGATATTTGACAACCTAATAATATACTTTACCGGCTGTAAACTTGATTTCATTGTGTTTGTTATGCAATTTGTTTGATGAAAATTTGTGGTCATTGAAGGACATACATTTATAATATTAATTTTTGATCATTTTATAAAGAATGGTGACGTTCAAAACAATTTCCAAAATGCATAGCTGGTTGATTTTGACATATTTTACAATTAAATGTTGTTCGCCGCCTTCCTCCTGGTGCTTTTCTGTCAGAACAGACAATACAATCCCTTTTTCTTTTAGAATTTAGAATATGTCACTGATTAGTCAGTATATTTGTTAATTTTTTTGCGGCCATAATGGTTTATTAACTTCCCGTATGGTAAGTTATTGTAATGGGCCGAAAATCGAAATTCAAAATTTTTACATTTCCCGACGTTTTGAAGGTTTCTGAACGTTTTGGCATACCTCCGAAAAAATGGATGTGTGTCTGTGTGTGTGTGAGTGTGTGTATGTATGGATACAAATTTCCAGTCACGTTTTCGGGCGCACGGATCAACCGATTTGAATGGTTCAAAAAACATTCGATTCCTATTGATAGGGAAAAGAGCTGATTAGTTTTTGGCAAAGGCAGGTCTAGCCGTTTCGAAGATACGGAGCAAAGAGTGCAGAAAATAGAAATCGACTTTTTGAGAGAACGGAGTATCCGATTTGAATGATCTAAAAAACATTCAATTAGTAATGATTGGGAGAAGT
>NW_020536999.1:8281626-8306125 GCF_003426905.1 Ctenocephalides felis
CGTCGGGTTTGCTAGTCTAATAATAAGACATTTGTGCGGTTTTTAGATTATGTTTTCTTCTTCAGTATGGAAAGTTCTTCACAACATTGCCTTGCCATAACATTTTTTGGTCCTAAATAATACGTAACATCTATGTTTATGTGTATGTATGTTCTGTCTAACAGTCTGCCCGGAGGAGCTGTTCAACGACTTGTGCAAGTCTTGTGCTGCTCGCAAGATCAAAACGTTGAAAGAAATTAACATTGCCTTCTTACCTTATGAATGCCAGGTTCATTTTACTAACATTATTAAACTCACATGCATGGATAATAGATATATGTGTAGTATTCTATATTTATTTAGTCTGAAGTAGGCCATATATTTCATACATAGCCTACTTCAGACACATTCTGCACTTATATTCAAACATATCACTAACTTCATATCAGAATGTATTTAATTAATGCAATTTTTGTGGATTTATGGTTCTAAAATTATTTCAATATAAAAATTAGGTTTATTAATTCATATTACTGCATGAAAATATTATTAATTTAATAGTTATATGTTGTAATCACCACTAAAATCTTTCACTAACTCTGTCTTTTATTATTTATTATCTCATAGCCAACTTCACACACATTCTGTGCTATCACAGAGCCATCTATTCAATTTACTCGCACTAATGGCCGTTATATGACTAACTTCATACTAAAATATATTCGTAGATGTAGTATAGTGTAATTAACGCATTTCTTGTGGTTTTATGCTTCTAAAATCATTTAAATAAAAAAAATATGTTTATTAATTTATATTAGTGAATGTTGATATTTAATTAAGCAGTTTCTATGCTACATCAGTAGATTTTTTCCAAATTGTAAGGCCAATTCTCCGATAAAATTGAAATATAACATAGCATTGTTATGG
Organism: Ctenocephalides felis; assembly: GCF_003426905.1. Lineage (NCBI taxonomy): Eukaryota > Metazoa > Arthropoda > Insecta > Siphonaptera > Pulicidae > Ctenocephalides > Ctenocephalides felis. The sequence continues at coordinate 8,282,533 of NW_020536999.1, forward strand.
TAGTAAAATAGATTTTTTATTTTATCGCAGAATTGGCCCTTGTCTTTGTAAATTTTAAAATATCAATCTTTTATTCCATAATAGGTCTTTTCGTTGGATTCTCCCGATACTTTCCAATGTAGCTACAATCCATCTTTGATAGCAGCTCGTATGGCCAATATGGAACGTATAGCCGAACAAGTGGCCACTTTGTGTGCCACTTTAGGGGAATATCCGAGCGTCAGATATAGGGCGTAAGTTTATAATATATATATATATATATATATATATTATCTTATATATAAAAATGGAGCTCTCGATCAAATGATCCGCTAAAACTCGAAACCCCCTAAACCGATTTGGCCGATCTTAGTCTTGAAAAATTCGTGCTAATCAGTAGGTTGTCGAAAAGGTGAGATATCATTTCAAAATCGCGTACAAACTTTACATTTTTAATTTGAAATTTTTGTAGAAGCGCAATTTAAATAAAATAATGGACGGTGGCTAATACATCAAATGTCGAACGTTTTTGACAGATGATGTTCAATTACGTTTAATAGCATGTTTTACGTGAATATTATTTAATTATGATTGAATAGTAGTAAGTACTTTTGTTTGTAGTTTTATTTATATACAAAAAACGTTAGCAAACGGTTCGCAAGTGTTACTAGAAACTCAAAATATCAACTCTTTTAAAATGTTAATACGAGAATGCACTTTTTGGCATATTTTTCTCAAACACGGTGCACTGAAAGATCTCATTTGTATAATTATATACTCATTGGTGTTTATAAAACATGCTCTAGGTTATATTATTTTTGTTTATGTTATTTAAATTCAGAATCTAAATTTGGTATCGATCAAATGGACATTTTGTCGAATAACATTTTCCCAGTTATAATTTCGTCAGAATTTATCGAAGAATAGATAGTAATTTATGAAGGTCCGGGGTTAAAAAGGTCCACCACCGATGTGTCAAAAATCAGTAAAGTTAAGCATTGTTCAACAACAATATTTGAAAGTTAGAGATAAAAAGATGTATAACCAGCTACAACCTTGATTTGAAACCGGTAATCTTTGAAAATCCATAATAAAAGTATTGACTTTCGTTGTAAAAGTGTAATTATTTTGTAAAATACCTTTAAAATTAAAATAAAACATTAAGACCTGTTTGCTACCTGGCCGTTTCAAGTTACCCCGTCTATGGGGTAAAAAGGTCTAGATAACAAATTTTTGAAAGACATTGAAAAAGCACATTTCTACAATGATGAAGTAGCTGGCAGTTTTACTGAACGTAGTCAGATAATTGTTCGCTTGAAATGTGTTATTTGTTGTGATATAATTGGTTTGGTTTTTAAAATATAATTTATATTTTCTCAAAGTCAAATTGGACCTTTGTGCCTCGCCCTGCTCTACATATATACGTTTTATTAAATTTACTTTAATTCATCAAATGTTACTTGAAACTTTTCAAAAACCAGGTCAAAGAAGAAATACTTAATTTATTTTCTATATCTTCTCACAGAAATTTGAATATTTTGTATAAGCTCAGTAGTATTATTTACAATAATACACAAAATCCAGAATCCAAAAAGAATCTGAAAAACTTGAAACGTAATCAATAAGTCGAAAGACCAAAAAATACTTGGTTTGAATGAATTATACCATGTTTTCTATAGAAAGTGTATAAAACTTCCAGTTTGATTGTATTGACAAACTAATGGGGTTTATTGTTTTTATAATACCTCAACGTATATAGCATTCAAACAACACATCCTTATACACTTTAATTAATTTCTTTGATTCTCTAGAAATTGTTTAGAATATACCTTACTTAGCAAAACAACGTTTGCCGGGTCAGCTAGTATATATATATACGAGGTCTGTTCAAAAAGTACCCGGAATTTTCGTTTTTTCAAAAAAATATTTATTTATTCGTCTACATTAATGTGGTCCCCTTCAAAGTAGTCCCCCCCAGATATAATACACTTATGCCGGCGTTTTTTCCAATTTTCGAAGCACCCTTGATATTCACTTTTTGATATGTCCTTGAGCACTCTCAGCGATTCGGCCTTTATTTCTTCAATCGAGGAAAACCGCCGTCCTTTCATGGGTCTCTTCAACTTTGGGAATAGGAAAAAGTCACACGGAGCCATATCTGGTGAATTTTTGCACTTTGCAACACTTTATTTCATTTTTTACGCAAAATTTAATACAAATTCTTTGACTTTTCAATTCTTCCATTGTAAAAATCGCCGAGCTCAGAAAAACACGTCGAACCTTAGCGACTACCACAGACAAAGTAAACAGTGAATATAGCTGAAAATTTCATCATACTTTAGGGGCATGTATATTAACACAATAAAAAAAAAATTTTGACAATCAGACACTCCAGACCCGCGAAATTTAATTATTAGTAATTCCGGGTACTTTTTGAACACACCTTATATATATATATATATATATATATATATATATATATATATAATATACATTACTATTTACTGAATCTATTGCTTTTATTTGCAGAGACTGGGAGCGTAATGTAGAACTTGCCCAACTAATTCAACAGAAATTGGATGCCTACAAAGTAAGATGAATCTAATTCATGTAACAAAAATTATTTCCCCATATACTACCACTCAAATTCTATTTTAGGCCGATGAACCTACAATGGGTGAAGGCCCTGAAAAGGCCAGGAGTCAACTTTTGATCCTGGACAGAGGTTTCGATTGTGTCTCACCATTATTGCACGAATTAACTTTGCAAGCCATGGCGTACGATTTGCTACCCATTGAAAACGATGTTTACAAGTAAGTATAATTAATGGGCCAATAAACGATAACGTTATCTAATCCTTCTTTCTTGGTAGTAAACTCTCTGAAAATGTCTATCTATTTACTATACGATTAGTCGTATTTTACCGTAACAACGCTATCTTATCGTCTATGTTATTGCAGAATGAACCTATTAATTTAATTTATTCCGTGTTTAATCTCTTAACAGATATGAAGCGACTGCTGGACAGCCTGAAAAGGAAGTATTATTGGATGAAAATGATGAGCTGTGGGTCGACTTGAGACATCAGCATATAGCCGTTGTATCACAGAACGTTACCAAGAATTTGAAGAAGTTTACTGATTCTAAAAGGATGCCACAAGGTAAAAGATAAAAACGACAAAATTTTCAAAGACATGTTCTAAACAAAAGTGACATTCAAATGGGTAAAAATACCTGCACCAGTTTTCGAGACAGGTATTTTTACCCACCCCGATAATGTTTTTCTTCCCTATTTCGTTTTCGTGTTATTGATTTCCTACTATTATTTATTTCCCAGGTGATAAGCAGTCAATGAGAGATCTCTCCCAGATGATCAAAAAGATGCCCCAATATCAAAAGGAGTTGAGCAAGTATGCGACACATTTGCATTTGGCTGAAGATTGTATGAAGGCCTATCAGGGCTACGTAGATAAACTGTGCAAAGTGGAACAGGACCTGGCTATGGGCACTGATGCCGAAGGCGAAAGGATCAAGGATCACATGAGAAACATTGTGCCGATATTGTTGGATCAGGTAAAGGAAACAGAAAATATCAAACCGAAGTTATGGTGAATTCAATCTTATTTTTAACTTCCCAAAGAAGAAGTTTGTTTTAATAAAAAAATCCGATTTTATGTTTTCTCCACGTTTCAAGACATTCTGAATCGAATGAGAACAAAATGTTATGATAAGATTCTTCCTTGCTTGTTTATATGTGAAATATGCACAGCAAATAGATAGACATTGCCACATATTTACTATCAAAATCAGTTGCCATGACAACGCTATGTTATGAGCCAGAATTGGTGAATTCAATCTTATTTTAATGTCTTTTTTTCCTCAGAATGTTAGCAATATGGACAAGGTGCGCATCATAGCCCTCTACGTGATGTCGAAGAATGGAATCAGCGAAGAGAATTTGGGTAAACTGGTGACCCATGCACAAATACAACCCGATGAGAAACAAATGATCGTCAACATGGCTCATTTGGGCTTGAACGTTGTCGTAGATGTAAGATGAAAATATCATATCAGTCTCAGCATATGAATTTACTGATTTTTATTTTTTATCAGGGTAACAGAAAAAAACCATACACAGTACCACGCAAAGAAAGAATCACCGAGCAAACTTATCAAATGTCCCGTTGGACACCGGTCATCAAAGACATCATGGAGGATTGCCTCGAAGACAAATTAGACCATAGACACTTCCCATTTTTGGCCGGACGAGCCCAGAGCTCCGGATACCACGCACCAACCAGGTGAGATAATAAAAACATGAAAAATATATATAATACAACAAGAATTTTCTGATTTCTATTTCCTTTACCCCAGTGCTCGTTATGGCCATTGGCACAAGGACAAAGGCCAGACGACAGTGAAGAATGTACCCCGTCTGATAGTTTTTGTAGTGGGTGGTGTATCTTATTCGGAGATTCGTTGCGCTTATGAAGTCACGGCCGCTGCCAAAAATTGGGAAGTGATCATCGGTTCGTCTCATATCATCACACCAAAAACGTTCCTCAAGGATCTATCACAGTTGGCCGGATAAAGACGAAAGGTGTGCTTCGATTTGTAAGGTAAGGTAATAATAGATAGATGAGAGATATATGCTATATATATATATATATATATATATATATATTAGAGTGGTCCTTAATATGGATATTTTCAATTTTTTTTCCCAGGGGCTCAAATGCTTCCAAATTGATAAATAAAAATTCTCTAGAAGTTTTAGCTCTCAATATTAACATTTAGATAGTCCGCAAGTCAATTAAAAGTTTTGTATATTTATCATTAACATATGTCATTAAGTAAATTCTGGCGCCATCTGTGATAGCACACTTGAAATTTCGATGGCAATTTATTACTGATAATTTGAGTGTCAAAATCACCAATTAAATAAATATTTTGCTGCAAAATTGATTTTGATGCCATTATGAAAAAATATTTCGTTAAACAGCCCACAAAGAATTAATTAGAGGTTAAGTGATTTATAAATTTTTAAGTGTCATACTATTTGAGTACACAAATGCATTCGCAGATGGCGCAAGTATTTACTTAATAACATATGTTAATAATGAATATACGAAACTTTTAATTGATTTGCGGACTATCTAAATGTTATTGTTAAGAGCTAAATCTTTTAGAGAATTTTTTTTATCAATTTGGAAGCATTTGAGCCCTTGGGAGCGAAGAAATTCGAAAATGTCCATATTAAGGACCACCCATATATATATATATATATATATATATATATATATATATATATATACTGTATATATTATATTTTTAGGAACGAAAACAATTCGTGGAAATCACTTCGAAGAGATGAAACGCGACAGATAATGTGTTATGTAATATTTGTACATATGTATTTTTAACATTTCTCTTTCAATTACTACTTAATTTACGTAATAGATACTTTATCTTTTTTTTAATTATTTAATATTTTAAAAATCAATTTGTTCTATTAATAGTATTAAAAAACTTCTGAGTATTTTGTTAACTGAGGATGAATTTATTATAATGTTTTGTAAATTAAGTTTTGTCTATTATTGACGCTTTTTGTGTAATAAAATATGTAGTTAAAGTAAATATTGTACACAAAATCTTTGAAGGATATAAAAAATGTCTACTAGAAACAAATTAATTTCTAATAAAGCTTAGCTTTATAATTTTGAATGTATGTATTTATATTTAAAAAAAAGCTTCAAATACTTCTTAGCAACTTGAATGTTACAAAAGTGACTTATTGGGAAAAATTCGAATCAAACTTTGCCGTAAAATACACCAAAGTTATGGCAAGGCTATGTTTTATATAAAATAGTACTAAAATGTGTCAAAATGATATTAGATATAAAACCTGACATAGAAAACGCACAGACGTCAAAAAAGAATGTTATTTTAAGTGCAAAAGTAAAGTTATATTTTATGTGTGATACGCCTGATCGCGCAGCAACCACAATAACATTTTGCAAGTTTTTAGTACCATTTTATATAAAAAACGCAGCATAACATTGGTATATTAACAAATAAATGTTAAAAATATGATATTAAAAATTTTAATATTTTATTTAAATCGAAAAGCGTTTTGCCAAATATTTGTGGCTTCAAATAAATATAGAAACATTGTTAATGCATTTAGAAATTAGGAGTTAATTTTGATTGATAAATGTCTTGTCGAAAGTATTAGGAATGTAAAAATGATTGTTCATAGATTCATATTATATAGGGTGGTCCTTAATATGGATATTTACGAATTTATTTGCTCCCAAGGGCTCAATTGCTTTCAAATTGATAAAAAACAATTCTCTGAAAGTTTTATGTTTTTAAGACAGTGCGCACTCCAATAAAAGTTTCTTGGTTCTTCTTAAGTAAATACTTATTTTATGAAATATATTTTGCGAATACAATGTTATTCTCCACTTGTCGCTAAGTTCTACAAAACAAATGGAATTTTACCCATGTTATATTCATAAAAAGCTTTTAATTGAATTGCGGACTATCTTAAAGTTGATATTAGGAGCAAAAACTTTCAGAGAATTTTCTTTTACCATTTTGGAAGCATTTGAGCCCCTGGGAGCAAACAAATTCGAAAATATCCACATTAAGGACCACCCTATTATATATATAATTTTTTGCATTTAAAATTTTCTCATCCTGCACACACCAAATTTAGCATGTCTAAATCAACTGTTGTTTTCAATCAACAAATTTATAAAATTAGAACTTCAAGTTTCAAAATTTTATAAAACTTCCAAAAAACAAAAAAATGTTTGTAATTAAATAAATCTTCATATAAGCTTTAGACAATATAGTAACTCATATTTATTCCCTCGTGTATAAAAAATGATGAGTATAAATATATATAGATGTAAAATATTTAAAAAAAATTGCTTAATATATTATAATTAATATTATATAGAGAATTAATTTATAGTAGCGAGATTTTTTTGGGACTGGTGTGTGTTCCGAAGAATAAAGTAATATGTTTTAGTGATGTGCTAAGTCTAATACCCTTAAAAACCAGATTTCAGTTGATTCGAATTAACTTGTATCAAGATGAATTTGATTAGTGTGAATTAGGGAATGCAATACCGATGGAAAATTTCAATACCGGTATTTCGGTAATTTTTCATTTTAAAACCGGAATACCGGTAAATTACCGGTATTTTATTATCTTAAACAAACGTAAACAAAATTGAAAGTTACTAGTACAAATATAAAAAAACGTATATACAACTACAACTATATTCAACTAAACAATAAAAATAATAAAATAAAACAATAGGTTTATTTTTTTCAAAATAACAATTTAAAAAAATTATATCCAATTTAATTAATTCATCATCACTATCGATTCTATTGAGCACTTTTCACCAAACACAAACTTATGAGTAAGAAAAACCAAAAACTCATAAAAGATCATATTACATTATTATAATAAACTGTATTGTCTGTATCCGATGTGTTAAATTAGCATAATCTCCAATATTTTTAAAAAATAATTTTTCTACATTAATTTCGGATCGAATACTTTGTCGAGATAAATAATAAGTTACTATAATTGTTATTTAAAACAATGTGATGCTTCTACAGTATTTTCAAACTTCGGAACGTTTTCGAAAAATAATATTTTATAATTGTGATAAGAAGCAAAAATATTTAGTTATTATCTTAATTATTACGTATAAAGTTAGATAAAAATAAAGATTACGCAGGGGTAATCTGTATGATATAAAATATTTTGGCGCAAATATCACTTTTAAAAAACCGTTACATTTTTACAAAAGATAAAACAATAAAGATAATTATCTATCAGTCCAATTCTATTTATTGTAACACGATATGAATGAATCCTTTAGTAAAGCAATAAATATTCAGTTTAATGACGAGTTGAGATAATATTTGACATTTGTTTATCCTATAGAATCACTTGAAGATATAGCTGTTTATGCGATTATGGAATTTAAAGTTAAATTTGCTCCGAGAAATTCAAACTTTAGTGTATTATGTATCAAATAGCGCTTATGTAAAAATACCGAAAATACCGCTATTTTTGGGGTAAATACCGGTAAAAATACCGCCGAAAAATCGGGCGGTTTACCGGTAATTCGGTATACCGATATTGCATTCCCTAGTGTGAATTGATTTGATAATATGTTACAACCATTTATGTATTTTTTTATAGCAATTTATGTTTACAACCTTTACTTCGTAAAGTATACTCAACTATTTTTATCATAAATTATGACAAAAATTTAATAAATAAATATATCTAAAGGTCATTTTAGTCATCTATACGGCACGTCACTAATAATATATCATAATAATTCTGTCTAAAACACAGTCAGTTCCAAACAAGTCTGTTAGCTTGTATCTAAGTTATGTTTTTGATTTATTATATTTTAGATCATTGTTATAGATAAAATTTCCATAATAAAAATATAGAAATAATAAAATGTCAATTTAAAATCTTATGGTACATCTATAGAAAAGAGGATTAATAAAAATTCATTATAAATAAATAAAGTCTTTTGGATATGATTAAGTGAAAAAAACATTAAGATAACATAGCGTTGTTGTGGCAACGAGAACAGTAAAAAGTCACCCAAGTATTGTCTAAGACAATATGCATAAGAAAATAGTTTGAAATATAAAGAAGACTAACTTATATAATTACTTCTATTTTCTCACAGTTCCATCATCCTCCTGTATTTATATTGGTCGTTCACCATTTCCAAAAATACTCTGTATTTTTTCAAATGGAATTTGGCGACATCTCCAAAAATCGGCTCGATCAATTCACCTCGGCAGCCCATGTTTTCGAACAAATCTATTTGCACTTTTCCTTGTTGCATTTGTCGATAGGCTGTTGCACCAGATATTGCACCACCTGAAACAAATATAAAATATCATATATGTATAAATATCAAAATCATATATGTCCTGGGGTCCTTAGCGCCCGCATGCAACTTTTTTTCTAGCGCCCCCCCCCCCTATTAATTTTCACCGTTTTAATAGTTTATCATTAAAATTATATAAATATTTACATATTTTTTAAAAATTAATTTTTAATTATTCTGGATTTAGTACACAAAAAAGATATAATCTAGAAGGGTATAAAATATATGGATTTTAAATTTATTTATTATTATCGATATCAATAAATGACACAATCCCTGTCATAATTTCACATTTTAGTAATATTCAATATGTAGTAAATTGGTTAAGGATATAAGTTCGACTACCATAGCAAAAGAATTGATATTTTTGTTAGATTAAAGTTATAGAATTTAAGAAATGCATTTCAGAAATAGTATTTATTATTTCGGTATAAAGATCTTGATATCAAAATAATAAATACTATTTCTGAAATGCATTTCTTAAATTCTATAACTTTAATTTAACAAAAATATTAAGTGAAATAAATAAATTAATTTTTAATTATTCTGGATTTAGTGCACAAAAAATTAAATATAATCTAAAAGCGTATAAAATATATTGATTTTAAATTTATTTAGAAAATCGAGGCGATTCGGGGGTTTATTATAATCAAGTATTTTGAAATTTTCAATTATTTTTAACGTATGTGCAATATTTTTATTTAAAAAAAACTAGCATTTAATTTTCAAACATAACACTCGTATTTCATGTTGGATTTTTTAAATTTTAATTTAATTTAATTTTTCATCATTAACAATATCTAAAATTGCGTCGTAAATTTCTCCTTATTGATATCGTAAGAGCCGTCATATCCAGAGTATCAGCTTGTTGTTTTAAAGTTAAATATTTAACATATTTTAGAAGTATTGTTAAAAAATCAGTAAAAAATGCAAAGAAATTACACATGTCTTGAACAATATTGAAAAAAAAACTTATTATATTTGATATGTATTATTTTGTGTACACCACTAGGTATAAAATAAGCCTTAAGATTTTCGTTCTAAAGTAAATTTTACTTCCATTTTTCATATTTGTTCCATGCATTTCTTCAACATTCAAAGTTCAACAGATGCGAAACATTTGCAACAAAAGCAAAAGTTACAATTCAATTTCTCGGAATAAACAAGTCATTTTTTAAGCACAGACTCCAAATTTTTTATAATCAGTTTATATTTTTTAACAAGTTCCGATTCAACTAAATCAGCTCGCAAATTTTCGTCAATAATGCCCAACAATTAATTTAATCTTTCGCAGGTTTGCGCTTATGGGAATGAACACTAGATAATTTCTTTTTCGATTCCACGGTAACTTCAAACAAAAAAAAAATTGAATAAGTAGATTAAGCAAAAAACAGAGCTGTTATTTACTAATTTGCTGAATTATTAATCGTTTAATTGTTTCTACTGATATCACATTGCAAAATAAATATGCTTTTTGTGTGTCCGTATCCCTAGTTAAGTTAAATTATTTATTATAATTTATTAAGTATTCTAGATTTTAAATGAATAATTCTAGATTTTATATAAAAAAATATAAATATTATATTATAAATTTAATTTCCGAAACTCGTTTTTATATTATATATATATATATATATATATAATATGTATGTATGTATGTAAACTTTCACAATATTTTTTCTAAACAGTGATTCAACTAAATTCACAATGATTTGAAATATCGAGAATACACTACAATTCGAGTGCCTGCATGAAGCATAAACTTCACCTTCGTAAAGTTAAAAATATAATGTATAATATCTACTATAATATATATAATATATGTATATAAATATATTATACATATTATCAATATCATTTCCCCCTTACCTATCAAAACAGATTCCTTTTCCTCGGGTATCAGCATGGGCAATCCGCAAACATCAGCTTGTGTCTGAACGAATAAAGAATTATTCGAGAGACCTCCACAAATTAACAAGATCTCTATAGGACCCACTTCAGCTTTTTCTAATTTCTCAATAATATGCCTGGTACCATAGCATAACGACTGCAAAGTTGTCAAATATAACAAAGCCAGATTTTCTATATCTGAGGTCATTGTTAGACCACATAACATACCTAGAAAAAAAAGAGTGTGAAGTAAAACTTATCTGCTACTGTACAAGATGGCATTTAAGTAAAAATAAATACATCATACACATTTATATAATGATTAATTATAAATTATATATTTATAATAGCATTAAAATGTGATGTATAATATTTGAAAACAATAATGTAATTAACGCCATACTTCAAATATGACATGATCGGTTTGTCATTGTAATTAGCATTTAGGACTTGAACCTTCATTAGAGAAATGAAGTAGTTGCTGATTAATAAATTCTGTAATATTCGTTAAACAACGCCCAAACAAATATTGTTTTCGCAACTTCACTCATCATGTAATAATTGTGTTTGAAGAACTTCACGTAATTAAAATTAACATACATTCATTGACTGCTTGCATTTTTTTTACTTTTTTGCGATATAATCTCATTCTTTGAACAGCTGTAATATCTGTCTTGCCTTAAAATTATTTTCCATTTGAATAACTTCCCGTAGGGTAGTTATAGTAATGGGCCGAAAATCGAAAATGAAAATTTTTGCATTTCTCGACGTTTTGAAAGTTTCTGAACATTTTGGCATACCTCAGAAACTAAATGGATGTGTGTTTGTGTGTGTTTTGTATGACCGCATTATTTCGTCCACGTTTTCGGGAGCACGGATCAGCCGATTTAAATGGTTTAAAAAACATTCGATTCCTATTAATAGAGAGATGTGCTGATTAGTTTTCGGCAAAGGCAGGTCTAGCCGTTACGGAGATATGGAGCAAAGAGTGCAGAAAATATAAATCGAGTTTTTGAGAGAACGGATCATCCGATTTGTATGATCCAAAAAACATTCGATTCCTATTAATAGGGAGATGTGCTGATTAGTTTTGGGCAAAGGTAGGCCCAGCGGTTTCGGATATACAGAGCTAAATGTTAAAAAATGACAGTTTTTGAGAGAACTAAGCGTCCGATTTAAATGATTCAAAGAACGTTCTGCTCATTTCAACAAAATAATTGCTTTTGGAAAAAAAATTTTGTTTCTAATTTTTTTTTCAAAAAAATATTTTTGTAATTTTGGATTAAAAATTCAAAAAATCACCCAGGCTAAGCACAGTCTAAGTACCACTCTGGTACAAATGTTTACCCAAGTGCGTTTAGACTGTTCATGCACTGGAGAACATTTCCAATTTTGTAAAAACTATTGAAAAATGTGAAAATTCTGCCAAGCTAAGCACAGTATTAGTGAAAATGTCGCACAGAATTATTTGCAAATGCGTTTAGACTGTGACTATACGGGAGCACTTTTTCAATTTTCTGTAAATTAGGCAACTATTTTTTTGAAATTGAATTCGAAATGAAATGACGATTGTTAATGTTCTGGAGATAAATTGATTCATGATTTGCATTTGATTTGCTCATAATAAAATAATAAAAGTTACAGTTTTATATTTGAAAACGTTTAATTTTTCTCGAATACTTTATTACGGTACGGGAAGTTCCAGAAATTTGTCTTAAGGCACGATGCCATCCACCACTAGTTTTATTATTTTTATTATAATTATTTACGGGGGACAGGGTAACATGTTCTTCTGATTCAGGCATTTTTCATTAAATCAAGATTTATATTACGATGTAACTTTAAAATGTTTATTTATCTATGCCGATTTCTTTGTCGATATCGGTACGCGTACAACGTTGATGCCGGTACGCATACAACGACAGATATCTCTATTCACATACGCGACGACTAATCACAATCGACTCGTGTAGAAATGATATCATCGAGAGCAAATGACGAATCATTGGCACTCGACCCTTATCGACTCTTATCTGCCGTAACGCACTTTCGTTGCATTTGTACAGATTTACACCATAGTCGCGTCTAAAGAAGTTTTACTTCAAAAAATAGATAGAAATCCAAAAAAGCTTATATGGTTTAGCTCAGTTTTCTTTTATTACCTTTTAGTGTGGAATCAGCAATAGGTGACCTGTTCCCATGAAAATCAGGCCAAACATGTAAATCCTTCGTCAAATATCAAACGTTGTCCAGCATCTTTGCTTCTTGGCCAATTGTTCCAAATGTTTGTTCAAGAACTCGTAAACTCTATTTTCGTCATTATCGACAATTTCTAGAATTTTGTGGTAAGCTGCATGGTTTTGCACAACAAAATCTAAAAGTTTGCCAGTTGCACTTTGTCCAGCCTCACTTAGGTACATATTTTCGAATATGGCGTTGTGGTAAGGACCCCAGACACCGGGAGTGAATTTGTAGGAATCCTGGACGATCATATGACATGTTGAAGTACCTGAAAGGATAAAAAAATAGTGAGATGAAAATATAAAATTCTGAAGATACAACTCGTCCTTCGGAGTGAATCCGAGGGACTTGTATCGGAGATTTTATTTTTAAGGCAATTCTGCCTCAGAAAATTCTGCGTTGTCATGACAACGCTATCTTATGCTTTTTCGTGTTAGAGTAACTGTGAAAATGTTTATGTATTTGCTGTGCGGTCAGGCGTATTTTACATGTAAACAAGCAAGGAAGAATCTTATGATAACAGAATTCTAGATAGTGCAGTTACAAGATTCTTCCTTGCTTGTTTATATATAAAATACGCCTGATCTCACAGCAAATAGATAAACATTCTCATAGTTTTACTATCAAGAAACAAGCATAAGAAACCACAACTGCCCGGTAAATCTATTAACAATATTAACATGTAAAGACATTAGCTTGAGATTGTTTACCAATACATAGATTTACGTCGAAAGAAGAGGATCACTTTTTCGTCTCATAGGCAATTTTAGGACTTTCCAGGTATACAATGTCTCAAAATAATGCTATTTTGTATTCTATATTCAGTATACGATAATGGTTGTCCGTAAATGAGCCCTTTCAATGGTATACAACAAGCAAAAAAATATTTAGCATTATGTTATTACTTTTACACAATTATGACTTTATAATTGTCTAAAAGTAATAGTATGTTAATCGAACTATTTGATACACAATTAATTCTCGAAAAGGAAATAAAGGTATTATTATTTCGTGAAAAATATTATACATTTATTAGTGAAGATTTGTCCTTCTTTCATAAATAAAGTTTACAGCATTATTCTCATGTAAATATGAAAATATTAAAATAATTCTAGTCTTTCTCTTTAAAAATAGTTCTCAGATTCTCAAAATTTCCGTTTTTTCCAATAGGGTAAATTTTGCATTTCCTCACGTTTCAAAAAATTCTGAACATTTTGGCATACCTTAAAAAAAATGATGTGTACATTTTTTCGTCGACGATTTCGGGCGCACGGATCAACCAATTTGAATAATTCAAAAAACATTCGATTCCTATTTATAGGGAGACGTGCTGATTAGTTTTTGGGAAAGGCAGCTCTAGCCGTTTCGTAGATACGAAGCAAAGAGTGCAGAAAATAGAAATTGAGTTTTTGAGAGAAGGGATCATCTTATTAGATTAATTCAAAAAACATTTTGCTTGAGTAAACGGTGTGCAAAAAATGCATTTACAGAAAATTTAGTAAATTTGAAAAATTAAAAAAAAACAAAATTTTCAAAAAAAAATCAAATTTTCGAAATTTTCATCAAAAAAAATTAAATTTTGAAAAATTTCAAAAATATCAAAATTAAAAAAAAAACGATTTCTCACAAAAATTTGAGATCATTTCGAAATTTTCAAAAAAATTGAATGTTTTCAAAAATTTCCAAATTTTCAAAAAAATTAGAAAAAACTTTCTTTTTGAAAAAATTTCAAACTTCTAAAAAATTCAAAATTTTGAAAAATTTTCTAAATTATCAAAAAATCTAATTTAAAAAACAATATTTCTTGTACATACACATAAGCTATATATAAAATACGTCGTCGTCCAATTTAAGCACTTATGTATTTACAGTATGTATTTATACTAAATAATCTAATCGAAATTATTTAAAACAACTATTGATTATTTTTATTCCTCGAATGTTTAATTACGGTACGGGAGTTCAGCAATTTGCCTTAAAGCACGATGCCATACACTAGTTTTGTCTCAATTTCGGCATACAATTTGAGATTTGTATGCAAATTGAGAAATGCATAAAATAGTAATTTCTTATAATAAAATGTATGAATATTTAAACTGTTTGTAAACGATTTCATACAAAACGTAAACATACTATAGAACACACATTTGTGCCGAGTATTAGGTTTCGAAGTTGTCGGAGTTATTAAGTGGATATAACTCCAAGTCCTAACGGATCCGGTTTTGGATATAATAAGCCCAACTGTAGTTAGTCATATTTAATTTGAAAGCACTAAGTTATAATGTCCACTTACCACAAATAAGACTCAGTTTCTTCCTGCAATCATCTGTGACTTTATCATTTCGTGTACTCAATAGTCCCAAGGCTCCCGAATGAGCATCTATCAGTCCAGACGATACTGCCACTTTTTGCAAACTGGATAAACCAAAATATTCCTAAAAGATCGCTTTTGAGAACACCACAAAATGTTTTTGGTGGTATAACTTTATCACCAATTTTTCTGCTCTGGCAAAGATCAGTCAAGTCAATTTGTTGGAAGAAGTCGAGAGGCCAACCTGATTTTTCTGGTTGAGCTTCACCTGGAAGAAAAATTTTTATATGTTAAAATTTGCATGACTTGAAATTTATTTATTATTGAAGTAAAACTTCTTTAGGCACAACTAGGGCGTAAATCCGTACAAATGCAACGGAAGTGCGTTACGGCAGATAAGAGTCGAGTGCCAAAGATTTGTCATTCGCTCTCGATGATATCATTTCTATACGGATCGATTGTGATTGGTCGTCGTGTCGTGTGAATAGAGATCTGTCGTTGCATGCGTACCGGCATCAACGTTGTACGCGTACCGATATCAACAAGGTAATCGGCATAGATATAAATAAACATTTTAAAGTTACATCGTAGTACAAATCTTGATTTCATGGAAAATGCCTGAAGCAGAAGGATATTTTACCCTGTTCTTTGAAAATAATGAAACAAATAAAACATTTATGCCGTGTACTAAACAAGTTTATTGATTAGAAATTATTTTTATATTATTCGTAGTTTCTATAAATCTTTGAAGTTATTGTAATGGAAAATGTTTTTTTTTTTTAAGACAGATATTACTAAGGTGACCATATTTTTTCAAGAGGGGGGGGGGTGATTGCTAAAAAAATAAAATAATTTTGAAATAACAAATACTATTTAAGAATGCAAGAAAACTCATTTTTTAAATGAGTATTTTTCTTTACATCAGAGTTTCCGACAAAGAACTTTACTATTCGATTATATGTTAACATATATATAACATATATATATTAATATAATTATATTATTTTTAATTTTTTGGATCTAATATATTTTTACGTTTTCAAACATATTATAAAATTTTAGTCAATTTTTCTTCATAATTATTTAAAATTAATTATGCACTTATTCCAGGAAGTCAAGTTCATTCTCATAATGTTTAAAAATTTTCGTAAAATTGAAAATAAAAGTTCAAAACTATGAATGGGAGAGGCTATTTTGACTCGCCCTTTTTCATATAAGCTGCTACTAATTTTCATATAAGCTACTTCTTCATAAGTTATTTAAAGGGTAGTTGTAATTTTTTAAAAAAACCCGAGACACAAGGTAGAAATCCGGGACTGTCCCAAACCGGGACGTATGGTCACCTTAATATTACAGCTGTTCAAAGAATGAGATTATATCGCCAGCAAAAAAAATAAAAAAAATGCCATCAGTCAATGAATGTATGTTAATTTTAATTGCATGAAGTTCTTCAAACACAATTAATACATGATGAGTGAAGTTGCGAAAATAATATTTGTTTAGGCGTTGTTTAACGAATATTATAGAATTTGTTAATCAGCAATTACTTCATTACTCTAATGAAGGTTCATTTCTAAATGCTAATTACAATGACAAACCGATCATGTCATATTTGAAGTATGACTTGAATTACATTATTGTTTTCAAATATTATACATATTTTTAATGCTATCATAAAAATATAATTTATAATTTATCATTATATAAATGTGTATAATGATTGATGACACTAATAAATGTGTGCATCACGAATGTTTCCATATTACTAATAAACATAATTCAAAATTGTTATATGATGTATTTATTTTTACTCAACTTAAATTTGCTACTTTATACAGTAGCAAATAAGTTTAACTTCAATCGCGTGTGATCCTTACTCGCATTCTTTTTTTTATTATTTTATTATTACCTGACTGGTAGCACCATTTGCACACCAGCGTACAAAGACTTCTGGTGGTTGCACCAGTCGCCTTGAATGTAAGAAAATCGGCCAAATCCATAAAATGTCCAGACTTAGACCAAGTATCAGGTAAATTATTTTTCAGCCACAACAACTTAGGAATTTCCATCTCCAACGAAATTTTACCGCCAACTTGCTTGAGAACTGGATGGTTCGTGGAATTTATTAGGTTTGCTTCTTTTGATGCTCTGGAGGAAGAAAAATAATATATATATATATATATATATATCATATATAAAAATGGAGCTCTCGATCAAATGATTCGGTAAAACTCGAAAACGGCTAAACCGATTTGGCCAGTCTTAGTCTTGAAAAATTCGTGCCAACCCAGAGATAGTCGAAAAGGTGGATATTATTTCAAAATCGCGTAGAAACTTTACTTTTTTAATTTGAAAATATTTGTAGAAGCGTAATTTAAATAAAATAATGGACGGTGGCTAATACGTCAAATGTCAAACGTTTTTAAGAGATGATGTTCAATTACGTTTAATAGGATGATCTACGTGAATATTATTCATGGTTAAACTGTAGTAAGTAGGTTTGTTTGTAGTTTTATTTATACACAAAAACGTTAGTAAACGGGCCGCAAGTGTTACTAGAAATTCAAAATATCAACTTTTTTGAAATATTAATATAAAAATGCACTTTTTGACATATTTTTCTCAAACACGTTGCTCTGAAAGATCTCATTTGTATAATTATATACTCATTGGTATTTATGAAATATTTTCTAGGTTATTTTATTTGTTATTTAAATTCAGAACCTAAATTTGGTATCGATCAAAAAGACATTTTGTCGAATAGCATTTTCCCAGTTATAATTTTCCAGAATTTATCGAAGAATAGCTAGTAACATATGAAGGTCCAGGGTTATAAAGATACACAACCGATGTGTCAAAAACCAGTTAAGTTAAGCATTATTTAACAAATATATTTGAAAGTAGAGAGAAAAAGATGTATAACCAGCTATAATCTTGATTCTTATGACTTTGCTATCAAGAGATCAACGGTAATCTTTAAAAATTCATAATAAAAGTATTTTCTTCTGTTGGTAGTTTTTTAGCATTAGTTAAAAATATAATTATTTTGTAAAATACATTTAAAATTAAATTAAGACATTAAACCTGTTTGCCACCTTGCCGTTCCAAGTTACCTCGTCTATGGGGTAAAAAAATCTAGATAACAAATTTTTGAAAGACAAAAAAGCACATTTCTACAATGATAAAGTAGCTGGCAGTTTTATTGAACGTAGTTAGAAATGTGTTATTTGTTGTGATATAATTGGTTTGATTTTTATAATATAACTAGCAAACCCGACGAACTCCGTTTCGCCACCAGATGGTTTCGTGAGAAAGATGAAGAAACTTTTTGTTTATTTTATATTTGAAAAGGAAAAATTTGATTTTATTATACAACAGTAATGAATTTATTTCGATTACAAAAATAAAGTGATTTTTAGTTGAACTTCTCTAAGTAAATGAAAGTGAATCCGCAAATTATCCGTTTCATTAAAGTGCTCTTTGGTAAACCACATTTTTTGTTTTTTGGTCTGACGTTAACACAAACAAAGCGGATGGTTTTCCAACTCGTGAACAGGCAACGTATAACTGCCCATGTGAAAAACAATGATTTTATAAATAATATATTTGAAATTTATCCCGCAAACACTAAGCTATTGGCCTTGTTACTTGTTATTGCGAACGCAAAGCGAACTGGAAATTACAATCGTTTGAAGTCAAACGGAAGACCAGTCGGAATCATTGGTATGTCACCAAATCGCCAGCAATTTTTGATTGAATGGTGAAATTCAGTGCGTGTACATCATTATTCTTTGCGGCAAGAATTGCTCGTTGACTTAACCAAACATAATTCTGTTAATTTTCACTAATGCCATTACTCGAATTTTTAATTACGGTGCGTAGAGTTCCAGCAATTTGCATTAAGGCACGATGCCATGACCCACTAATTTTCTTAGCTATAAACCTTGCGGAGCCCGAGACCTTTCCAACTAATGCAAAATTGTCGAAATCGGTTTGTGCGTTCTGGAGTTATATCGTCAGGAAGGAAAACCCGGCTTATTTTCATATATACATATATATATATATATATATATATATATATATATATATCCAAAAAATAATATTGTGTAATATATTTTTTCGTCTTACCTGTGATCCATCCACAATATAATATTCCTCCCATCGTCTCCGCTTTTGGAAACCGTTAAATTTTTAAAATCCTCGTTCAGGACGACTAGAGAGCAAGTTGCAGCAAATCCTAAGCCTTTAATTCGAGTCTTGTCAATTTTTTCGTCCTTGTGAATCACGTTTTTGATCACTTTTTTGACTTTAGACCAAATTTCTTCAGAGGACTGTTCGTAGAAATTTGGTTCCGGATTCCATGTCGTTATTTGTTCCACACTGGTGTGCAGGACGTGACCTGGAGAAAAAGAAAATTGGAAAAGTTAAATAGGAACTAGGTGTAAGTAGTATTTTGAATTATAAAAAATTATCAAAGCTAAAATAACCCGCGTGTTTATAGGATTCTAATTAGAATCTAAGTCGAACATATGAAATTGTAAAGTTAACTTATAAAATGTATATGGCGAATGTAAGTGCATACAAAGTCAACAAACTAGCTGTAAGTGGAATTCTGTCTTAAGGCAATTAGGGCATCGTGCCTTAATGCAAATTTCTGGAACTTCCCGTACCGTAATTAAAAATAATCAATAAAAGTTAATCAATGATTTGAAACTTTTAATAGAATTTCGAACAATATTAAGTCATCTTAAATCATTTTATCTTAAATCATTTATTTTGAAATATTTTGGAAATTCTGAACTTTTTTTCAAAGCAATCGCACTGCTTTAACTGCATAAAGACGAAATATCGAAGCGCGTAAGCGCCGCGTCGCTCTCTAACGCGTAAACATTGGTACGGAACCCATAGGAAAGTAAACAAAATTTATACTTATTGTTAAAATCTCTATAAAATATCTAATTATTTGATGTGAATGTTTATTTTTGACCGTTAAATGGCTCATTTTTTTACTTTGTTCTCCACATCTCCGAAGTCGTTGCACCTGCCTTTCCAAAAATTTGAACAGTTCTTCACTCAGTTAATACAAATAAAATGTGTTTTTAATTATTCAAATCGGACGCTCCGTTCTTTTAAAAACTGAGTTACCGTTTTTGGCACTTTTTGCTCCGTATCTTCGGAACGGCTAGATCTGCCTTTGCCAAAAACTAATCAGCACGTCTCCTTATCAATACAAATCGAATGTTTTATGAATTATTCAAATCGGATGATCGGTGTTCCCGAAATCGTCGACGAAAATTTGTATCCGAACACACACACACACACACACATACATCCATTTTTTCTAAGGTATGCCAAAATGTTTAGAAGGTTTTGAAACGTAAAGATATATAAAAATTTTAATTTTCGATTTTTTTGCGATTACTATAACTTGACCTATGGGAAGTTAATAAACAAAAAACATATGAAATTTCTGTAATACATAGAAGAAATATGTATAACAAATATGAATATGTTTAACAAATTAATTTAATTTATACAATTACAAACAGATTATTTTTTAAAGAAAGTGAAAATTTCAAATTCACTGTTGAATATTTTACTTATGAATCTCAGTTCTTAAATTAGGGCGAATTCAAACTATACAAAATTTTATTCCAAAGTATGTAACAAAGTTTATACAGTATTTTAGTAAATTTTATCTAGTTTCTGCTAAGTAAATGTAAAAAAATGTCCCGATGCTCGTGAAGAAAACTTAGAATCATATATTAAAGGCAAGTTCGTATTGGATTTATTCAAAATTTTCATATTAATCTGTTTATAGGAAACGTAGTAATTTTAATGGAATATCCGGAATGAAGTTTTCGTGTTATTTAAATAAACATAAAAAATATACATAATTAGGAAATATACATATAAAAAAGAAAATTATAGAAATATTATAAGGAAATTGAAGATGAAGAATATTGAAAAATTATATAAAGATATTTTAATTATAATAAATATTATGACTGAGATATGATAATATTATTCTTACCTCTAGAATCGACCAATGCGGCCCTGGCGCTTCCAGTTCCCACGTCCACACCAATGTAATAATCCATAGTGTTAAACAATTCAAATTATTTAACCCAAAACACTATTATTACACTAATTAGCACACAAATAACACCAACAAAAAGATTTAAAAGAATATCTTGAACGCGTTTGTTGTATCTTCTAACAGAATGTTATTTTTAGGTTATGTCGATAAACTTCATGACATTTAAATAATCTCTTTAATATTTGTTCCGCATTTATATGTATGAGTTAATTATGTTCTTTTAAGCAAGCGATAAGAAAAGAACGTAAACTTAATTATATTTACCACAACGAATATTAGTATCAACAAAACAGTAATGAAAATGGGTCATTTGCCATTTGCAAATTACAAATTACTATCAAATCACGCACTTAACAACTTTAATATTTGTTTAGAATATAATTATAAAATTTTAGAATGCATTTATAATATTGAGGCGATATTTAATGAATTGAGATTGTACAATAAAATGAGATTGTTTATGAACTTATACTGACCATAAACTGAAACTGCTCCTTGCTCGCACTATGGCGGAAACGGTGTTACCATAGATAAGGAAAGGGTGTTACCAAAAAGGATGCCATGTTTAGTGTTACCACATGTTTGCCTTATTCAAAAATTAATAAAATATTTTGCAAATTTATGTTATTTATTTTTTACTATTACTACAGATCTCCGCATATCTTAATTAAAACGGGAGTAAATGGCATTTTTACTTAAAGCAGGTTACACTTAATAAGAATCGATATATTTTAGTTCAATAGGAATCATAACATTAACTGGTTTGTTTGGTATTTTGCCTTGAGGCAAGTTACATGAACTTCCCAATATGTGTAAATAATCGACTTAATCAATAAAAAATAAATTCATTTATGAGTGATTAAAAGTGTTCCGAGTGGATTTATTACACATTATTGAAAACGAACGAACACATTAACTCGGAGCATTTTCTAAAAGCATATTTTCAAAAATCAATTATTTTTATAATTGAACCAGTTTCCGTTGGACTTTAATGGTTTAGTATGTTCATTAAGACCAAGTACTCTATCATTATACCAAGTAAATCGTCTAATTTTAATTTTAACACACCTCAAAAAAACTACTCATTTTCTCAAACTTTGATAAATTTTGAAAATTAAGCTACTTGTCATAAGACCTTAATTTTTCAGTAAGTTCTATAGGACCATGATATATATCGCCAAAAAAAGTTTCATAAATATCGGCTTAAATTATTATTACATACTTTTTCCAAATTTGGTCTCATTCGATTCAGAATAACTTGAAACGTCGAAAAAACAAAATTAACAAATCGGATTTTTTTATGAAAACAAAATTCTCTTTCGGGAAGTTAAAAAGTAGACTATTATTGTTACTGTGAGTAACTATTGCAGAATTTTTAAGAGTGGTAATTATTTTCAACAAATGATTCAAATATTATAACGAACACGCGTAATACATACACAGAGTCTTTTAAATTTTAAAATGTTTTGTTATTGAACCACTAACTGTTTAGACAGTGAACTCTACACCACCTGACAAATTTTCATCAAGATCTCCAGATTTCTTTTTAAAAAATAAATTACGAAAAAACAACTTGCCGATCTTTGCTTTTTTCAATCCTGCCGTTCGCTTCGCAAATTTAACTACCGCTCGTCCTTGTCGAGTTTCAGCAAAATTATTAAATGATTTCTATCCAGTACTCTACTCTATCCAGTCGTTTTTTTAAGAAAACGCTGACGAAAAGCAAGTTTTGTCCCATACGTGCATTTCCAATTTCGGTCTCAAACGATTCAGAATCACTTGAAACAACGTGTCGGATTTTCATGCTTCAGGAAGGGATAACTAAAAACAAATTAGTTTTTATTATATTTTTGAATATATTGCTTGTACCGTATAGTCACCATCCATGACCATACACATATATGCATAAATATATATATACATAGCACAATATGTCCTTATAAAACTAAATCATGTGTCATAATTCATAAATAATAACAAAAGTATCACAGTCGAAGTAAATTAAGCGTCTACGCTCTCAGCAAATCAAAATCGTCGCTGACGTGCACCAGAGGTACATGTGTCTCGTCTATGTGAGGTTGGGATTTAAAATCGCACAAATTGTGCTCCTTCATTTGCCACTCC
>NW_020536999.1:8307125-8315584 GCF_003426905.1 Ctenocephalides felis
TGGTTTAAGTCTGCAGTGTTCTAGATAGTGTAAAATATTCTAAATAGTGGTAAATCTTCTGGATATTAAAATATTCTAGATAGTCTCTAAAATGTTCTAGGTGACTGAATATGTTCTAGAGAGTCTTACATTCTTTTAGATTATCTTTTATAATCTAGAAGATTTCTAGATATTCTGAAAATGCTCAAGATGGTTCTAGATGAACTGAAAATATTCTAGATAGTCTGAAAATGTTCTGGATGAACTGAATGTTCTAGATAGTCATAAATTATTTTAGATTATCTCTTATAATCTAAAAGAGTTCTAGGTATTCTGAAAATGTTCTAGGTTGTTCTAGATGAACTGAAATATTTCGGATAGTCTAAAAATGTTCTAGATATTTTTTAAATATTCTAGATAGTCTCTAAAATGTTCTAGGTGCACAGTATATGTTTCTGGGTAATCTTAAATTATTTTAGTTTATCTTTTATAATCTAAAAGAGTTCTAGATATTCTGAAAATGTTCTAGATTGCTCTAGATGAACTGAAATATTTTAGATGGTCTGAAAATGTTCTAGATATTTTTTAAATATTCTAGATAGTCTCTAAAATGTTCTAGGTAAACTGAATAGTTCTAGATAATCTTAAATTCTTTTAGATTATCTTGTATAATCTAGAAGAGTTTTAGATTTTCTGAAAATGTTCTAGATATTTTTTAAATATTTTAGATAGTCTCTAAAATGTTCTAGGTGAAATGAATATGTTCTAGATAGCCTTAAATTTTTTTTAGATTATCTTTTATAATCTAGAAGAGTTCTAGATATTCTGACAATGCTCTAGGTTGTTCTAGATGAACTGAAATATTTTGGTTAGTCTGAAAATGTTCTAGAAAGTCTTAAATTCTTTTACATTATCTCTTATAATCTAGAAGAATTCTGGTATTCTGAAAATGTTCTAGATTGCCCTAGATAAACTGAAAATATTTTTTGTATAGTTTTAAAATGTTCTACATATTTTTTAATATTCTAGATAGTCTCTAAAATGTTCTTGATAAACTGATATGTTCTAGATAGCCAAATCTTTTAGATAATCTTGTACATTCTAGAAGAATTCTAGATATTCTAAAAATGTTTTAGGTTGTTCTAGATGAACTGAAATATTTCGGATAGTCGGAAATGTTCTAGATAGTCTTAAAATGTTCTGATTTGTCTGAAAATATTCCAGGTACACTGATTTTGTTCTACATAGTCTTAAAATGTTCTAGATAGTTTTAAAATGTTCTAGATTGCTCTAGATGAACTGAAAATATTTCGAACAGTTTGGAAATGTTCTAGATAATCTTAAAATATTTTAGGTAATATTGAATATTCTAGATAGTGTTAAGAATTCTAGATATACTGAGAATGTTCTAGATTGTTCTAGATGAATTGAAAATATTTCGAATAGTCTTGAAATGTTCTAGATAATCTTAAAATATTTTAGGTAATCTTAATATTCTAGATAGTGTTTTTGATAATTTTAGATATACTAAAAATGTTCTAGATTGTTGTAGATGAACTGAAAATAATTTGGGTAGTTTTAAAAATGTTCTAGATAATCTTACAATATTTTAGATAATCTTAAATATTCTTGATAGCGTTCTTGATCATTCTAGATATACTAAAAATGATCTAGATAAACAGAAAATATTTCGGACAGTCTTGAAATGTTCTAGATAATCTTAAAATATTTTAGATAATCTTGAATATTCTAGATAGTGTTCTTGGTCATTCTAGATATACTAAAAATGTTCTAGATGAACAGAAAATATTTCAGGACAGTCTTGAAATGTTTTAGATAATCTTAAAATATTTTAGATAATCTTGAATATTCTACATAGTGTTCTTGATAATTCTAGACATACTAAAATTGTTCTAGGTTGTTCTAGATGAACTGAAAATATTTCGGATAGTCTGAAAAACGTTCTAGATAGTCTTGATAGATTAAAAATTGGTCTAGCATTATACAATTTAATTTTTTTTTTTTTGGGTTACCGGCGCTCGGTCTATCCCTCGGATGCAAGCTCGAAGCAACAACGCCCGCCCGCAATCGTTGTTATCGCCGCGTAGTGATTACATACATACACTAAAAGACGACGATTTTGTCATTAGTATAACATTTTCGTCGTCTTTACATTATTACATTTATACATATATATAATATTTACATTATACACATGCAAACTCGCGAATACATGTACTCGTTAGTATTTTAGCTCAAGGTCGGCCTTTGGGAAAATTCGAAAATATTTCTATTATTTAGTTCGAATTCGAACGCAGTATGCGCGTGCGAAATCTTTCGTGTCGGCGTAGAGAAGAGATCATTGAGAAGTAATAATAATAATATTTATACTGGTTGTAATTAAATACACGATGGGTTTTAAGGAATCGCTTTAAAGGCTTGTGAGTAAAAGACAAAGGACATTCTGGTGTCTTTTGTCAAACTTTTTCAAGTACAGTTCTTATTGGAATTTTGACATATAAATACAAGAGATGCAAAGACGAACACCGTCTCAAAATAAAGGTAACCAAAATTATTAACATTGACATTTGATAATGGAAATTAATTTTATTGATAATTTAACCTCTAGTGTCTCAGTTTTGCTTAATTACTTTGTTAAAATCAATATTTTCGAGTGTTTCAATCAAATCTGTTTTTGAGGTTAGGTTGTCTTATATGAAAAATAACACTGAGCAACTTTTTTTTGTCACATGAAAAGTTATCAATTTTTACAAATAAATGTACACATCAGGTTTTCTTGTACGTACTAAAATTAACCACCAATATTTTTTAATATCTGCTATTTTTTTTCTTAATATTTAGTTTTTGACAGGACCATTTTAAGGTTATGGTAATAGCCTGCAAGGATTCCTAAAGAAACTTCTTGCTTTGTTTGTTATTTAAGGCACCCAAGTATTTCATTTGGAAGAGATTCTAGTAGGCAAAATATGGACTAGAATTGATACCAGTCGAAGGTGATCGAAGGATTTTATCTTTTACTCTAGCTACTTAGAGACTTTGTTTATTGCAAAGATAGCTTACTAGGATTCTTAAAGAAACTTCTTGCCTTGTTTGTTATTTAAGGCACTCGAGTATTTCATATGAAAGAGAATCTAGTAGGCAAAATATGGACTTGAATTGATACTGGTTGAAGGTGATCGAAGGATTTTATCTTCTACTCTAGCTACTTAGAGACTTTGTTTATTGCAAAGATAGCTTACTAGGATTCTTAAAGAAACTTCTCGCTTCGTTTATTATTTAAGGCACTCGAGTATTTCATTTGGAAGAGAATCTAGTAGGCAAAATATGGACTTAAATTGATACCGGTCGAAGGTGATCAAAGGATTTTATCTTCTACTCTAGCTACTTAGAGACTTCGTTTATTGCAAAGATAGCTTGCAAGGATTCCTAAAGAAACTTCTTGCTTCGTTTATTATTCAAGGTACCTTTAAGGCACCCGAGTATTTCATTTGTAACACAATCTAGTAGGCAAAATATGGACTTGATTTGATACTGATCGAAGGTGATCGAAGAATTTTATCTTCTACAGCTACTTAAGGGAGTATTCTGGTATAGAGCGATGAATTTTAGGTCATTTTTAAAGTGTCGTAAAAGTAAGCAATGAATGTTTTTACTATCTATTTTTGTACCACTTGCTTATTAATATTATTAAAATACAAAACAAGAATTAGAAAAAAAAAGTTGAAAATTGAAGAAATTGGCAGTTTATGAAGTGGGGGGTCTCAAAAAATTGGCACCTCAGTCTTGACATGATTTTAGCCCTCCTAGCCATCGGAAATGCAAAAAATAAAAAGATTATTAATCTACAATGATGTCGCAATCGCCCGAACGTGATGAGTAAAAAAAAAATTTTTTATAAATTGGAGACTATTTGAAAAAAAAATAGTTTTTTTTTACTGTTTTTCTGAGTTTCTCAAATTTTTTAAAAATAGTAGACATTGGAATTTGGAGATAATGCTAGTATGGGCTATAGATAAGTCTATAAACAAGACTCTCTGAACATTTCAAGTGAATCGGTCAATTAAAACTTGAGAAATTGTGTCAATAGTACTGAAAAAGCCTGTTCTGAGAAAAACGTATTTAAAGTTTTGCGTGAAGCCAAACCAGTGTTGAGACCGTGTCAGAAAAATGCCTATATTTCCGAAAATAATTCAAATTTTCAAAAACCTTCTCGTACCCATATTCTTAAATAGTTAAACTTTGAAAATATGAAATTAAAAAAAAAAACGATTTTTTTGAATTTCTACACTAGAATACCCCCTTAAAGAGACTTCGTTTATTGCAAAGATTCACATTTATCTTTTCTGATCCTGGCTCATGTCTCAAAGAGTTCTATATTTGTTAGCTATACTATTGACCACGATTTTTTATTGACCATGATTTTTTATTGAGTTTTTAGATTTTAGCCAGGATTTTCTTTAAGAGTAAGCTAAGTCTGCTAACATTCCTGAATTCTCTGATCTCTATGATTTGTTAAAGAAACTCTCATCACCTTGTTTGTCATTTAAAGCTCACAAATATTGCAAAAAGGAATTTGGATGATTCTAGTCACGAAAGTATGGACAAAATTGTATATATGAGCAAAATTACACAGTGGCCTTGTTTAAAAAATGGCTAGGTTTAGTAACGTTTTCATGACTGCATAACGTTAAGAAAACAATCATCACAATCCTGTTAGACTTTAATCATCATTGGCACAATATTGTTGCAGAAATAT
This sequence comes from Ctenocephalides felis, assembly GCF_003426905.1. Taxonomy (NCBI): domain Eukaryota; kingdom Metazoa; phylum Arthropoda; class Insecta; order Siphonaptera; family Pulicidae; genus Ctenocephalides; species Ctenocephalides felis. The sequence continues at coordinate 8,311,882 of NW_020536999.1, forward strand.
GTTCATAAGTATATCACGATTATTTTCATGGTGCTCATGTTTTTCTTGTGATTCTTGTTATTGTTTTTTGTAATTATTTCTATTAATATCAATGACCCGGTGTCAGTAGTAGTGAATCTGATATTTTTTTTGTAATTATCAAGTGTTTGATGGAATTTTTATTATTTATTCATTTTTATTCATATATTTTGTGTAATATATACACTATTTTGTGTAAACTACATAACATTTTGCTGTTATGTGGCAGAATCGGTCCCAAAATGTAATTTACCTACTATTTACTGTGTCTACTAAATCAGAAACGAGCATCTAATGTTACAAGAAAACTAGATGTGATAGCAACTATTATATATTTATAATTTTTATTTTCATGTGACAAAAACACTGTTGTCGACTATAATATTATGTACTAATCTGCTTGTAGTCTTATGTGTGCTTTAACAACTTGATTTAACAATCTTAATTACACTTACATACGTACATTAGTTGTATTTCATTTATATTTAGTCTTTTTATTAACTTTTAGTTATTTATTAACACCGAGTTGCATCAAATCAATGACTAATTAATCTTAATAATAGGGTGATGAAATTTAATAAGTGGACTTTGTAGTATTTTTGTTAAAATAGACATTGGGATTAAAATTCACTGCAGGATTCTAATAAACACATGAATAATTTGTTTAAATAAAAAAAAATGTCGATAGAGGTAGATTTTAGTGGAACTTGTTTCTTATTATTACTTTAAGTTAATTGACTAAAGTTCCAGAATTTTTTTTTTGATGTAAGTCGATACTACAAGATTTTTTTTTTGATTAAGGCAAGGACTTGTATTGATAAGGAATTTATAGAAAAGATAGAATTATATGAGAAAGTTAAATGTGATTTTATTCGATATGATTTTGATACCTGTTAATTTTAACAACATTTTTAAAAAAAATGAAAATTAATTTTTTTTATATCTTCACGTTTGTAAACGTTCTGATCATTCTGGCATACCTCAGAAAAAATTGATGTTTGTGTGTTTGTATGTATGTGTGGATACAATTTTTCGTTTATTGATTACGGGAACACGGATCAACCGATTTGAATGATTAAAAAAACATTCGATTCCTATTGATATGGACACGTGCTGATTAGTTTTTGGCGAAGGCAGGTCCAGCCGTTTCGGAGTACAAAAAATGACAATTAAGTTTTTCGAAAGTTCAAAATCAAAAAAGTCAATTTTTCTCAGAACATTTTAAGTTCTCAAAAATCTATTTTGTTTTTCAAAATTTTCGAGTAATTTTAAAGCTTTTTTAAAAGCTTCTTTCAGAGAACAGCTTTTGAAAAAAAGAAATGATTTGCAAAAAAAGTGCCATAAAACATTTCAAAGAAGTTGATATTTTTTGAGGTTATATTAACACTTTCGACGCGTTTAATAATGTTTTTGTGTACACATAGAATTACTCACCACAATTCAATAATATTTATATAAAACATTCTTCATCATTTTAAATTATTAACCTTCTACAAAAAATCTCTAAATAACTTTCCCATAATCTCTAAATTAGCACAAATATTTCAAGACTATAACTGGCCAAATCGGTTCAGCCATTTTTGAGTTTTAGCATACCTACATAATATCGACCTCTATTTTTATATAAAAGAAGATAAATTTAATTGTACATAAGCTGTCAAAACCATTTGACATTTGCCGTATGAACCGCCCTCCATTGTTTCATTTCAAATTACATTTCTAGATAAAAATTAAATTTAAAATCTAAAGTTTCTAGGCGGTTTTGAAATAATTTCCTACATTTCCCATAATCTCTGGATTAGCAAAAATATTTCAAGACTATAACTGGCCAAATCGGTTCAGCCATTTTTGAGTTTTAGCATACCTAGCATAATATCGAGCGTTATTTTTATATATAAGATACTAAAAAAATAAATTAAAAATGTAGAGTTTCTACGCGTTTTTTATTCAATTTCTCACCTTTCTCTTCATCTCTGGATTACCACAAATATTTCAAGACTAATGGGGCAATTCTGCCTGAACAGAGCTCATAAAATAGCGTTGTCATGGCAATGCTCTGTTATGCTTGTTCTTGGAATTGAAAATGATGAAAATGTCGATCTATTTGCCGTGCGATCAGGCGTATTTTACATATAAACAAGCAAGGAAGAATCTTATGATAACTGCATCATCTAGAATTCTGTTATCGTAACATTATTTCTTGCTTTTTTATATGTAAAATACGGCTGATCGCACGTCAAATAGATAAACATTTTCATACTTTTCAATACCAAAAACAAGCATAAGAGAGCGTTGTCATGACAACTGGCCAAATCGGTTCAGCCGATTTTAAATTTTAGCATACCTAACATAATATGGAGCTCCATTTTTGTATATATGAATATATATAAAGCATTAGATTACATATATTAATAATTGTGTTTCAAATCGTTCTGAATATTTTGGCATACCGTAGGAAAAAATTGTAAAGAAATTGATTGATTTGAATGAAGCTTAAACAGTTAACAATTGTAGTTATTGATTGTTTTTATTAACATTTATTTTCTCTTTTAAGCATAGTTGCTTTTCTCAGCTTAATTCAAGCATGAATTTTAAATTTGATGTGCTTTCCTACTACATGCAGGTTTTGGGTTCACAAATTTGTCCAAAGGATTTAATTACCATGATGCAGCTCGTTACTGAATTTTGTCAATATGATTTCTCCCAATTTTTTTTGTTTGAGTCATTTATTACCATTTGCTTGCTTTTTCTTTTGTTTTTGTTGTGAAACACAAAGTACCTATTAGCAGATTCGAGTGCAAACCAATGTGTTCCCCAAACAGGCCGCTTGAGAGATGAGAAGAAAACTGATCTGAAGAAGTCATCCGAGGAGATGGACTCGAAGGCTTCAACTAGTGTCGAAGATGTTTACGATTTTAAAACCGGCAAAGAGAGCAGCTCTAGTAGTGCTACAGACAAAGTCGAATCGAAGGAGACTGACAGAGGTAATAATAGTTTGAAAAAATGGAATTAATACCGAAGTTGAAGGACATCGATGTGATAGAAATATCACAAGATAAGTTTTAAGTGTTTTATGCTGAATTAAGTTAGTCAGCAGATTCCAGGTTTTGTAGGATGGTTCAGATTTTATTAACTTCCCGTAGGGTAAGTTATAGCAATGGGCCAAAAAATGAAAATGAAAATTTTTGCATATCTTCACGTTTCAGAGGTTTCTGAACATTTGGCATACCTCAGGAAAATGAATGTGTGTGTGTGTATGCGAAAGCAAAAAAAATATTTTTTCTCGAAAATGAAAATTTTTGCATATCTTTACGTTTCAGAGGTTTCTGAACATTTTGGTGCACCTCAGAAAAAATGGATGTGTGTGTGTGTATATGTGGAGACAATTTTTCGTCGACGTTTTCGGGCGCATGGATTTACCGATTTGAATGATTCAAAAAATATTTAGTTTGTGAAGTTACTATCAGTTTTTGGAGAAAGCAAAAAGATTTGTTTTCCCGAAAATGAAAATTTTTGCATATCTTTACGTTTCAGAGGTTTCTGAACATTTTGGCATACCTTAGAAAATATAGATCTGTGTGTATGTGTGGAGACAATCTTTTGTCGACGTTTTCGGGCGCATGGATTTACCGATTTGAATGATTCAAAAAATATTTAGTTTGTGAAGTTACTATCAGTTTTTGGA
>NW_020536999.1:8316584-8339487 GCF_003426905.1 Ctenocephalides felis
ATATACACTTACATAAAATTATGAAAACTGAACTATAAGTTACTTATATCTACAATAACATTTTATTTGTTTTACTGTAAAAATACAACACTACAAAATGTATGTTACAATTACGAATTTTTAGTAGTCTATGTTTATGATAAAAATATATGTAGATGAGATGGAAACTCAATGTTTTATGATCCAAACTAAATTTTTTGTGTGTATAAGCTACTTTGTTTGAAATATCAAAACGAAAAGCATGATTGATTTTAAACTTTGTTTTTAATTAATGTTTATATATAATTGTGAGCGTACATTTATTCAAGGTGAGCAAATAACAGAATCATTTTTTACAAAAATTTTAATTTATATAAAAACTAGTGGTGTATGGCTTCGTGCTTTAAAGCAAATTGCTGGAACGTCCCGTACCGTAATGGAATATTCGAAGAATGTTAAATGTTTTCAAATAGACTATTATAAACACTGTAACTTATATATGTTTACAGAAAAGTAAATAAACAAAACTCAATCAATCAAATTTGATATAAAAGGCATTGTCTAAAATTTATAGAAATTATATAAACTGAATTACAAAGTTAAAATTATTTATTTCAAATATATAAGTAAGCTCTGATATTTTAGCTAGAGTTAAAATTAAAATCCGAATTATTTTAAATATTCAAATAATTTTTGTTTGAAAATTACAAAAAAGTTTTTAAAATTTTGAAATAAACATTTTTTTGCTTTTTCCAAAGACTGATAGTGCATTCACAAGCTAAATATTTTTTGAATCATTGATATCGGTTGAACGTCGATGAAAAATTGTATCCGCACACACACACACATACATTTTTTCTGAAGTATGCCAAAATGTTTAGAAACCTTTGAAACGTGAAGATACGCAAAAATTTTCATCGATCAAAAATTTGTGTATTCCATTTAATATATTTGTCAAAAGTAGCTCTAAAATGTTAGATAATATAAATATAAAATGAATTTATTTCAATGATAATAATTTTGTTTATTCGAGATAATTACTCCATTATTTAATATGAATCCACAAATTTGTATTTAATATGAATTGTGTATCACATTATTTTATATAATTATATTTATATTTATATTACGGATACAGGATTAAATTTAATAATTACAGAGAATAAATTACGTTCCATCATCAGGTTTCTGGAACAAAACATATTTTTATGTAATAATATTAATGATGATAACTGAATACTGAATTTTTTTACGAGCGTTAATGACAAAAAAATCGGTCATATGAATTTATAAATCAAATAAACAATTTTTGTTTCTCAATTTCTAGTATTTTTTCAAATTTTACATGGTACATGATGCATTTGTTTATATGTGTTTAAACATTTTGTAATCATCAAATTATCCATTAATATTGTTATTTCATAAAATATTTGATTTCGACAGAAGACCTGATGACGGAACGTATCTAGTTCCGAAACGTCGGAACTAAATATGTATAAAAAATGCTTTTTATTATATATATATATATATATATATATATATATATATATATCTTGATGGTTTTTTCGACGTAGAAACATATTTCAAAGTAACTAGCAGCCCATTCGTCAAAATAAAAAAGGTAAAAAGTATTAAAAACTTTTATTTATACGTTTCGACACAAGATGCGTGTCATCATTCAGCAACACAGGACAAAAACACTCAAAAAAAATTATTTAAAAAAAAAATTAAACTTATAACATATTAGAAAGAAACATTTTTTTGGAAAAAATTATGAATAATTAAAAGATTTGAAAACTAATATGACTAAAAGTTTTGAAATGTAACATTATGAAGCGAGAAACACGCCCATACCGAGCAAAATATTAGACTGTAATGATATATATATATATATATATATATATATATATATATATATATTCATTTATTTGAAAAATAACTAGCAGCACATTTGTCAAAATAAATAATTTCTTTTATTGTTATCAATGTTTCAGCACTTGATGTGTGTCGTCATTTAGTAAAATACACATCAAGTGTTAAAATTACTATTTTATTTTGATGAATGGACTGCTAATTATTTTCAAATATGTTTCAACATCAAAAAAGCGAATATTAGGTGAATATATGGATGTTTTAGAATTTCCTTGCTCCCAGGGCTCAAATGCTTCCAAATTGATAAAAAACAATTCTCTGAAAGTTTTAGCTCTTAATATTAACTTTCAGATAGTCCTCCCTCCATCCAAAGTTTCTTAAAACTTAAAACATCCATATTAAGGATCACCCTAATATAAAAACAAAATATTTAAACTATATATATATATATATATATATATATATATATATGTAATATATATTATACCTGCATTTTCAGACCCCTTATCATCCCCTTCCTTATCATCAGCATCGGTTTTGGTGCCCCCAGTCTGTGCATTTGTAGACGCAGATGGTTTTGGACTAGCACAAGGACTCTTTCTTTCCAAACTTCCGCCAACTTTTTGAGTTAGACTTTTATTGGAAGAAGCTGACGGTTTAGTGGCTTTTCCAGATGTCGTCCTGGTGCTACTGCTTTGACCGGATGTTTTGCTTGAGCTATTTTCTTTAACCGAGTCTGAATCTTTTCGTTTTTTCCTCTTGACTTCATCTTCTGCTTCAGCGGGCTGATCAATCATGTCGATATTTCTTTTGGTCGAAGAAGTTTCATCTGATGTTGTATTGCTGTTGGCATTTGTATCCGAACCTGGATGGAATAAGAATCAACTTAATAATAATAATAGATACATATCTTTGGTCATATGAATACTTTATATATTGACACATAAGTAAAACACTACATTTTTCTTATAGTCTTTATTTTTTAATCTTACAATATATATGGAATGTGTACTGCCTTAAGGGGAACAAAAGTATTTATTAATTTATTTAAAAAATGTTACAGTCTCAGAATATGTATATATATATATATATATATATATATATATATTTCCTCAAAATTTTAAATAGATGGATTCACTAGTTTTTTCTTTTAATTCCCATAAATGACCTTTTTTAGGTTTCACACTAGGAGTGCCCCTTAAGGCAAATTGCTGGAACTTCCCGTCCCGTAAGAAGGCATCCATTAGTCACGTGAGGTTTTTAGGGAAAATGGGGGGTTTGACAAAAAAATCACAAAAAATCACGTAGGGTAGGAAGGGGTATAGAAAAATATCACGTGAATTAATTTTTTATTTGAAATTTTTCTTGTAAGTATACGTGATGTTTGGTGATGAATTATTCAAAATTTCGATATGAAAGTGTATAAAACAGTTTTTACTAGATTTTAGTAAACTTTATCTAGTTTTTACTAATGTAAATAAATTAAAATATGCGGGATGAAAATTTCAAGTTATTTGAAGAAATGCAAAAAAATGTCCTAAATTCACATATTGCTAATAATCGACTTGACTAAAATAAGTCAAAATTTCGATATCCAAGTGTATAAAACAGTTTTTACTAAATTTTAGTAAATTTTATCTAGTTTTTACTAATGTAAATAATTTGAGGAAATATAAAAAACGATCCAGATCCACAATTGCTAATTATCAAAAATAAAACTCAAGTGTAAACAAATAAATAATATAATTAATAAAGAAAGTTTTAATCTAAATTCTTGTATGTAATTAAATAGTTCTAAAAAATTAATAAAGAAAATAAATTGGCAAAAACTAATCAGCACATCTTCCTATCAATTGTTTTTTGAATCATTCAAACTGGTTGATCCGTGCACCCGAAAACGTCGACGAAAAATCGTCTACCATTGTTTCTGAGGTATGCCAAAATGTTCAGAAACACCTAAAACGTGAAGATATGCAAAAATTTTCATTTTCAGGAAAAAATTTCCCCAAAAGCTGATGATAACTTCACAAGCTAAATATTGTATGAATCATTCAAATCGGTTGAGCCGTGCTTCCAAAAACGTCAATTTTTTCTGAGGTACGCCAAAATGTTCAGAAACTTCTGAAACGTGAAAATATGCAAAAATTTTCATTTTCTGGAATTTTTTTTTGCTTTCCACAAAAACTGATAGTAACTTCACAAGTTAAATATTTTTTGAATAATTCAAATCGGTTAATCCGTGCGCCCGAAAACGTCGACGAAAAATTGTCTCCACATATACACACACACACATCCATTTTTTCTGAGGTGCACCAAAATGTTCAGAAACCTCTGAAACGTGAAGATATGCAAAAATTTTCATTTTCGGGGAAAAAATTTTTTTGCTTTCTCCAAAAACTGATAGTAACTTCACAAACTAAATATTTTTTTAATCATTCAAATCGGTAAGTCCGTGCGCCCGAAAACGTCGACGAAAAATTGTCTCCACATATACACACACATATCCATTTTTTCTGAGGTGCACCAAAATGTTCAGAAACCTCTGAAACGTAAAGATATGGAAAAATTTTCATTTTCGGGAAAAATTTTTTTTTTGCTTTCCCCTAAAACTGATAGTAACTTCACAAGTTAAATATTTTTTAAATCATTCAAATCGGTTGATCTGTACTTCCGAAAACGTCGACGAAAAATTGTCTCCACATATACACACATACATCTATTTATTTTCTGAGGTATGTCAAAATGTTCAGAAACTTCTGAAACGTAAAGATATGGAAAAATTTTCATTTTCGAGGAAAACAATTTTTTTTGCTTTCACATACACACACACACGCATTCATTTTCCTGAGGTATGCCAAATTGTTCAGAAACCTCTGAAACGTGAAGATATGCAAAAATTATTCATTTTCATTTTTTGGCCCATTGCTATAACTTACCCTACGGGAAGTTGATAAAATCTGAACCATCCTACAAAACCTGGAATCTGCTGACTAACCTAATTCAGCATAAAACACTTAAAACTTATCTTGTGATATTTCTATTACATCGATGTCCTTCAACTTCGGTACTAATTCCATTTTTTCAAACTATTATTACCTCTGTCAGTCTCCTTCGATTCGACTTTGTCTGTAGCACTACTAGAGCTGCTCTCTTTGCCGGTTTTAAAATCGTAAACATCTTCGACACTAGTTGAAGCCTTCGAGTCCATCTCCTCGGATGACTTCTTCAGATCAGTTTTCTTCTCATCTCTCAAGCGGCCTGTTTGGGGAACACATTGGTTTGCACTCGAATCTGCTAATAGGTACTTTGTGTTTCACAACAAAAACAAAAGAAAAAGCAAGCAAATGGTAATAAATGACTCAAACAAAAAAAATTGGGAGAAATCATATTGACAAAATTCAGTAACGAGCTGCATCATGGTAATTAAATCCTTTGGACAAATTTGTGAACCCAAAACCTGCATGTAGTAGAAAAGCACATCAAATTTAAAATTCATGCTTGAATTAAGCTAAGAAAAGCAACTATGCTTACAAGAGAAAATAAATGTTAATAAATAAAAACAAAAACAACAATTGTTAACTGTTTAAGCTTCATTCCAATCAATTTTTTCACACATTCACCAATTTTTTTTAATTTTCCGTAATGCCAAAATATTCAAAACGATTTGAAACGCAATTTTTGTTATATGTAATCTAATGTTTTACATATCTTCTTATATATAAAAATAAACCTCGAAAATGGCTGAACCGATTTGGCCAGTTTTATGGGGCAATTCTGCCGTAACAGAGCTCATAAAATAGCGTTGTCATGGCAACGCTCTCTTATGCTTGTCCTTTGTATTGAAAATTATGTAAATGTCTATTTGCCGTGCGATCAGGCGTATTTTACATATAAAAAAGCAAGAAATAATGTTACGATAACAGAATTCTAGATGGTGCAGTTATCATAAGATTCTTCCTTGCTTGTTTATATGTAAAATATGCCTGGTCGCACGGCAAATAGACATTTTCATAATTTTCACTACCAATAACAAGAATAAGATAGCGTTGCCATGACAACTCTATTTTATGACCTCTGTTACGACAGAAATGCCCCATTAGTTTTGTAATATTTGTGGTGATCCAGAGATTATGGGAAAGGCGATAAATTGTTTCAAAAACGCGTAGAAACCTTATATCTTTAATTTATTTTTTTAGTATCTTATATATAAAATGTAGCTCGATATTATGTAAGTATGCTAAAACTCAAAAATGGCTGAACCGATTTGGCCAGTTATAGTCTTGCTAAGAAATATTTTTGCTAATCCAGAGATTGTGGGAAAGGTGAGAAATTGAATCAAAACCGCGTTAAAACTTTACATTTTTAATTTAAATCTTATATATAAAAATTGAGCTCGATATTATGATAAATTCGCTAAAACACGAAAACGACTGAACCGATTTGGCCAGTTTTAGTCTGGAAATATTTGTGCTAATCCAGAGATTGTGGAAAATGTGGGAAATTATTTCAAAACCGCCTAGAAACTTTAAATTTTAAATTTAAATTTTTTGTAGAAACGTAATTTGAAATGAAACAATGGAGGGCGGTTCATACGTCAAATGTCAAATAGTTTTGACAGCTTATATATAATTAAATTTATTTTCTTATATATAAAAATAGAGCTAGATATTATCATAGATTCGCTAAAACTCGAAAACGACTGAACCGATTTGGCCAGTTTTAGCCTTGAAATATTTTTGCTAATCCAGAGATTGTGGGAAAGGTGAGAAATAGTTTCAAAAACGCGTTAAAACTTTACATTTTTAAATTAAATCTTATATATAAAAATGTATTCGTATCTCCGAAACGGCTGGACCTGCCTTCGCCAAAAACTAATCAGCACGTCTTCTTAACAATAGGATACGAATGTTTTTTCAATCATTCAAATCGGTTGATCCGTGTTCCAGAAATCGTCGACGAAAAATTGTATCCACACATACATACACACACACAAACATCATTTTTTTCTGAGCCAGAATGATCAGAACGTTTACAAACGTGAAGATATAAAAAAAATTCATTTTCATTTTTTTTTAAATATTGTTAAAAGTAAACAGGTATCAAAATCATATTGAATAAAATCAGATTTAACTTTCTCATATAATTCTATCTTTTCTATAAATTCCTTATCAATACAAGTCCTTGCCTTAATAAAAAAAAATCTTGTAGTATTGACTTACTATCAAAAAAAAATCTGGAACTTTAGTCAATTAACTTAAAGTAATAATAAGAAGCAAGTTCCACTAAAATCTACCTCTATGACTTTTTTTTTAATTTAAACAAATTATTTATGTGTTTATTAAAATCCTGCAGTGACTTTTAATCCCAATGTCTATTTTAACACAAATACTACAAAGTCCACTTATTAAATTTCATCACCCTATTATTAAGATTAATTAGTCATTGATTTGATGCAACTCGGTATTAATAAATAACTAAAAGTTAATAAAAAGACCAAATATAAATGAAATACAACTAATGTTCGTATGTAAGTGTAATTAAGATTGTTAAATCAAGTTGTTAAAGCACACATAAGACTACAAGCAGATTAGTACATAAAATTATAGTCGACAACAGTGTTTTTGTCACATGAAAATAAAAATTATAAATATATAATAGTTGCTATCACATCTAGTTTTCTTGTAACATTAGATGCTCGTTTCTGATTTAGTAGACACTGTAACTAGTAGGTAAATTATATTTTGAAACCGATTCTGCCACATAACAGCAAAATGTTATATGGCAATGGATTCCTTAGCCTCCATAGTAACTACCCTGTAGTTTACACAAAGTAGTACTCTATATGAACAAAAATGAATAAATAATAAAAATTCCATCAAACACTTGATAATTACAAAAAAAAATATCAGATTCACTACTACTGACACCGGGTCATTGATATTAATAGAAATAATTACAAAAAACAATAACAAGAATCACAAGAAAAACATGAGCACCATGAAAATAATCGTGATATACTTATGAACAGATTTCTGCAACAATATTGTGCCAATGATGATTAAAGTCTAACAGGATTGTGATGATGGTTTTTTTAACGTTGTGCAGTCATGAAAACGTTACTAAACATAGCCATTTTTTAAATAAGGCCACTGTGTCATTTTGCTCATATATATAAATTTGTCCATACTTTCCTGACTAGAATCATTCAAATTCTTTTATGCAATATTTGTGCGCTTTAAATGACAAACAAGGTGATGAGAGTTTCTTTAACAAATCATAGAGATCAGAGAATTCAGGAATGTTAGCAGACTTAGCTTACTCTTAAAGAAAATCCTGGCTAAAATCTAAAAATTCAATAAAAGATCATAAGTATCAATAGCGGTCAATAGTATAACTAACAAACATAGAACTCTTTGGGACATGAGCCAGGCTCAGAAAAGATAAAAAAAATCTTTGCAATAAACGAAGTCTCTTCAAGCAGCTAGAGTAGAAGATAAAATCCTTCGATCACCTTCGACCGGTATCAATTCAAGTCCATATTTTGCCTACTAGATTCTCTTCCAAATAAAATACTCGGGTGCCTTAAATAACAAACAAAGCGAGAAGTTTCTTGAGGAATCCTAGCAGGTTATTACCATAACTTTAAAAATCTTTGCAATGAACGAAGTCTCTTCAAGTAGCTAGAGTAGAAGATAAAATCCTTCGATCACCCTCGACCGGTATCAATTCAAAGTCCATATTTTGCCTACTAAATTCTCTTCCAAATGAAATACTCGGGTGCCTTAAATAATAAATGAAGCGAGAAGTTTCTTTAGGAATCCTTGCAGGCTATTACCATAACCTTAAAATGGTCCTGTCAAAAACTAAATATTAAGAAAAAAAATCATAAGTATTAGATATCAGAAAATAATTCTGTAAGTGTGGTTAATTTTATTACGTGCAAGAAAATCTGATGTGTTTATTTATTTGTAAAAATTGATAACTTTTCATGTGACAAAAAAAAGTTGCTCAGTGTTATTTTTCATATAAGACAACCTAACCTCAAAAACAAATTGGACTGAAACACTCGAAAATATTGATTTTAACACAGTAATTAAGCAAAACTGAGACACTAGAGGTTAAATTATCAATAAATTTAATTTCCATTATCAAATGTCAATGTTAATAACTTTGGTTACCTTTATTTTGAGACGGTGTTCGTCTTTGCATCTCTTGTATTTATATGTCAAAATTCCAATAAGAACTGTACTTGAAAAAGTTTGACAAAAGACACCAGAATGTCCTTTGTCTTTTACTCACAAGCCTTTAAAGCGATTCCTTAAAACCCATCATGTATTTATTACAACCAGTATCAATATTATTATTATTACTTCTCAATGATCTCTTCTCTACGCCGACACGAAAGATTTCGCACGCGCATACTGCGTTCGAATTCGAACTAAATAATAGAAATATTTTCGAATTTTCCCAAAGGCCGACCTTGAGCTAAAATACTAACGAGCACATGTATTCGCGAGTTTGCATGTGTATAATGTAAATATTATATATATGTATAAATGTAATAATGTAAAGACGACGAAAATGTTATACTAATGACAAAATCGTCGTCTTTTAGTGTATGTATGTAATCACTACGCGGCGATAACAACGATTGCGGGCGGGCGTTGTTGCTTCGAGCTTGCATCCGAGGGATAGACCGAGAGCCGGTAACCCCCGAAAAAAAATTAAATTGTATATTGCTAGAACCAATTTTTAATCTATCAAGACTATCTGGAACGTTTTTCAGACTATCCGAAATATTATCAGTTCATTTCCATATCTAAAATTCTTAACACTATCTAGAATATTTAAGATTATCTAAAATATTTTAAGATTATCTAGAACATTTCAAGACATGTCCGAGATATTTTCAGCTCATCTAGAACATTTTTAGTATATCTAGAATGACCAAGAACACTATCAAGAATATTCAAGATTATCCAAAATATTTTAAGATTATCTAGAACATTTTAAAACTACCCAAATTATTTTCAGTTCATCTAGAACCATCTAGAACATTTCCATATCTAGAATTCTTAACACTATCTAGAATATTCAAGATTACCTAAAATATTTTAAGATTATCTAGAACATTTCAAGACTGTCTGAAATATTTTCTGTTCATCTAGAACATTTTTAGTATATCTAGAATGACCAAGAACATTATCAAGAATATTTAAGATTATCTAAAATATTTTAAGATTATCTAGAACATTTCCAGGCTGTCCGAAATATTTTCTGTTTATCTAGAACATTTTTAGTATATCTAGAATGATCAAGAACACTATCTAGAATATTCAAGATTATCTAAAATATTTTAAGATTATCTAGAACATTTCTATACTGTCTGAAATATTTTCTGTTAATCTAGAATATTTTTAGTATATCTAGAATGATCAAGAACACTATCTAGAATATTCAAGTTTGTCTAAAATATTTTAAGATTATCTAGAACATTTCCAGACTGTCCGAAATATTTTCTGTTTATCTAGATCATTTTTAGTATATCTAGAATGATCAAGAACACTATCTAGAATATTCAAGATTATCCAAAATATTTTAAGATTATCTAGAACATTTTAAAACTATCCGAAATATTTTCAGTTCATCTAGAATAACCTAGAACAATTTTAGTATGTCTAGAATTATCAAGAACGCTATCTAGAATATTTAAGATTATTTAAAATATTTTATCTAGAACATTTCAAGATTGTCCGAAATATTTTCTGTTTATCTAGATCATTTTTAGTATATCTAGAATGACCAAGAACACTATCAAGAATATTCAAGATTATCTAAAATATTTTAGGATTATCTAGAACATTTCCAGACTGTCCGAAATATTTTCTGTTTATCTAGATCATTTTTAGTATATCTAGAATGATCAAGAACGCTATCAAGAATATTTAAGATTATCTAAAATATTGTAAGATTATCTAGAACATTTTAAAACTACCCAAATTATTTTCAGTTCATCTACAACAATCTAGAACATTTTTAGTATATCTAAAATTATCAAAAACACTATCTAGAATATTTAAGATTACCTAAAATATTTTAAGATTATCTAGAACATTTCAAGACTATTCGAAATATTTTCAATTCATCTAGAACAATCTAGAACATTCTCAGTATATCTAGAATTCTTAACACTATCTAGAATATTCAATATTACCTAAAATATTTTAAGATTATCTAGAACATTTCCAAACTGTTCGAAATATTTTCAGTTCATCTAGAGCAATCTAGAACATTTTAAAACTATCTAGAACATTTTAAGACTATGTAGAACAAAATCAGTGTACCTGGAATATTTTCAGACAAATCAGAACATTTTAAGACTATCTAGAACATTTTCCGACTATCCGAAATATTTTCAGTTCATCTAGAACAACCTAAAACATTTTTAGAATATCTAGAATTCTTCTAGAATGTACAAGATTATCTAAAAGACTTTGGCTATCTAGAACATATTCAGTTTATCAAGAACATTTTAGAGACTATCTAGAATATTTAAAAAATATGTAGAACATTTTAAAACTATACAAAATATTTTCAGTTTATCTAGGGCAATCTAGAACATTTTCAGAATATCTAGAATTCTTCTAGATTATAAGAGATAATGTAAAAGAATTTAAGACTTTCTAGAACATTTTCAGACTAACCAAAATATTTTCAGTTCATCTAGAACAACCTAGAGCATTTTCAGAATATCTAGAACTCTTCTAGATTATAAAAGATAATCTAAAAAAAATTTAAGGCTATCTAGAACATATTCATTTCACCTAGAACATTTTAGAGACTATCTAAAATATTTAAAAAATATCTAGAACATTTTCAGAAAATCTAAAACTCTTCTAGATTATACAAGATAATCTAAAAGAATTTAAGATTATCTAGAACATATTCAGTTTACCTAGAACATTTTAGAGACTATCTAGAATATTTAAAAAATATCTAGAACATTTTCAGACCATCTAAAATATTTTCAGTTCATCTAGAGCAATCTAGAACATTTTCAGAATATCTAGAACTCTTTTAGATTATAAAAGATAAACTAAAATAATTTAAGATTACCCAGAACATATACTGTGCACCTAGAACATTTTAGAGACTATCTAGAATATTTAAAAAATATCTAGAACATTTTTAGACTATCCGAAATATTTTCAGTTCATCTAGAACAACCTAGAACATTTTCAGAATACCTAGAACTCTTTTAGATTATAAGAGATAATCTAAAATAATTTATGACTATCTAGAACATATTCAGTTCATCCAGAACATTTTCAGACTATCTAGAATATTTTCAGTTCATCTAGAACCATCTTGAGCATTTTCAGAATATCTAGAAATCTTCTAGATTATAAAAGATAATCTAAAAGAATGTAAGACTCTCTAGAACATATTCAGTCACCTAGAACATTTTAGAGACTATCTAGAATATTTTTAATATCCAGAAGATTTACCACTATTTAGAATATTTTACACTATCTAGAACACTTGCAGACTTAAACCATATAAGAAAATATTTAATAACACCTAGAGAATTAAAGACTATCCGAACACTTTAAGACTATCCAAAATCATCGGTCTTTCCAGAACATTTTCAAAATATCTAGTATACTTAATAGTATCAAGAACACTTTAAGACTAAGTAGAACAAATTCAGTGTATCTAGAACATTTTCAGACTATCTAGAACATTTTCAGACTATCTAGAACATTTTCACACTATTCAGAACATTTTAAGACCATCTAGAACATTTTAAGACTATCCAGAACAACTATCTAGAACATTTTAACATTATTTAGAACATTATAAGTCTTCCCAGAACATTTTCAAAATATCTAGAATACTTAACACTATCTAGAACATGTTAAGACATTGTAAGACTATCCAGAACATTTTCAGACTATCAAAAACATCTAGAACATTTTAAGACTATCTAGTACATTTTCAGACTATCCCGAACATTTTAAGACTATCTAGAATATTATCAGTCTTTCCAGAACATTTTCAGAATATCTAGAATTCTTAACACTAGTATTCAAGACTGTCTAGAACATTTTCAGACAATTTTCGGTATATCTAAATCATTTTAAGTCTCTAGACTAGAATATTATCAAATTTTCCAGAACATTTTCAAAATATTTAGAATTCTTAACACTAATATTTAAGACAATCTAGAACATTTTCAGACTATCTAGCATATTTTAAGATTATTCAGAACCAATCTTTTAAGACAATTCAGAGCATTTTCCGACTACAACATTTTAAGACTATCTAGAACATCATCGCTCTTCCCAGAACATTTTCAAACTATCGAGAACATTTTTAGAATATCTAGAATATTAAACGCTATCTAGATTTTATAATATTAAAGCTATCTAGAATATTTTCAGATAATTCAGAACATTTCAGACAATCAATAACATTTTCAAGCTCTCTAGAATATTTCCAGTCTATCTAGAACATTTTAAGACCATCTAGAACATTTTCAGAATATCCAGAAAATGTTTATGCTATCCAGAATATTTTTAGTTAATCTCTTTCATTTAAGAGACTATCTAGGACATTTTAAGTCTATCTAGAGCATTTTAAAGATTTTCAGAACATTAGATTACTACAACAATTTCATACTTTCTAGAACATTTCTAGACTATCTGGATCGTTTTTATGCCCACTAATTGTATAAGTCAACCTTGTTGGAAGTCGCCTTAGAAGTTTCACTTCAAAAACAAAAAGCACTCAAATGACAAACATGAGACATTTAACGCAACCTGCAAATAACTTCAAGAAGTATAACTTCAAAAATTGGAAATTCGTTATTGACTTCAGGTGGAACATTAATTATAAAAATTGTAGTAACTGATGTAAAAATAAATTAGTAATTTATTTCCCTTCGGGGTTACCGGCTCTCCTACTATAGAGGCGCAGTCGGCACCGGCGTCACATGAGGGACGCTAGCAATATGGACGCCCAATAAAACAAGGATTATAATTCGCAAATTAATAGAAATTAAAAACGATCCTTATACTAATTACACTACAAAACTTTAACAATTAACAAAATAATTATTAAAAAATATTTTTTTGTTATCACTTTTATAATAAAATCAGTCGATACAGAAAAACGATTTTAAATGAGGGGTGTAGCCATAACAAAAAATGATGAATGACTCATTTGTAAATAATTGGATTTTTTGTAATGGTTATTACTTTTTAGATTTAATAAGATGTTTAACACATTTTTATATACGTGATAAAATAAATAATTAACAGAGGAATATTAAAAGTATACATGATATATAAATTGTTTAGTAAAAAATTGACCATTCGGTTTGAATGGCCAAAAAAGTGTGTTTGTAAGATAGATTAAAAGTGTTTAAGAAATCCGTGATCGGCGAGATGCTACCGAACTCTATTGAACACTTGCACTTTGTCGAAGGACCAGATATATTTAGTTATTGGCTATGTCAGACCGATTGAATAATAAAAATTTTGAAAAAAAAAATGAAAGCGGATGCCTCAAAAATTGAATTGCCATTTTTTGCACATTATACCCTGTATCTTCAAAATATTTTTTCTTTGAATCATTCTAATCGGTTGATCCGTGCGCCCGAAATCGTGTACGATAAATTGTATCCACACATACACGCACACACATATTTTTTCTAACAATAAGTTATGCCAAAAAGTTCAAAAACCCTTGAAACGTAAAGATATGCAAAAATCTTCATTTTCGATTTTTGGCGATTACTATAAATTATCCTACGGGAAGAATAATAACATTCTAGATCCTCCCCCCACGAAGTAACGCGGAAGTTTTAGTCGGTATTATACCCAGAAGGTATCGAGTCGGACATACCCAGACAGAAGACCTAGTCTGGGATGCTTAAAGGCATTTCCTTCACTATACAAAAAAGCAACATACGGGAAGAAGTGAATAATATGCATATGTCTTTATTGTGACTTATTATTTTGAGTAAAAACTAGTGGGGCGCGTGGCATCGTGTCTTAAGGCAAATTGCTGGAACTTCCCGTACCAAAAATTATTTTTTTTTAAAAAGAATATTATTATTAAAGATTAAACTATAAATATTTGACAAAAATTTACTTTTTTTTAAAAAAAAAGGCCTTTTGAAGAAAAGTTTATTTTGAAATATTTTGGAAATTCTAAACTTTTTTTCAAAGCAATCGTACTTTAATTAACTGCATAGAGACGAAATATCGAAGCGCCGCGTCGCCGTCTAACGGATAAACATTGGTACGGAACCCATAGGAATGTAAACAAAATTTATACTTATTGTTAAAATCTCTATAAAATATCTTATAATTTGATGTGCATATGTATAATGATCATTTTTGACCGCCAAATAGCATTTTTTTACTTTTTTTACTAGATCTCCGAAACCGCTAGACCTGCCTTTGAAAATTTGATCAGTTCTTCATCTTGTTAATACAAATAAAATGTTTTGGCGCTTCGGAATGGCTAGACCGACTTCATCAAAAACTAATCAGCACGTCTCCTTATCAATACGAATCGAATGTTTTTTGAATTATTTAAATCGGTTGATCGGTGTTCCCGAATTCCCGACGAAAATTTGTATCCGCACACACACACATACATCCATTTTTTCTAAGGTATGCCAAAATGTTCAGAAACCTTTGAAACGTAAAGATATATAAAAAATTTCATTTTCGATTTTTTTGCGATTACTATAACTTGCCCTACGGGAAGTTAATATTCATACAGATTTAATTATATAGTAAAAATGTATGTTTTCGTAAATACTTATGCAAAAACGATAGCAAAAAAATGCCGTTGTTCGACTCGACAAAGTGGTTTGACCTCAATACACTTTTTATGGGCAAAAACAAAACACTTGGACGCCTTTTTAAGACAAAAAACGTTTGAAAACAAGTATTGATAATTATTTTTAAACAATATGTACATTTGCACACTTAAAAATGTTTTTAAAACACAAACACTTATGACATTTTAATGATACCTTCACGCACTGATGCCGCGCAGTCCTTGCAGGCGTGGAAATAATTATTTTTTAAATAGAAAATTAATAAAATCCAAATAACCACATCTAATTCGAATTTAAACATTTATCATCACCATTATCGATTAAATTTTCTTAATATTTTCATTAATATTTTCCACATACGATATGCGAGCGAGACAGACATATACACAAAGCCCGTGGTGCGAGTGAGAGACATATATATACAAAGGCATGCATATGCATTACGACATTTCTAGGTTAGGCGTTAAGCAAAAAGGGCGGGAATTAACTCTATCATAATAAATATTAATTAATATTCACTCACCTCTTGCTGATAATAAATAATTATAAACAGCCGGAGCTGCTACGTCACAAGGGCACTTTCCTTTCCTGTTTTTGAAAGACGGGTCAGCTCCTCTCTCTACTAAGAATTTAACTAATTTTATTTGACCGTTTGTAGCTGCATCGTGTAAAGGGGTATCATCGTCTAAGCCTCGGGCATTTACGTTTGCACCAGCTTTCACTAAGGCTTGTGCTATCGAGAACCAACCATGGTTGCAGGCTTCGTGGAGAGGTGTCCACCCTAGAAAAAAGACACATGTAGACAGAAAAGAAAACTTTCAATAGTATTTGTAAATATTATGAGAAAGCTCTTTTGCTTAGTGCTCTACTTTGTCAAAACCTAAACCCTGTGTTGAGCGAGAGTGCATAACAATAATTAATTACTAGTCTTTTTATTACCTGCAAAATCTGCAACATTAGGATTAACACCTTGCTCCAATAATTTGTTAAGTTGTTCTAAGTCTCCTTTAATAGCAGCTACATGTAAAGCTGTCTCTCCACGTTCGTTTCGATCTCTTCCTCGAGACACTATTGGTGTATTATTTTGTACATTAACAGGTTGTGGTGTTTCTAACAGAAAATAAATGTTTAACACATCAAACAAACATAATATTTCTACAAAATACAAACGTAAACAAGTATTTATCTATTTTGTGTCTATTTACCTTCTTGACTTGTCATTTGCATCAATAAAGCTAATTGTTGTCTTTCAGACATGGGGGTAACTGGGGGATTCCTACTAAAATGCTGGGACCCCCCTAAAGAACCTCGGGGCCTGTTTGCAGGCATAACTTAAGCATAACAATCTAATTGAAATTAATTATTATAACCTAAAATATTCGTAATCAATGGAAAGGGATCGATTTGTTGTGATAAATTAAAGATTTTTATCA
The DNA here is from genome assembly GCF_003426905.1 of Ctenocephalides felis. NCBI lineage: Eukaryota > Metazoa > Arthropoda > Insecta > Siphonaptera > Pulicidae > Ctenocephalides > Ctenocephalides felis. The sequence continues at coordinate 8,333,727 of NW_020536999.1, forward strand.
ACTTAAGTAAAAGTTTGTTAAAATTATTGTAATTATAAAAACGGTGGAGATACAAAAATTAAAAATAACATAGAATAATAACAATTTATTACATTGGAATCAATTTTTTAAGTTTTTGCTTTAAGACACAACACAGAAAATTGTAACAGATCAAGTATCGAGAGAAGTTGGCAACGGTTGGAGAATTGTTGCGCGCCAAATTCAAATTGAGGAAAATATTAAAACGATATTAACTGTTACACATGGAAAGAACTAATTATTATATTGTCTGGGGCAAATTAGGTTCAAATTAATGAAAATATTGATAATAAATTAACATCTATGTATTATTATGTTTCTTTACCATATTTATAGTTAGGTTAACTAAAAACTTATAATTTAAAAACACTCAAAAAATTGTGAAACAAAATATTTCCTTCATCAAAATACCTTGTAATTTGTAAAAGAAAAAAACTTATATTGTAAAAATATTTAACAATAATAATAAAAATGATAATGATAATATTATTATTAATGATAATAATAATAATAACAATAATATAAGACACACTTATAAATTTGTTAAATTATCATAAAATAACATAAAATTTGTTAAATAAAATAATTATATTGTATAAGTATTGTAAAGCTTATTAAAATAATTATTAAATTTTTAAAAAATACTCGCGACAAACAAACTAGTTATATTTAAAAATAATTAAAATTAACTAAACATAAAGAAGTTTATAAAGAAGAAGTAATAAAATAGCTAATAATTGAATTATATTAAACCTATAAAATATTGACTTATAATAATAATATCATTATACCGACGGCTTATATCATTAAAAAAAAGTATTATTACAGTATGATTTAGTTGTATTTTATTTAGATAACACATTTAGTTTTTTTTTTAACTTCCCATAATAATTTGCATTTTTACGTTTCAAGGGTTTCTGACCTTTTGGCATGCCTTAAAAAAAATGGATGTATGTGTGTGTGTGTACGGATACAATTTTGCGTCGACGACTTCGAGAACACGTTCAACCGATTTAATTAATTCAAAAAACATTCGATTCTCCTACTGATAAGGAAACGTACCGATTAGTTTTTGGCAAAGGCAGGTCCAGCTGTTTCGAAGATAAGATTTTAAATTTTTGTTTATTTATATATGGTTCAAACAAATGTCATCGACAGTTGAAATTACCGATTTGTATGATTGGAAAATCATTCGGTTCGTACTCGATCGCGAGGCGTTTTTGCAAAAGGCAATTTTGCCGTTTCGGAAGTAAGGAGCGCAAAGGGTGTAAAAATAGTTATGCAGTTTTTGAGAGAACGGAACATCCGATTAGATTAATTCAAAAAACCTTTTGCTTGAGTAGACGGTGTGCAAAAAATGTATTTACAGAAAATTTCGTAATTTTGAGAATTAAAAAAAAATCCAAATTTAAAAAAAAAAAATTAAAGTTTTAAAAACTCAAATTATCTTATTACTAAATTTTGAAATATTTAAAAAAAATCGATTTCTTAGAAAAATTTGAGAATATTTCGAAATTTCAAAAAAAATCGAATATTTTAAAAAATTTCGTAATTCTCAAAAATTTTAGAAAATAAGTTTTTCTTAAAATCCAAATTTCTAAAAAAAATCAAAATTTTGAAAAAAATGCGAAATTATCAAAAAAATTCTAAATTATCAAAAAAATCAAATTAAAAAAACTAGACAAATTTCTTGTAAACGTACACATAATAAAGTTGTTTGTAGAATACCCTCGTCGCCCAATATAATAAGCACTTATAAATTTACAGTATGCATTTATAATAAATAATCTATTTGAAATTATTTAAAACAATTATTGATTATTCTCATTTCTCGAATGTTTCATTAAGGTACGGGAAGTTCCAGCAATTTGCCTTAAGGCACAATGCCATGTGCCCACTAGTTAATAATTTAGTTTTCGGTGCGGGAAGTTCCAGCAATATGCCTCATGCACGATGCCATGCACCACATGATGCAAACAAAATTATTAAGTCGAATTTTTTCCCAGGTGCACAATCCTTTCATTTGGTTTGCAATTAAAATAATTCACTTTATCAAACAATGACCCTAAATTACAAAATAAATGAAAATCTGAAATTTTTCTGATTGTCATATTAAATTCAATTTTTCTCCAAAAATGTCTAGTAGTAATTTTATTTTAGCCATATTTTTAACTTTTGCACTTTTCGCCCACATCATTGTCCAAGCACAATTCGTTAATGATAATTTAGATACTTTAATTGAAATACAACCCCTAGAATCCGATGAGGAGATCCCGCCAGAGGCCAAAGAAAAAATAAACCATGAAATGGAAAAACGCCAAATCCATGGAATGAAAATTATTTCACCCTTTGCCTTGGATGCAATTGAAAACGATAAACAAAATGATGATAAGAAAGAGTCGTTGTCCATTGGAAAGCAGAAAGATGAAGATAATTTATTATCGGAAGCTACTAAAGAGTTAAGGGCGTATATAGGGCTGACATTTGCTCCTGATGACAATGCGCATAGGAGAGAAGAACGAGGAGGCCTACGTGAGTAGAAAAATATTCATTTTTTAATACAATATAGAAAAATCAGCTTAAATTTATTTTTCAACTAATCAGTATCATTTCCAACTAATATCTTTCAAACAGTTTTTGATTTTTTAAAATCGATTCGGTAGTATGAGCTCAAATGTGGACGAGAAGTTTAACACTTTTTCCTGATTTTTTATTTTCCCGTAGGGTAAGTTATTGTAATGGGCCGAAAATCTAAATTGAAAATTTTTACATTTCTAGACGTTTTGAAGGTTTCTGAACATTTTGGCATACTTCAGAAAAAATGGACGTGTGTGTGTGTGTATGTATGGATACAAATTTCCAGTCACGTTTTCGGGCGTACGGATCAACCGATTTGAATGGTTCAAAAAACATTCGATTCCTATTGATAGGGAAAAGAGCTGATTAGTTTTTGGCAAAGGCAGGTCCAGCCGTTTCGGAAATACGAAGCAAAGAGTGCAGAAAATAGAAATCGACTTTTTGAGAGAACGGAGTATCCGATTTGAATGATCTAAAAAACATTCAATCAGTAATGATTGGGAGAAGCGTCTATTAGTTTTTGGCAAAGGCAGGCCCAGCCATTTCGAAGATACGGAGCTGAATATGTAAAAAATGGCAGTTTTTGAGAGAACTAAGCGTCCGATTTAAATGATTCAAAGAACTTTCTGCTTGTCTTAACAAAATAATAGATTTTGGAAAAAAAAATTCTTATAATTTTTTTTTTTTTTGTTTTTTTTTTTAGTTTTTCTTGTATATCGAAAATAATTAAGATTTTATTTTTATTCTGACTAAAGTTCTAATATAACTTAAACAAATAATTTTAAATTTGCAATTCAGTTTATATACTTCTTATAAATATTAGACAATATTACAATATTTATAATAATCTATTTGAAAATATTCAGTATTCCTCGAACATTTCGTTACGGTACGGGAAGTTCCAGCAATTTGCCTTAAGGCACGATGCCACCCACCCCACTAGTTTTTAACTTCCCGTAGGGTAAGTTATTGTAATGGGCCGAAAATCGGAATTGAAAATTTTTACATTTATCGACGTTTTGAAGGTTTCTAAACATTTTGGCATACCTCAGAAAAAATGGATGTGTGTGTGTGTGTATGTATGTATGTATGGATACAAATTTTCGCCCACGTTTTCGGGCGTACGGATCAACCGATTTGAATGGTTCAAAAAACATTCGATTCCTATCGATAGGGAAAAGAGCTGATTAGTTTTTGGCAAAGGCAGGTCCAGCCATTTCGGAAATATGAAGCAAAGAATGCAGAAAATAAAAATCGACTTTTTGAGAGAACGAAGTATCCGATTTGAATGATCTAAAAAACATTCAATTAGTAATGATGAATAATAGTTTTTGGCAAAGGCAGGTCCTGCCATTTCGAAGATACGGACCTAAATATGTAAAAAATGACAGTTTTTGAGAGAACTAAGCGTCCGATTTAAATGATTCAAAGAACTTTCTGCTTGTCTTAACAAAATAATTGATTTTGGAAAAAAAAATTTCAACTTTTTTTTTTAATTTTTTGTATATCGAAAATAATTCAGATTTTATTTTTATTCTGACTAAAGTTCTAATATACTTTAAACAAATAATTTCAACTTAGCAATTCAGTTTATATAATTCTTATAAATATTAGACAATGTTACAATATTTATAATAATCTATTTGAAAACATTCAGTATTCCTCAAACATTTCGTTACGGTACGGGAAGTTCCAGCAATTTGCCTTAAGGCACGATGCCATAATTGCCTCAAGACATAATTCCACTTACAGCTAGTTATTTTTTTAATATTACTATAACATACTGTAAGTGTGTACTCCGATCACTTAACAATAGTCTTTTATTCTTGCAGACAAGAAGCCGCATGATAGAAAAAAGTTAAAAGAACCCAAACCTTTAACTGGGCCTAAAATCTGGGACCAATGGGGCAAATGGACAGCCTGTTCCGTAACATGTGGAGTTGGCAAAATGACACGCTGGAGGCATTGTGTCCAAGGGGGATGTGCTTCGGGAGAAAAAGAAGCCCAGATCAAAACATGTACAGCCCCTGCATGTTAATAATTGGAAACAATAATATTTAAAGAAGTTAATATGTTGTGATTAATATCGTTTTAATTTTGATAATATTGGTTTTTATGTAACAAGTATAGATTTTGTTATTTTAATAAAATGATTTTTATATAAGGATTTAAATAAATCTAAAAAAATTATATTAACTATAAAAAAATCAATATATAACATATTATAATATATTTCATATAGATATATAAAAATAAATACCAAATACAGTTAATAAATCTATTTAACTGTGGCTTCAACAGCTTCTTCAGCATTCAATGTAAAATATTTATCAACATCAATAATATTCACAGCCCTATTTGTTGTTCTTGTCGGATTTATAGTAGATCTCACAGAATTTCCAAAAATCGGTTTAAGAAAAGATTTTATACTACTTCCAGGTATATTCAATTTAGTTTTGGCTTCATTTACTTTCTCTTCTAACGCATCTAAATTGTCTTGTAAATGTGAAACTAAAATATCTAAATTGTCGATTCTTTGAGATAATGACGTTACATGTTCCTTCATTTGCATTATTTGCGGATGCACTACTTGAATGTTCGCACATGATGTGTTTTTCATCTGAAATATAGGGATAATATAATCCTGACAAAAATAGGTTTATTTATATCATTATTTGACAATCGTTTAGGCACAATTAAATTGTAAAATTTTCTTAGGTTATGCCATATAAAACTAAAGTTCTTGCACAATGCAAAATTTCTCAGTAATATATTATATTAATAAATGCTGGAAAATGAGTTTTTTTTTAAATAATTGTTAAATACGATAATTAATTAGCTGTCAACTAACCATGAGCAACAGGTTGTGGAATTCTTCTAACCTAGTTAACATGTCTTCAGCATTGTTTCTAATAGACTGCAACTATGACAAAATAAATAAATAATAAAATTGTAACAATTATTATAGATTATAGATTATTATAGATTAATATTGTATATATAATATTACTTCATCGGTGGTATCTATTTTAAAATAAGCAGAGTAGTCATCAGCTAATTCTTCTAACATTTAATTTTGGTAATAATTATCAAAATGTCACAAATAATAATCAACTAAGATATTAATATTATATTAAAACATTATTTTTATCACTGTTGAAAGTAC
>NW_020536999.1:8340487-8363385 GCF_003426905.1 Ctenocephalides felis
CATGATGCCGCGCAGTCCTTGCAGGCGTGGAAATAATTAATTTTAAATAGAAAATTAAAAATCCAAAAAATCACATCTAATTCGAATTTAAACTTTATCATCACCATTATCGATTAAATTTTCTTAATATTTTCATTAATATTTTCCACATACGATATGCGAGTGAGACAGACATATACACAAAGCCACGAGTGCGAGTGAGAGACATATATATACAAAGGCATGCATATGCATTACGACATTTCTAGGTTAGGCGTTAAGCAAAAAGGGCGGGAATTAACTCTATCATAATAAATATTAATTAATATTCACTCACCTCTTGCTGATAAAATAATTATAAACAGCCGGAGCTGCTACGTCACAAGGGCACTTCCTTTCCTGTTTTTGAAAGACGGGTCAGCTCCTCTCTCTACTAAGAATTTAACTAATTTTATTTGACCGTTTGTAGCTGCATCGTGTAAAGGGGTATCATCGTCTAAGCCTCGGGCATTTACGTTTGCACCAGCTTTCACTAAGGCTTGTGCTATCGAGAACCAACCATGGTTGCAGGCTTCGTGGAGAGGTGTCCACCCTAGGAAAAAGACACATGTAGACAGAAAAGAAAACTTTCAATAGTATTTGTAAATATTATGAGAAAGCTCTTTTGCTTAGTGCTCTACTTTGTCAAAACCTAAACCCTGTGTTGAGCGAGAGTGCATAACAATAATTAATTACTAGTCTTTTTATTACCTGCAAAATCTGCAACATTAGGATTAACACCTTGCTCCAATAATTTGTTAAGTTGTTCTAAGTCTCCTTTAATAGCAGCTACATGTAAAGCTGTCTCTCCACGTTCGTTTCGATCTCTCCTCGAGACACTATTGGTGTATTATTTTGTACATTAACAGGTTGTGGTGTTTCTAACAAAAATAAATATTTAACACATCAAACAAACATAATATTTCTACAAAATACAAACGTAAACAAGTATTGATGTATTTTGTGTCTATTTACCTTCTTGACTTGTCATTTGCATCAATAAAAGCTAATTGTTGTCTTTCAGACATGGGGGTAACTGGGGGATTCCTACTAAAATGCTGGGACCCCCTAAAGAACCTCGGGGCCTGTTTGCAGGCATAACTTAAGCATAACAATCTAATTGAAATTAATTATTATAACCTAAAATATTCGTAATCAATGGAAAGGGATCGATTTGTTGTGATAAATTAAAGATTTTTATCAAATCAAGTAAAAGTTTGTTAAAATTAGTGTAATTATAAAAACGGTGGAGATACAAAAATTAAAAATAACATAGAATAATAACAATTTATTACATTGGAATCAATTTTTTAAGTTTTTGCTTTAAGACACAACACAGAAAATTGTAACAGATCAAGTATCGAGAGAAGTTGGCAACGGTTGGAGAGAACGTTGCGCGCCAAATTCAAATTGAGAAAAATATTAAAACGATATTAACTGTTACACATGAAAAGAAGCAATTATTATATTGTCTAAGGCAAATTAGGTTCAAATTAATAGAAATACTGATAATAAATTAACATTTATGTATTATTATATTTCTTTACCACATTTAAGTAGTTTACATCATAGATAAAAGAGTTTACATCCTATAAAGTATAAACTACATCATTAAAAAAAAGTATTATTACAATATGATTTAGTTGTATTTCATTTTGATAACACATTTAGTTTTTTTTTTAACTTCCCGTAAGATATGTTGTAGTATTTGCAAAAATCTACAATGAAAATTTTTCTATATTTTTACGTTTCAAAGGTTTCTGAACATTTTATTAAACCATTTTATTAGAAAAATATGGATGCGTGCGTGTGCGAATACAATTTTTGACGACGATTTCGAGAACACGGATCAACCGATTTGAATAATTCAAAAAACATTCGATTCCTACTGATAAGGAGACCTGCCGATTAGTTTTTGGCAAAGGCAGGTCTAGCTGTTTCGGAGATACAGGGCAAAAACTGCCAAAAATGGTATTTTCTTTTGAATGATTCAAAAAACATTTTACTTGTAATGACAAAATGAAGAACTGTTAAATTTTTGGAAAGGCAGGTCCAGCGGTTATGGACTCTCAATACAAATGAGTTAAAAAAATGTCATTTGGCGGTGATAAATGTTTATTCGACATGTGTACATCAAATTATCAGATATTTTATAGAGATTTTAATATTGTGTACAAATTTTGTGTAATTTTTTTTGGGTTCCGTACCAAGATATTAATTTTTTTTATTTTTGTTAATTTATATGGTTCAAACAAATGTCCTCGACAGTATGGGTTTACCGATTTGTATGGTTAAAAAATTATTCGGTTCGTACTCGATGGCGAGGCATTTTTGCAAAAGGCACATCTTGCCGTTTCGGAGGTATGAAGCGTGTAAAAACGGTTATGCAGTTTTTGAGAGAACGGATCATCCGATTAGATTAATTCAAGAAACATGCTGTTTGAGTAGACGGTGTGCAAAAAATGGTTTCACGAAAAATTTCGTAGTTTCGAAAATTAAAAAAAAATCAAAATTAAAAAAAAATTAAGTTTTAAAAACTCAAATTTTTGAAATTTTTTATCATAAAAAAAACTAAATTTTGGAATATTAAAAAAAAAATCGATTTTTTTCCAAATTCTCAAAAAAATGAGAATATACATTTTTCTTAAAATCCAAATTTCTAAAAAAAATTCAAAATTTAAAAAAAAAGCGAAATTATCAAATAATTTCGCTTTTTTATATTTCGATGATATTTAATATCATAGTCGTCCAATTTAATAAGGACTTATAAGTTTACAGTATGTATTTATAATAAATCATCTATTTGAAATTATTCAAAACAATTATTGATTATTTCAATTTCTCGAATGTTTCATTACGATACGGGAAGTTCCAGTAATTTGCTTCAAAGCACCATGGTGCAAACATAAAATTATCAGATCGATTTTTTTCCTAGATACACAAACCTCTCATTTGGTTTGTAATTAAAATAATTCACTTCTAAAATTCATCAAATAATGGCCCTAAATTACAAAATAAATGAAAATCTGAAATTTTTCTGATTGTCATATTAAATTCAATTTTTCTCCAAAATGTCTAGTAGTAATTTTATTTTAGCCATATTTTTAACTTTTGCACTTTTCGCTCACATCGTTGTCCAAGCACAATTCGTTAATGATAATTTAGATACTTTAATTGAAATACAACCCCTAGAGTCCGATGAGGAGATCCCGCCAGAGGCCAAAGAAAAAACAAACCATGAAATGGAAAAACGCCAAATCCATGGAATGAAAATTATTTCACCCTTTGCCTTGGATGCAATTGAAAATGATAAACAAAATGATGATAAGAAAGAGTCGTTGTCCATTGGGAAGCAGAAAGATGAAGATAATTTATTATCGGAAGCGACTAAAGAGTTAAGGGCGTATATAGGGCTGACATTTACTCCTGATGACAATGCGCACAGGAGAGAAGAACGAGGAGGATTGCGTGAGTAAAAGAGGATTCATTTTTTAATACAATATAAAACTACTTGGTATTGGTATTTTGCCTTGAGGCAAGTTACATGAACTTCCCGATATGTGTATAGAATCGATTTAAACAATAAAAAGAGTGCGCGTAAGGATCACACGCGATTAAAGTAAAACTTATTTGCAATTATATTGTATAAATTCTATAATATTCATTCACACAGTGGATTATGTTAAACAACGCCTAAACAAATATTGTTTTTGCAAATTAACTCATCCTGTAACAATTGTGTTTGAAGAACTTCATGTAATTAAAATTAACATACGTATTTTTTTACTTTTTCGCTGACGATATAATCTCATTCCTTGAACAGCTGTAATATCCGTCTTGCCTAACAAATTGAAGCCATACTTTTATATTTGTTTTATTTATCAAGCTCTGCACATAGCTTGATCTATGAATCATTTTCTTTTTTATGCGAACTTTAATGCAATAATCATCATCAATATTACGAGGTAATAAATTAACCATATTATCAACGTCAACAGGCACATTTATAATTTGTCAAAATATTCCAAAATTCCCATTTGCATGTCTAGCTGAAATTAATATTTCGGATACAGTTTAGGTAGATAATTTGGTATAGGAGGAAATGCAAACCCGTTAAACTTACACAAAGTAGGAATTTTACCCGAATTTAATATCTTTCGACAAGTTTGACATCCAACCTGATTATTTAAATCATTATTTAAAAAAACATTTTTAAGAATTTGTTTTTGAGCATCTAAGTCACTTTGAAGCCAAAGTCGATCACACACAAAACATACATAGCCAAAGCTATCATTTCTTACGCAGCGCAGATTTTTCCTTAGTTTCATTATTTATTTGCGATCATTTGCACCACAATTATTTATGGGGGACGGGATAAAATATTCTTCCGATCCTGACATTTTTATTAACTCACGAATTATACTGCTAACCCATGTCGCGCCTAAAGAAGTTTTTACACCCATGTCGCGCCTAAAGAAGTTTTACTTCAAAATCAGCTTAAATTTATTTTTTAACTAATCAGTATCATTCCCAGCAAATATCTTTCAAACAGTTTTTGATTTTTAACTTCCCGTAGGGTAATTTATTGTAATGGGCCGAAAATCGGAATTGAAAATTTTTACATTTCTCGACGTTTTGAAGGTTTCTGAACATTTTGGCATAACTCAGAAAAAATGGATGTGTGTGTGTGTGTATGTATGTATGGATACAAATTTCCAGTCACGTTTTCGGGCGCACGGATCAAACGATTTGAATGGTTCAAAAAACATTCGATTCCTATTGATAGGGAAAAGAGCTGATTAGTTTTTGGCAAAGGCAGGTCCAGCCGTTTCGGAGATACGGAGCAAAGAGTGCAGAAAATAGAAATCGACTTTTTGAGAGAACGAAGTATCCGATTTGAATGATCTAAAAAACATTCAATTAGTAATGATGAATAATAGTTTTTGGCAAAGGCAGGTCCTGCCATTTCGAAGATACGGACCTAAATATGTAAAAAATGACAGTTTTTGAGAGAACTAAGCGTCCGATTTAAATGATTCAAAGAACTTTCTGCTTGTCTTAACAAAATAATTGATTTTGGAAAAAAAAATTTCAACCTTTTTTTTTAATTTTTTGTATATCGAAAATAATTCAGATTTTATTTTTATTCTGACTAAAGTTCTAATATACTTTAAACAAATAATTTCAACTTAGCAATTCAGTTTATATAATTCTTATAAATATTAGACAATGTTACAATATTTATAATAATCTATTTGAAAACATTCAGTATTCCTCAAACATTTCGTTACGGTACGGGAAGTTCCAGCAATTTGCCTTAAGGCACGATGCCATAATTGCCTCAAGACATAATTCCACTTACAGCTAGTTATTTTTTTAATATTACTATAACATACTGTAAGTGTGTACTCCGATCACTTAACAATAGTCTTTTATTCTTGCAGACAAGAAGCCGCATGATAGAAAAAAGTTAAAAGAACCCAAACCTTTAACTGGGCCTAAAATCTGGGACCAATGGGCAAATGGACAGCCTGTTCCGTAACATGTGGAGTTGGCAAAATGACACGCTGGAGGCATTGTGTCCAAGGGGGATGTGCTTCGGGAGAAAAAGAAGCCCAGATCAAAACATGTACAGCCCCTGCATGTTAATAATTGGAAACAATAATATTTAAAGAAGTTAATATGTTGTGATTAATATTGTTTTAATTTTGATAATATTGGTTTTTATGTAACAAGTATAGATTTTGTTATTTTAATAAAATGATTTTCATATAAGGATTTAAATAAATCTAAAAAAGTTATAATAACTATAAAAATATTTATATATAACATATTATAATATATTTCATATAGATATATAAAAAGAAATACCAGATACAGTTAATAAATTTATTTAACTGCGGCTTCAACAGCTTCTTCAGCGTTCGATGTAAAATATTTATCAACATCAATAATATTCACAGCCCTATTTGTTGTTCTTGTCGAATTTATAGTAGATCTCACAGAATTTCCAAAAATCGGTTTAAGAAAAGATTTTATACTACTTCCAGGTATATTCAATTTAGTTTTGGCTTCATTTACTTTCTCTTCTAACACATCTAAATTGTCTTGTAAATGTGAAACTAAAATATCTAAATTGTCAATTCTTTGAGATAATGACATTACATGTTCCTTCATTTGCATTATTTGCGGATGGACTACTTGAATGTTCGCACATGATGTGTTTTTCATCTGAAATATAGGGATAATATAATCCTGACAAAAATAGGTTTATTTATATCACTATTTGACAATTGGATAGGAATAATTAAATTGTAAAATTTTGTTAGGTTATGCCATATAAAACTAAAGTTCTTGCACAATGCAAAATTTCTCAGTAATATATCATATTAATAGATGCTGGAAAATGAGTTTTTTTTTTTAAATAATTGTTAAATACGATATTTAATTAGCTGTCAACTAACCATGAGCAACAGGTTGTGGAATTCTTCTAACCTAGTTAACATATCTTCAGCATTGTTTCTAATAGACTGCAACTATGACAAAACAAATAAATAATAAAATAATAACAATTACATTGTAATATGTGTATATAATATTACTTCATCGGTGGTCTCTATTTTAAAATAAGCAGAGTAGTCATCAGCTAATTCTTCTAACATTTTATTTTGGTAGTAATTATCAGAATGCCACAAATAATAAACAACTAATAATATTAAATTAAAACATTCTTTTTATCACCGTTGAAAGTACATTTCATTAATAATCTCGAATAAAATATTTTTACATATTTGTTTTGACATTTGTGTCAAAAATGGCGACTTGACAGCTCATCAGTCCAATTTTTCTAACATTTTATTTAACGTGACGTAACGTAATAAATACATCTACTAATATTAAATCAACACATAACATTTCATTAATATTAGAGGCACATTTTATTGATTATTTTTTTAAAATAAACATATTACTTATTTAAATTGGTTTTATTTTATGTCAAAAATGGCGTCATGACAGTTCATCAGTCCTTTCTAATATTTTGTTTAACGTAATAAATACATCTACTCTTAGATAAAAGAAGCATCTACTAATATTAAATAAACATATAACTTTTTGTTATTTTAAAAAGTATTGTATTAATTATCTCTATTTAATAAATATGTACTTATTATATTTATGTCAAAAATGGCGTCTTGACAGCTCATCAATCTCGGCTGGCTATGCAATGCGTGCGTTATCAATTCAAAATATTTGACTGATTTCAAATCAAAATAATAAACAAATCAAGCAAGATGAAATCATACTCTGAAATTCTAACAATTTTATCTCGATTCTTTCATACGCCGGATAAAAAACATTCGAACAAGAAATACGGCGTAGGTTATTGCTTGATCGTTTTGACGATGGACGATTTGGAGAACGTCCCTTATAAAAATAATAATTATTACGGAAGTAGAAGGTCAGTTGTGAGAAGGGTGGCTTCGATGCTTCCGGAATGGCTTTTTTCGGAAACGACGAGAATTTTTATACATCCTTGTTTATTGGCAAACCCGGCTTTGCCGACGAAATTGGAGGGCTGCGAAAGTTACCAGAGTTTTGGGAACTCCTTCAAGTGAGTAGAAAAATATTAATAGGCACAAATCAGCATAAAATTTCCAATAACATCATTATTAACTTCCCGTAGGGTAAGTTGTAGTAATCGCAAAAAAATCGAAAATAAAAATTTTTTATATATCTTTACGTTTCAAAACCTTCTGAACATTTTGGCATACCTTAGAAAAAATTGATGTATGTGTGTGTGTGTGCGTGTATGTGTGTGTGCGGATACAAATTTTCGTCGACGATTTCGGGAACACGGATAAAGCGAATTGAATAATTAAAAAAAAATTGATTCGTATTGATAAGGAGACGTGCTGATTAGTTTTTGGCAAAGGCAGGTCTAGCCGTTCCGAAGATATGGGGCAAAACGTGCCAAAAACGGTAACTCAGTTTTTAAGAAAACGGAGCGTTCGATTTGAATAATTCAAAAAACATTTTACTTGTATTGACAAGATGAAGAACTGATCAAATATTCATGAAGGCAGGTCTAGCGGTTTCGGAGATCTAGTAAAAAAAGTAAAAAACTAGCTGTAAGTGAAATTCTGTCTTAAGGCAATTAGGGCATCGTGCCTTAAGGCAAATTGCTGGAACTTCCCGTACCGTAATTCAAAATTCAAGTAATTAAAAGTAATCAATAAAAGTTGATCAATGATTTGAAACTTTTAATAGAATTTCGAACCATATTAAATCATTCTATCTTAAATAATTTATTTTGAAATATTTTGGAAATTCTGAACTTTCTTTCAAAGCAATCGTACTGCTTTAACTGCAAAAAGTCGAAATATCAAAGCGCGTAAGCGCTGCGTCGCCGTCTAACGCGTAAACATTGGTACGGAACCTATAGGAATGTAAACAAAATTTATACTTATTGTTAAAATCTCTATAAAATACCTGATAATTTGATGTGCATATGTCCAATGATCATTTTTGACCGCCAAATGGCTCATTTTTTTACTTTTTCCTCCATATCTCCAAAGTCGTTGGATTTTGTCTTTTCCAAAAATTTGAACAGTTCTCCATTTAGTCAATACAAATTAAATGTTTTTCGAATGATTCAAATCGGACGCTCCGTTTTCTCTAAAAACTGAGTACCGTTTTCGGCACTTTTTGCCCCATATCTTCGGACCGGCTTCAAACCTGCCTTCGCCAAAAACTAATCAGCACGTCTCCTTATCAATACGAATCGAATGTTTTATGAATTATTCAAATCGGTTGATCCGTGTTCCCGAAATCGCGGACGAAAATTTGTATCCGAACATACATACATACACGCACACACACACACATACATACATACACGTACACATTTGTATCCGAACATACATAAATACATACACACACACACATACATCGATTTTTTCTAAGGTATGCCAAAATGTTCAGAAGGTTTTGAAACGTAAAGGTCTATAAAAAAAAATTAATTTCGATTTTTTTGCGATTACTATAACTTGCCCTAAGGGAAGTTAAAAAGTTCAGAATTTCAAAAATATTTCAAAATACACTTTTCTTCAAAACATCTTTTTTTTTCAAAAAAAAGTAAATTTTTCTCAAAAAATTATAGTTTCTCAAAAATCTAATTTTTTCAGAGTAAATTATTTTTAAAAATGTTAATCTTTAAAAAAAAAAAAATGGTACGGGAAGTTCCAGCAATTTGCCTTAAGGCACGATGCCATACACCACTAGTTATTTTCTCTATTAATTTTTTTCTAGACCAGATCTTCTGCCGAGCAACTGCAGTACTCCAAAAAGTGAACTATTCGACGAATCCTACACCGAAAATTACAAAACGAATGAAACCGTGAATAAAGTCGAAAAAGAAAAATGCAGCACTAAAACATTATCCGAATGCGAATTCGGAGCAGAAATTAATTCCTTGAGAAACGACTTGAAAACCATCATGATCAGAATTCAGGAATTGGTGGACAAACAGAAGCAGATGGGTAAGAAATATTAAATTGCTCAAATAGTTTTTGTCAGATAGATTTATAAATATCTTATATATAAAAATGGAGCTCTCGATCAAATGATTCGCAAAAGCTCGAAAACGGCTAAACCGATTTGGCCAGTCTTAGTCTTGAAAAATTCGTGCCAATCAGTAGGTTGCCGGAGAGGTGAGATATTATTTCAAAATCGCGTAGATACTTTACATTTTTAATTTGAACATTTTTGTAAAAGCGTAATTTGAATAAAACAATGGACGGTGGCTAATACGTCAAATGTCAAACGTTTTTGACAATTACTTAAATAGGATGTTTTATGTGAATATTATTTAATTATGATTAAATTGTAGTAAATAGTTTTGTTCGTAGTTATATTTATACACAAAAACGTTAGTAAACGGGCAGCAAGTGTTACTAGAGACTCAAAATATCAACTTTGCTGAAATGTTAATATGAAAATGCACTTTTTGGCATATTTTTCTCAAACATTGTGCTCTGAAAGATCTCTGAAAGATTTATGAAATATTTTCTAGGTCATATTATTTTTTATTTATGTTATTTAAATTTAGAACCTAAATTTGGTATCGATCGATCAAATGGACATTTTTTGTCGAATAACATTTTCCCAGTTATAATTTCTTAGAATTTACCGAAGAATAGATAGAACAAATATATGAAGATCCGGGGTTAAAAAATGTCCACCACGGATGTGTCAAAAACCAGTAAAGTTAAGCATTGTTTAACAGGAATATTTGAAAGTAGGGGAAAAATTGTATAACCAGCTATAACATTGATTCTTATGACTTTGCTTAAATTCATAATAAAAGTATTTTCTTCCGTTGGTAGTTTTTTAGCATTAGTTAAAAATGTAAATATTTTGTAATATACCTTTGAAATTAAAATAAGACATTAAACCTGTTTGCCACCTAGTCGTTCGGGGTTAAAACGGTCTAGATAACAAATTTTTGAAAGACATAAAAAAAACACATTTCTACAATGATGAAGTAGCTGGCAGTTTTACTGAGCGTAGTCAGATAATTGTTTGTTTGAAACGTGTTATTTGTTGTGATATAATTGGTATGGTTTTCACAATATAGTTTATATTTGCTCAAAGTCAAATTGGACCTTTGTGCCTCGCCCTGCTCTACATATATACTTTTTATTAAATTTTTACTTTAATTCATCGAATGTTACTTGAAGCCTTTCAAAAAGCAGGTCAAAAAAGAAATACTTAATTCTATCTCTCCTCGCAGAATTTTGAAAATTTTGTGCAAGTTCAGTAGTATTATTTATAATTATACACGAAATCCAAAATCCAAAAATAATCTGAAAAACTTGAAACGTAATTAATAAGTCGAAAGACCAAAAAAGAGTTGGATTGGATTATACCATGTTTTCTATAGAAAGTGTATAAAACTTCCAGACAAAATATATACAAACTAATAATGGGGTTTATTGTTTTTACAATAACTCATTGTATATAGTATTCAAACAACACATCCGTATACATTTAAAGTATTAATATTTTTGATTATCTAGAAATTGTTTAGAATATACCTTACCTTACTTAGCAAAACAACGTTTGCCGGGTCAATTAGTTTATTAATATATTTCTCATTTCTGAAGCTGGAGGCGACGCAAGCATCAGTCTGCACAATGTTTCTGATATCATCAATGAGAAAGTAATGGAACAAGCTCCGACAGTAATAAAAGTCAGAAAAGAATTATTCCCGGTTAAAACTTCAACGCCGATGATGGAAGAGCAGAATACTCTAGAGCCTCCTCCTCCACCGCCGCCGCCGCCGCCAATGCCGAAATTAACACCAGGAGGAAACGCGTTGGCCGCAGTAAAAAAAGTAAAAAGATAAGAAAAATTAAAGAAATTTGTTATTAACTTCCCAAAGGAGAAGTTTATGTTTTCATCAAAAAATCCGAATAGCTAATTTTATGTTTTCTCGACGTTTCAAGCCATTCTGAATCGAATGAGACCAACATTTGGACCAAAAGTATGTGTGTGTGTGAACAGATTTTTTGCCGTAAATCGACGTTTTCTCAGAAACGGCTGGACCGATTTCAAAAATTTAAAAGCCATTCGATGTATCTCAATAAGGACTAACGTTTCTGAGTTTTGTGCGACGATCGGCCGGGCCGTTTCTTTGTAAATCGCAGAAAAGTGAAAAATTTTTCGTCCACGTTTTAGCCCGCAGTTCTGAATCGATTTTGAAAATTCAAAAACTGTTCGAAACATATTGGTTGGGAATCGTGCTGATTAGTTTTTGGTAGAGATTGGCCGGGCCGTTTTTTTGTAATAAGTGTTAAAAAAAAATTTTCGACGATTTTCATGATTTTTTTTGTCGGTAGATATCATAGTCTTATAGATCATACTAAAATATTACGGCTCTACGACAATGGTTTATACTTTAAAAATTCGTCAAAGTTTGCAAAAATTGGTATTGTTTTTTTGTCATTTGTCAAAATTAGACTTTGATCGACGTTTTCTCAAAAACGCCTCAACCGATTGCAATAATTTAAAAGCCAATCGATGTATTTCGATGAGGATTATCGTTTTTCAGTCTTATGCGACGATCGGTCGAGCCATTTCTTTGTAATTTGGAAAAAAGTGTTAAACTTTTCGTCCACATTTAAGCTCATTCTACCGAATCGATTTAAAAAACTCAAAAACTGTTCGGAAGATATTAGTTGGGAATGATATTGATTAGTTTTAGGTAAAAATCTACCGAGCCGTTTTTTTGTTATTAACTGTTGAAAAAAAAATTAAGCTGATTTTTATGGAACTTTGTTTGGCGATATATTTTGTCTTATAGACCATACTGAAATATTACGGCCTTGCGACAAGTAGTTTAATTTTAAAAAAATAATCAAAGTTTGAGGAAATGTGTAGTTTTTTTATGTTTGACTTTTGTTAAAATTAAAATTAGATGATTTACTTGGTATAACGATAGAGTACTTGGTTTTAATGAACATACTAAGCCATTAATGTCCTACGAAAACTGGTTCAATTATAAAAATTGTTGATTTGTGAAAATTTGCTTTTAGAAAATACTCCGAGTTAACGTGTTCGTTCGTTTTCAATTATGTGTAATAAATCCACTCGGAATACTTTTAATCGCTCATAAATTAATTTATTTTTATTGATTAAGTCGATTATTTACACATATCGGGAAGTTCATGTAACTTGCCTCAAGGCAAAATACCAATACCAACTAGTTTATGATTAGACTTCTGACTTTCTCATTGTCCTGGTTACTAATGATAGTATAAATGGTTTCCTATGCAGAAAACTTCAGCTGCAGCGAATAACAATATGAAGACAGATGTAAGCACGAGTAAAAATGTACCTCAAATTTCGTTCACGGATGTTCTCAAAGAATTGCCTACAGTCAAACTGAAACCACTAGCAAGGTAAGATTTACTAATGACAACTAAAACTAGTGGTGTATGGCATCGTGCCTTAAGGCAAATTGCTCGAACTTCCCGTACCGTAAAGAAATATTCGAGAAATTTTAAACGCTTTCAAATATATTATTACAAATTCTGTAATTATCATTATTTTTGCATTATCTTGTTATATCTGAGCAAATCAAATGTAAATCATAAATAAATCAATTTTTCTCCAGAACATTAACAATCGTCATTTCATTTCGAATTCAATTTCAAAAAAATAGTTGCCCAATTTGCACAAAATTGAAAAAGTGCTCCCGTATAGACACAGTCTAAATGCATTTGCAAATAATTCTGTGCGACATTTTCACATACACTGTGCTTAGCTTGGCGGCATTTTCACATTTTTCAATAGTTTTCTCACAAAATTGGAAAAGCGCTCCAGTAAATAAACAGTCTAAACGCACTTGGGTAAACATTTGTATCAGAGTGGCGCTTAGACTGGGAAATTTTTTGAATTCTTAATCCAAAATTACAAAAATGTTTTATGGAAAATGAAAAAAGATGTAATAATTTTTTATCCTCAAAAGCAATTGTTTTGTCAATACAAGCAGAAAGTTTTTTAGTTCATTCAAATCGGACGCTCAAAATTTCAAAAAACCAAATTTTTCAAAAAGGTCAATTATTTTCAAAAATTTTAAAATTCGATTTTTTTTTTTCATGTTCTAAAATAAAATTGATTGTTTTTTAAAAGTCTTGAAGGTTTCTGAACATTTTGGCATACTTCAGAAAAAATGTGTGTGTGTTTTTTGTGTGTCCGCATTTTCTCGTCCACGTTTTCGGGCGCACGGATCAACCGATTTGAATGTTTATGTTTGATCCCTATTGATAGGGAGAAGAGGTGATCAGTTTTTGGCAGAGGCAGGTCCAGCCATTTTGAAGATACAGAGCTAAATGTGCAAAAAATGGCAGTTTTCGAGTGAACTAAGCGTCCGATTTGAATGATCTAAAAAACTTTCTGCTTGTATTGACAAAACAATTACTTTTGAGGATAAAAAATTATTACATCTTTTTTTATTTTCCATAAAATATTTTTGTAATTTTAGATTAAAAATTTAAAAAAATCACCCAGGCTAAGCACAGTCTAAGCGCCACTCTGGTACAAATGTTCACCCAAGTGCGTTTAGACTGTCTATGCACTGGAGCAATTTTCCAATTTTGTGAAAACTATTGAAAAATGTGAAAATACCGCCAAGCTAAGCACAGTGTAAGTGAAAATGTCGCACAGAATTATTTGGAAATGCGTTTAGACTGTGACTATACGGGAGCACTTTTGCAATTTTGTGTAAATTAGGCAACTACATTTTTTTTTGAAATTGAATTCGAAATGAAATTATACATTTGATTTGCTCAGATATAACAAAATAGCAAAAATAATGAAAGTTACAGTATTTCTAATAATTATATTTGTAAACGTTGAAAATTTCTCGAATATTTCATTACGGTACGGGAAGTTCCAGCAATTTGCCTTAAGGCACGACGCCATACACCACTAGTACTAGTTAGATATTCTGGTGTTCTATAGGATTGATAATAATAATTTATATACCTATTGATCACATCTTCCAGGTTTAGTTACAATTAACTGTGTAAATAATTTTTGAAGTAAACCTTCTTTAGGCGCGACATGGGTGTAAAAACTTCTTTAGGCGCGACATGGGTTAGCAGTATAATTCGTGAGTTAATAAAAATGTCAGGATCGGAAGAATATTTTATCCCGTCCCCCATAAATAATTGTAGTGCAAATGATCGCAAATAAATAATGAAACTAAGGAAAAATCTGCGCTGCGCGTAAGAAATGATAGCTTTGGCTATGTATGTTTTGTGTGTGATCGACTTTGGCTTCAAAGTGACTTTGAAATATCAAATGATGCTCAAAAACAAATTCTTAATAATGTTTTTTGAATATTGATTTAAATAATCAAGTTGGATGTCAAACTTGTCGAAAGATATTAAATTCGGGTAAAATTCCCACTTTGTGTAAATTTAACGAGTTTGTATTTCCACCTATACCAAATTATCTACCTAAACTAAATACTGTATCAGAAAGGTTAATTTCACCTAGGTTGTGTTTCATGCAAATTAGATTAGATTGCGACATGCAAATGGACAATTTGGAATATTTGGACAAATTATAAATGTGCCTGTTGATGTTGATAATATGGTTAATTTATTACCTCGTAATATTGATGATGATCATTGCATTAACGTTCACATAAAAAAGAAAATGATTCATAGATCAAGCTATGTGCAGGGCTTGATAAATAAAACAAATATAAAAGTATGGCTTCAATTTGTTGGGCAAGACGGATATTATAGCTGTTCAAGGAATGAGATTATATAGTCAGCGAAAAAGTAAAAAAATACAAACAGTAAATGAATGTATGTTAATTTTAATTACATGAAGTTCTTCAAACACAATTGTTACAGGATGAGTTAATTTGCAAAAACAATATTGTTTAGGCGTTGTTTAACATAATCCACTGTGTGAATGAATATTATAGAATTTAATAATCAGCAATTACTTTAAAACGATCATGTCATATTTCAAGTACGACTTTGATTACATTATTGTTGTAAATATTATACATATTTTTAATGTAACATAAATATATAATTTATAATTTATCATTATATAATGGTATATGATTGACGACATTAATAAATGTGTGCATCACGAGTGTTACCATATTACTAATAACATTATTCAAATTTTTATATAATGTATTTATTTTTAACTTAAATGCCATCTTGTACAGTAGCAAATAAGTTTTACTTCAATCGCGTGTGATCCTTACGCGCACTCTTTTTTTATAGGTCTCCTGGTGGTCATATCATCCCAAAAGCCAACCAGGGTCAATCCCAAGTGAATCCATTAACATCAGATTACGATCGGTTTTAAATCGTCGTTACAAGGCGATGGCAGCAGATGATTCTACTGCAGAAAATTCCAAATTTTCTGACAACTCCAATAGATTAAACGACACTCTTGGCAGTTTTAATAACAGCAATTCCTACTGGGAGGATTCCTATGTGAGGGATAGTGGCAACAAGAGGAAAAAATATTGATAGACTTAAGATTATTATTTTTCGAATGGTAATAAAAGTTTGTGAAGTATTGCCCTCTTTAATTGTTAAGAAAACAACACTTATCGATCAATCTTAAAATAAAATCTAAATTAGTTGGTTTGGTATTTAGCCTTGAGGCAAGTTACATGAACTTCCCGATATGTGTAAATAATCGACTTAATCAAAAAAATGTGTAAATAATATACTTCATCAATCCTACTTTAAAAAAAACGATAATAATTTTAGCAAAGTTTGACAAATTTTTAAAATTAAACCAAATGTCGTAAGGCCGTAATAATTCAGTGAGTTCTATAAGACCATGATATATATCGCCAAAAAAAGTTCCATAAAAATCGGCATAAATTTTTTTTTCAACAGTTCATTACAAGAAAACGGCTCGGTAGATTTTCACCTAAAATTAATCAGCACCATTCCCAACTAATATCTTTCGAACAGTTTTTGATTTTTTTAAATCGGTTCGGTAGGATGAGCTTAAATGTGGACGAAAAGTTTATATTTATTTGGATAATTCAAAAACATTCGATTCCTGTTGATGTGGAGACGTGCTAATTAGTTTTTGGCAAAGGCAGGCCCAGCCATTTTGGAAATACGAAAAACATTTGAATGATTCGAAAAACATTCAAATCGTAATGATGGGAAAAAGTAGTAATTAGTTTTTGGCATAGGTAAGCCCAACCGTTTCGGAGATACAGAGATAAAAGCGCAAAAACTGGTAGTTTTAGAGAGAACGGAGCATCCGATTTGATTGATTCAAAAAACAATCGATTCCTATTGATGTGGAGATGTGCTGATTAGTTTTTGCCAAAGGCAGGTCCAGCCGTTACGGAGATACGGAGCAAAGAGTGCAGAAAATACAAATCGAGTTTTTGAGAGAACGAGTATCGGATTTGAATGATTAAAAAACATTCAATTTGTAATGATTGGAGAAGAGGTGAGTAGGTTCTGGTAAAGGCAGGTCCCGCCATTTCGAAGATACAGTGCTAAATGTGCAAAAAATGCCAGTTTTGAGAGAACTAAGCGTCCGATTTGAATCATCTAAAAAACTTTCTGCTCGTATTGACAAAACAATTGCTTTTGAGGATAAATAACTATTACATCTTTTTTTATTTTCCATAGAATATTTTTGTAATTTTGGATTTAAAAAATTCAAAAAATTACCCAGGCAAAGCACAGTCTTAGCGCCACTCTGGTACAAATGTTTACCCGAGTGCGTTCAGACTGTTTAGGTATGGAGCACTTTTCCAATTTTGTGAAAACTATTGAAAAATGTGAAAATGCCGCCAAGCTAAGCACAGTACAAGTGAAAATGTCGCACAGAATTATTTGCAAATGCGTTTAGACTGTGACTATATGGTAGCACTTTTTCAATTTTGTGTAAATTAGGCAAATATTTTTTTTTTTTCAAATTGAATTCGAAATGAATTGACGGAGATAAATTGATTTATGATTTACATTTGATTCGCTCAGATATAACAAACAAGATAACAAAAATAATGAAAGTTACAGTATTTGTGTAATAATATATTTGAAAACGTTGAAAATTTCTCGAATATTTTATTACGGTACGGGAAGTTACAGCAATTTGCCTTAAGGCACGATGCCATACACCACTAGTTTTATTCACCTTATGCCATTTTATACTAAAATTACAATCACAAATCCACATTCCTTAATAAATAAAACAGGAAACGTATATGACTACACGAACAATACATTTCTAAGAAACCAAACACCATTCTTGTTATTTCTTCAACGATTAAATTATAAACAACGATTGTTAATTAATTTTTTTTTCTGATTGAATTCCATTTATTATCACCTGATAATATATCGTTCGCATTATATAGAGTGTCGTGTTATAAATATCCACAATATTATCTATTATTAACACAAATGTTTATATTCAACTGATGGAGTCGATCGATGGAAAATGAAGGACAAATATTACTCATCGTCGATTCTCAAACCGGGAAGATGAACTAGTTGTAAGTGGTATTTTGCCTTAGGCCAAGTTACAACGAAACATAACTTGTGTATATATATATATATAAAATTCCTCTGTACGAGTGTATCATTTGATACTTCTCCTAAACGGTTATTCGGATTTTGATAATTCTTTCTAGAGTTTGTCAAGAAAATTTTAAGATTTAATGAACTATAAAACTATAGTAATATTGTAGGAATAAATGGCAAAAATTACAAAGAACCACTTATCATTGTTTGACATTGACAGTCATCTACTAGAAATGTGTATCATTTGATACTTCTCCTAAACGGTTATTCGGACTTTGATAAATCTTTTTAGAGTTTGTCAAAGAAAATTTTAAGATTTAATGAACTATAAAACTATAGTAATATTGTAGAAATAATTGGCAAAATTACAAAAAAACACCTATCATTGTTTGACATTGACTGTCATCTGCTAGAAATGTCAATTCACTTGAAATTTAAATTTAGCTGAAATTATGAACCTAGATAATATTAGAATGTAATATACAAGATAAATGTAATGTCTACATTATTATTGCTGAAAAGCAGCTGAAATGTGCCAGAAATTAAAATAATATAAGATACAGTCAACAGTATATGTGTTTGGCAGATGAAATTATATAAATCAGTTTAATAAATAACGCAACAAGTCCAAAATTGCATGTACATTATTTTTTTTTAACTAATGCATGTCGCATTCTGGTTTACTTTACTGAATTATTATACAATACAGATTTATAAATGTAAATTAAATTATTTGTTTAATATGTTTAATTTTATCCGTATCGTGTTCTAAAATTTTTTTTATGTATGATGAATTAATTTATAATAATTATAATTCGACCGCTTACCGTAGGCCTATAATATTTTAACGTGTTACTTCAAACTACGACATCTTACGTCATACAAAATAATCATAAAAATTGACATCGTGCCTTCATAATTAAATTTAAAACTTTGAAAAACTTTAGATTATTGAAAATTGTGAAATTCTTGAAAAAAACTGACTTTATTGACATTTTTTGTGTTTTAAATTCAATTAATTTTTTTTGAAGCGCGTAAGCGCCGTGTCGTAGTCAAACGGACAAACTTTGATACGGAACCCATAGAAATATGAACAAAATTTGTACTTATAAAATATCTGATAATTTGGTGTGCATACGTCTAATAATCATTTTTGCACGCCTAATATCATTTTTGTTCTCTTTTTTCATTGAATTTCCAAAACCGCTAGACCTGCCTTCCCAAAAATTTAATTAGTTGTTCATTTTGTCAATACAAGTAAAATGTTTTTTGAATTTTTTAAATCGGACACTTCGTTCTTTCAAAAACTGAATTACCACTTCTCACACTTTTTGCAACGCAAAGGCGTAACGGCTGGACCTGCCTTGGCCAAAAACTAATAAGCACGGATCAACCGATTTGAATGATTCAAAAAGCATTCGACTCCTACTGATATGGAGACTTGCTGATTAGTTTTTGGCAAAGCCAGGTCCACCGTTTCGGAGATACGGAGCAAAAACTGCAGAAAATACAAATCGAGTTTCTGAGAGAACGGAGCATCCGATTTGAATGATTCAAAAAACAATCAATTTTTAATGATGGAAAGAAGTGGTGATTAGGTTTTGGCAAAGACAGGTCAAGCCGTTTTGGAGATACGGAGCTTAATGTGCAAAAATGGCAGTTTTTGAGAGAACTAAGCATCCGATTTGGATGATTAAAACAACTTTTTGCTCGTGTTGACGAAACAATTGCTTGTGGGAGAAAAAAAAATGTTTTTGAATATCCAAATTAATTCAGATTTTAATTTTAATTCACGCTAAAACTCACTTCTATACTTTAAATAAATAATTTTAACTTTGTAATTCAGTTTATATAATTCTTATAAATATTAGACAATGTTACAATATTTATAATAATCTATTTGAAAACATTTAATATTCCTCGTTACGGTACGGGAAGTTCCAGCAATTTGCCTTAAGGCACGATGCCATACATCACTAGTTTATTTACAATCTGTAATACTTTTTATATCATAATCGATCTATATAATCTGTATACTATTCTATATTTTTTTAAATTTTTCTTTTTCAATTTCTTTCAATTTTTTTACTTTTTTCAATTGTCTTTCTTTAATTCGTGCTCTCATTTGGAATTTCTATTAAACCTACTTTTTCTATTTTTACTCCTAATTTTTTATTTTAGTTCTACTAAACAAATCCAGTTGTAATTAATTTTGAAAAAACCGCATGTATATTTTCTTCTTAAATTCTAAGTCAATGACAGGATTCGATCCAAAGATCCCTGTCGTGAGTCGATTCTTCATTATAATTTCGATTGATCAAGTTTTATTAACTCCCGTAGGGTAAGTTATTGTAATGAGCCGAAAATCGGAATTGAAATTTTTTACATTTCTCGACGTTTTGAAGGTTTCTGAACATTTTGGCATACCTCAGAAAAAATGGATATGTGTGTGTGTGTGTGTGTATGTATGTATGGATACAAATTTCCAGTCACGTTTTCGAGCGCACGGATCAACCGATTTGAATGGTTCAAAAAACATTCGATTCCTATCGATAGGGAAAAGAGCTGATTAGTTTTTGGCAAAGGCAGGTCCAGCCGTTTCGGGGATACGGAGCAAAGAGTGCAGAAAATAGAAATCGACTTTTTGAGAGAACGGAGTATCCTATTTGAATGATCTAAAAAACATTCAATTCGTAATGATTGGGAGAAGTGTTTATTAGTTTTTGGCAAAGGTAGGCCCAGCTATTTCGAAGATACGGAGCTAAATATGTAAAAAATGGCAGTTTTTGAGAGAACTAAGCGTCCGATTTGAATGATTCAAAGAACTTTCTGCTTGTCTTAACAAAATAATTGATTTTGGAAAAAAAAATTTTGTTACATTTTTTTTTTTTTTAAATTTTTTGTATATCAAAAATAATTCAGATTTTATTTTTAATTCTGACTTTAGTTCTAATATACTTTAAACAAATAATTTCAACTTTGCAATTCAGTTTATATAATACTTATAAATATTAGACAATGTTACAATATTTATAATAATTTATTTGAAAACATTCAGTATTCCTCAAACATTTCGTTACGGTACGAAGTTCCAGCAATTTGCCTTAAGGCACGATGCCACCCACCCCACTAGTTTATTTACTCTTCATGTAAACATATATAAACGTCTTCGTCCAATTTATAAGCTCTTATATTTTGTCTACAAAATATGAATAAGAACGAATTTACAGTATTTATAATAATATATTTGAAATCATTTAATATTCCTTGAATATTCCATTACGGTACTAGAAGTTCTAGCAATTTGCCTTGAGACATTTCCTAACTATTTAAAATTGCAACGGAAAAATTAGACCCCGCGTCCCAAACTTTGAGAGCCTTGCGCGCTTCTCAAAATGTAACAAGACATATACTACAACTTCACACCGTTTCGAATCAACTACACACTTCACAGCAAACGTCAAAACACTCACACACATTCAAACCTATTGATACATCAATTTTAATAGATATTGACAAATTATAAAATTTATTAATGTGTATTTCTAATTAAAATATTTAAATCTAAGCATGCTACAATCTAAAAGGAACCTCGATGTGTGTTATAAAAATAATTAGTTAAAACGTTACAAAAACCACAACACAATCTATTACTACTATGGCTGAGGCCGCTGTAGAAGAAATTTCGACAGCTCCCACAAGATATTATTGTCATGGCTGCAGTATTGAATTTGATCAAATAAATCCGGTAAATAATATAAAAATTTTATCCATATATGCATATTTTCACTAAAAATCTTTTGCACTTTTGTCAAGTTTTTTTTTAGGTTATGTACGTTGTCTTTTATTGTTTTAGGGATATACTTGTCCGAATTGCGAAGGGGGCTTTATTGAAGAGTTAGTGCCTCCGGTCGAGACCAGTGCTGAGGAAAATGTGGAAGAGATCGATGAAGATCCTATGGTTTATGTAAATTTTGATTTTTTGTGTGGTTGAGGTGCTAGAGTAATAGATAACGGGGTGTAGTAATAGAAAGATTTACTTTATATATATATATATATATATATATATATTATATACTAGCTGACCCGGCAAACGTTGTTATTTGAATGCTATATACAATGAGGTATTATAAACTCCATTAGTTTGTCTATATTTTGTCATTACAATCAATCAAACTGGAAGTTTTATACACTTTCTATAGAAAACATGGTATAATCCAATCCAAGTCTTTTGAGCAAATATAAACTATATTATAAAAATCAAGCCAATTATATAACAAATAACACATTTCAAACGAACAATTATCTGACTACGTTCAGTAAAACTGTCAGCTACTTCATCATTGTAGAAATGTGCTTTTTTGATGTCTTTCAAAAATTTGTTATCCAGACCTTTTTACCCCATAGACGGGGTAATTTGGAACTGCCAGGTGGCAAACAGGTTTAATGTCCTATTTTAAATTTAAAGGTATTTTACAAAATAATTACATTTTTAACTAATGCTAAAAAACTACCAACGGAAGAAAATACTTTTATTATGGATTTTCAAAGATTACCGGTTATCTTCCGATAGCAAAGTCATGAAAATCAAGATTATAGCTGGTTATACATCTTCTTCCCTCTACTTTCAAATATTATTGTTAAACAATGCTTAACTTTACTGGTTTTTGACACATTGGTGCTTTTTAACCCCGGACCTTCATATATTACTATCTATTCTTCGATAAATTCTGAGTAATTGTAAACTGGGAAAATGTTATTTGACAAATGCCCCTT
>NW_020536999.1:8364385-8380719 GCF_003426905.1 Ctenocephalides felis
AACTAATGAGGATTCTATGTGATGATTATTAAATTGTTAAAGATTATCAACAAGTTTTATAAGTAAGTTTATATATAATAAAAACAAATGTGTGTACAAATATTTTATATAATGTATTTAAAAAATTACAAGGACTTTTTGGCTAAAACTTATCTGTTATTCTTGTTTAAAAATCATTTACAAACTATATTTGTATCCACTACAATAAACCTTGTCGCATCAAGTCTCATACGGTTTTCCTGTTCACAACATTTCCAAGTGAGTCCTCAAATTCATCTTGTCCGGGTGCCATCTTTCACCTTGTTTTTGATTTTTCAGTTTCTCCCACAGTGCCAGAGCGTCTTCATTTGGGTCACATTGGCAAAATGGGCAGTGTTGGGGATTCCTAGACAACGCATGCCGTGGGCGTGACGCCATTCTGCAAAGTGCCTTTGGAAAGCTTTGGGACCTAGAAAAAATTAGCAGGTAAAGTACAGAATGTATTGAAAAATATGTTTGGAATTTACGAACCTTTGTAAGTAAAGTTTCCACATATTTCACAATTATAGCTTATATTCAAGCCGTGCAGTTGTACAACCAGTATGGAATCGGTTTGCCGTCCCATCCAAGCGGTAGGTTTTGGATTTGCGGTACATCATCAGTATCATCTTCATCTGATTCACTAGCGCTCGCTCAACATCGCTATCATCACGCTCACCTCGGTACGTGCTGTTTTCTTTGTACATTCTCCTTGTAGCTAATCTTTGCTCGCTTAAAATATCAAAAATCTATATATTTGTGCCTCTAAAAATGCTATTTCTTTCTGTCGCTCATTATCTTTGGATTGCTCTTTTCCTTGTTTTTTTTTAGCTAATAAATTAGAATCAAAAGACTTTTTGCCTTTTGTTGAAAACAGTCTTGTGCACGTTCTTCTAACGTACCCCCGCATTTCAAACCTAAAGCTAACAGGGCTGATTTAATCTATCTAAACCTAAAGATGCTAATTCTTCCCAACTGGAAAACGCGGAAATCTAAATGTGCTCCGATATTTGTCAAAGCACTACCTGCTTCTTGGGCCAACCAGGAAAACTACCGTTCTCCCACTGTTCGATAAAGTCTTTATGAACCGAATTCAGTTCCTTTTCACTATCCAAAAAGCGGTTTTATCCTGGTGATGATATAATCATGCAAATAATGAGCAACATTTCTAAATATTGCGGTATCGGAATTTTTACGGTCTTTCGGGATTTCAAACAAGTGATCAAAAACTTGTTAAGTAGGATATGTAATCGATTTTGTCAATGTTTTTGAGGTTAATATACTTTTCATAACATTCGTGTAGATCTAAATAGGTTACCATAACCTTCTTCGTCGGTGAACTCAACAAGATTGTGTATTTTCTGAGTGTGTTATTACGCATGTTATCTAACTCTTGGAATTCTCACGCAAAGGGGGACACTTATCTCGTGTGGGTGCTTTCGGTAGAACTCTTTGATTGTGTTTTAGACGGTGTAGAATTCATTGAACTCGTTTGGGCCTGACAGGGCAGCGACTTCATCTTTTCGGGCGCCGTCTTTATCTTCGTATAATTCTTTCAGATTTTTTGTACTGTTCATGTGATGGTCTAATAACATTTTTAACGTGATCGGAATTTATATTGTCACGTACTGTTGTTTTCTTGAAAATCATTTCTTTAACCATTGCGTCGACTAAACGTTCGCGTTCTTCGTGGTAACGGCGCTGGTGCTCGAGTAACGTCTCCATGATAATTAGTAATTAGATAAATAATTGTTTATGTAAAGTAAATTAAATAAGCAACATGCTTTAATATATTTTTGGAAATATTTTGTCGGCTTATTTAATGACAGTAAAGTGTCAAACACAAAACTTAAGAGAACGATTGCCAACCTGTAGTGTTATTTAGGCTACAACTTCATGTCAGCGGCAAATACAAAAAACTAATATTCAAATTAAATGTTTTTACAAATAATAAAGCATACTCGATTTATTTTAGATATAAATTTTATATATATATATATATATATATATATATATATATATATTATCAATTTAAATATATCGTCCAACATATATCATTTATATTTTAAATTAAATTTCACTTACATGTTTACCATCCTGTCTCTTGCATCTCGTTACGTCCAGAACTGTCAAATACTTAACGAGAATTTGTGAGGTTAAATTTGCACTTTATGCAAAAATAATATGTATTATTTTAATTAAAAGGTGGTACTTAGAATATAATGGAAGAGTTTTTGTTAAATTTTCATAGACAAGATATTGAACCATATTGGAGCATGATGATGACACCGAATACTTCTCGCTGCACGTAAAGTACGTTAGTTTGAATTATAATAATAATTGAGATAAAGGACAGTCTTTGTATTTTGCTTTGATTTATGCATTCAATCATTTTTAATTGTTTTGACTAAATGCAGACTGACAAAACATTCTATATGAGTAGAAAAAGTATACGTATAGCTTTACAAATATCTACTTAAATACATTTAGATTTAAGTCAGATACAGAAAATGTCTGTGACTCTTAGTTTCAAACATTTAGCTTAAATATTTGCATGATTATATAACAAGAATAAAACCAGTTATTCCAGTTATATTGAAATCTTATTGATTAGTTGATTAATTACACAATCAGAAGTTTCTTAAGGAAATATGTCATGTACACCTTTATGTTGTATTTGAATACTGAAAACTTGTAAAAAATATAACTCTTGCAAACTTTATCAATCTAGTCATCCTTTAACTATTATCATTCCATTTGCAGCTTTACAGAATTGAACAACAACGCTCCAGTTTTAGCATCAAGTCTCCTCTCGCATCCTAGTCTCAGTTTAAAAATTATGGAACGAAGCTTTAATTGCAGCACAGCAAGAACTCTTAAATTCTATTCAAGGCGATAAATCTATATGATGAGTGTAAAATCAAAGTACGAGGTTAGATTTCAAAATTTATATGTTAATAATGAATGCGACAGCAAGTTTTTTCCTAGTGAAAAGGATTTTGAAAAGTTTATACAATTTAAAGGTATAATTATACATATTTATTATATATTATATATATATATATATATATATATATATAATATTTATATATATATATATATATTATTTTCTATATATTACATTTATTATATATTATATTATTTATTATTTATTATATTATCATTATATACTATATTTATTATATATTTTATATATTTTATTTCTAGGTACTGTGATAAGAATGACCCAAGCAAGGATGTTAGAGATTAAAAGAGATTACAAATGTCTTCGGTGTAAATATGTTGAGACAGTTCATGCAAATTATAGCAAAATGTATTTAATTGAGCCGATAACCAAGTGTAAAAATCCTGAAGGTCAATGTAAGTCTTCCAAAATTGTTAGTCTTGATGGAAAATAGACTTGGACCCGAGAACTGTATTGATTATCAGGAGTTGAAGATTCAGGTATATTAAATAAATGATTGCTAATGTTATTAACTTTCCGAAGGACTAATTGCCAGAAAATCGAAATTACTAATGTAGGGTTTAAAGTCATATCAAAATTAGAAAAAAAAAGTGTATTTATGGGGGCCAAAAATAGACCTTTTGTTGACAATTTCTTTAGAATTTGCAAAATAAGTGAAAATTTTGTGTAAATTAAATAGTAAATATAAAAAAAACATAGTAAAACCCGATTAACTGTTTTAGAAAGGTAATTCACTTTTATTAACTCCCCCTAGGGCAAGTTATGGTAATCGCAAAAAAATCGAAAATGAAAATTTTTGCATTTCTCGACGTTTCAAAGGTTTCTGAATATTTTTGCATACCTTAGAAAAAATGGATGTATGTGTGTGTGTGTGTGTGTGTGTGCGTGTGTGTATGTATGTGCGGATACAAATTTTCGTCGACGATTTCGGGAACACCGAACAACCGATTTTAATAATTCAAAAAACATTTTACTTGTATTGACAAGGTGAAGAACCGATCATACTTTCATAAAGGCAGGTCTAGCGGTTTCGGAGATCTAATGAAAAAAGTAAAAAAAAAATGCCATTTGGCGGTCAAAAATGATCATTAGACATATGCACATCAAATTAACAGATATTTTATAGAGATTTTAACAATAAGTATAATTTTGGTTTACATTCCTATGGGTTCCGTACCAATGTTTACGCGTTAGACGTCGACGCGGCGCTTACGCGCTTTGATATTTCGTCTTTATGCAGTTAAAGCAGTACGATTGCTTTGAAAAAAAGTTTAGATCTTGCAAAATATGTCAAAATAAAGAAAACATTTTTTTTCAAAAAAAAAAAAAAATTAAAAAAAAAAAATTTTCCTAAAAAAGTAATTATTTGTCTAATTGTTTGTCAAAAATCTTATTTTTTCGAAGTAAAATTTTTTCAAAAATGTTAATCGTTTTTAAAAAAAATAATAATTCTTGGTACGGGAAGTTCCAGCAATTTGCCTTAAGGCACGATGCCTTAATTGCCTTAAGACAGAATTCCACTTACAGCTAGTTTACATAATATTTCTCATAAATCTATTATTTTTAGGAGCAAATGGGTCACCAGGGTGTCGGTTCATTACCTGCAACAATATGGATCAGTTTAGAAGAAGATTTAGTTGATACTTGTCAGCCCGGAGATGATATCATTGTGTGGTAAGTTATATTCAAATAAAAACCTCATTTTTATATTAGTACATCTCATTTTATATTTCTTTTATTTATTTTCAGTGGCATTGTGCAAAGACGTTGGAAATACATCACTGTGAACAGACATTTAGATGTGTCGCTGTCTATAAGAGCAAATTCTGTCACAGTTTTTACTAAACAGGATAATGATGTGGAAACAGAAACTGCTACGGATAGTTGGATTAAGAAATTTTGGTTTGATCACCGGAAGAATGGTAAAATGCTGCAAGCGAGGGATGTTATAATAAATAATTTTTGTCCAGAGGTAATAAAATATTTGAAGATTGTAATTTTTTATCTTCTATATATATAAAAATAAGTCGGGTTTTCCTTCCTGACGATTTAACTCCAGAACGCACGAACCGATTTCGACAATTTTGCATTCGTTGAAAAGGTCTCGGGCTCCGCAAGGTTTATAGCTAAGAAAATTAGTGGTGCATGGCATCGTGCCCTAATGCAAATTGCTGGAATTTCACGCACAGTAATTAAAATTTCGAGTAATGACATTAGTGAGAATTATCAGAATTATGCTTGGTTAAGTCAACGAGCAATTCTTGCCGCAAATAATAATGATGTACACGCACTGAATTTCACCATTCAATCAAAAATTGCTGGCGATTTGGTGACATACCAATGATTCCGACTGGTTTTCCGTTTGACTTCAAACAATTGCAATTTCCATTTCGCCTTGCGTTCGCAATAACAAGTCGCAAGGCCAATCGCTTAGTGTTTGCGAGATGAATTTCAAATAGATTATTTAGAAAATCATTGTTTTTTGCATTAGCAGTTATACGTTGCCTGTTCACGAGTTGGAAAACCATCCGCTTTGTTTGTGTTAATGTCGGACCAAAAAACAAAAAATGTGGTTTACCAAAGAGCACTTCAATGAGACGGATAATTGGCGGATTCACTTTCATTTACTTAGAGAAGTTCAACTAAAAAACACTTCTTTTTTGTAATCGAAATAAATTCATTACTGTTGTATAATAAAATCAAATTTTTCCTTTTTAAAATATAAAACAAACAAAAAATTTCTTCATCTTTCTCACGAAACCATCTGGTGGCGAAACGGAGTTTGTCGGGTTTGCTAGTTTATATATATATATATATAATATATATATATATATATATATATAGATATATATATATATATATTGTTTTTATTTTAGCTATACGGCATGTATTTAATAAAACTGGCAGTCGCTCTTACATAATAGGAGGCACATCAAATTCAAATAACTCGAAGCAGCTCAACACAAAATATACTCCGAATGATGATGAACCTGTAAGGTGCTCCCAATTTTTGTCTACGCAGAGAACTCCTTCTCAGGAGGATAAAGGTAGTGATGTTTCAGTACGTGGACAGTCACATTTATTACTCGTTGGAGACCCTGGTACTGGAAAGTCTGAATTGTTGAAGTTTGCACAGAAATTAGTGACGAGGTAAGAATAATTTGATCAATGAGATAAATATAATAATGTGTTATTGTAATAATTAACTTCCCGAAGGAGAAGTTTATGTTTTCATCAAAAAATCCGATTCGCTAATTTTATGTTTTCTCGACGTTTCAAGCCATTCTGAATCGAATGAGACCAACATTTGGATAAAGTATGTGTGCGTGTGTGAAACAGATTTTTTTGCCGTAAATCGCCGTTTTCTCAAAAACGGCTGGACCGATTTCAAAAATTTAAAAGCCATTTGATGTATCTCGATGAGGACTATCGTTTCTGAGTTTTGTGCGGCGATCGGCCGGGCCGTTTCTTTGTAAATTGAAGAAAAGTGAAAAAAATTTCGTCCACGTTTTAGCCCGCAATTCTGAATCGATTTTGAAAATTCAAAAACCGTTCGATAGATATTGATTGGGAATCGTGCTGATTAGTTTTTGGTAAAGATCTGCCAAGCCGTTTTCTTGTAATAACGTTTTTTAAAAAAAAATTTCGACGATTTTTATGATTATTTTTTTGACGATAGATACCAAAGTCTTCTAGATCATACTAAAATATTACGGCCCTACGATAACTGGTTCAGCTTTAAAAATTCGTCAAAGTTTGCAAAAATTGGTATCGTTTTTTTGGCATTTGTCAAAACTAGACCTTTGATCGACGTTTTCTCAAAAACTCCTGAACCGATTTTAGAAATTTAAAAGCCATTTGATGTATTTCGGCGAGGACTATCATTTGTCAGTTTTGTGTGACGATCTGCCAAGCCGTGTTGAACTTTTCGTCCACATTTAAGCTCATCCTACCGAACCGATTTAAAAAAACAAAAACTGTTGGATAGATATTGGTTGGGAATGATACTGATTAGTTTTAGGTGAAAATCTACCAAACAGTTTTCTTATAATTAACTGTTGAAAAAAAAATTTAAGCCGATTTTTATGGATTTCTTTTTAGCGATATATACCATGGCCTTATAGAACTTACTGAAATATTACGGCCTTACGACAAATAATTTGATTCTAAAACTTCATCAAAATTTGAGAAAATGAGTAGTTCTTTTGACATTTTCAATTATGTATATTATGTGTAATAAATCCACTCGGAATACTTTCTAATCATTCATAAATTAATTTATACTTTATTGATTAAGTCGATTATTTAAACATATCGGGAAGTTCATGTAACTTGCCTCAAGGCTAAATACCAAACCAACTAGTTTTAATTTACATTTCAGGTCTGTGCTAACAACAGGAATCGGTTCAACATCTGCCGGTTTAACAGTAGCTGCTGTACGGGTAATTAAAATTCATTATTGAAATTAATATTTCATCATATAATTTTTACTTACCCTTTTACTTACCTTTTTATATTTGATCTTTTTCTTTATAGGAGTCCAGTGAATGGACCCTTGAAGCTGGTGCCCTAGTACTTTGTGATGGTGGAGTATGCTTCATAGACGAATTCACCTCGATGAAGGAGCAAGATAGAGCCTCGATACACGAAGCAATGGAGCAGCAGACAATCAGTGTCGCTAAGGCTGGTATGGTGTGCAAATTGAGCACGAGGTGTTCAGTTATAGCTGCAGCCAATCCGAAGAAAAGATACAATCAGATCGATAGTATTAGTGCCAATATTGGAATTGCACCACCTTTACTTAGCAGGTAAATAAAAAACTAGTTGGTTTGGTATTTAGCCTTGAGGCAAGTTACATGAACTTCCCGATATGTTTAAATAATCGACTTAATCAATAAAAAATAAATTAATTTATGAGTTATTAAAAGTTTTCCGAGTGGATTTATTACACATAATTGAAAACGAACGAACACTTTCACTCGGAGTATTTTCTAAAAGCAAATTTTCAAAAATCAATAATTTTTATAATTGAACCAGTTTCCAGGACTTTAACGGTTTATTATGTTCATTAAGACCAAGTACTCTATCATTATAACAAGTAAATATTCTAATTTTAATTTTAACAAACCTAAAAAGAGCTACTCATTTTCTCAAACTTTGATGAATTTTTAAAATCAAAATATTCGTCGTAAGGCCGTAATATTTCAGTAAGTTCTATAAGACCATGGTATATATCGCTAAAAAAAAAATTCATAAAAATCGGCTTAAATTTTTTTTTCAACAGTTAATTACAAGAAAACGGCTCGGTAGATTTTCACCTAAAACTGATCAGTATCATTCCCAACTAATATCTTTCGAACAGTTTTTGATTTTTTAAAATCGGTTCGGTAGGATGAGCTTAAATGTGGACGAAAAGTTTAACACTTTTTTTCAAATTACAAAGAAACGGCTTGGCAGATCGTTGCACAAAACCGACAAACGATAGTCCTCACTGAGATAAATCAAATGGCTTTAAATTTCTGAAATCGGTTCAGGCGTTTTTGAGAAAACTTCGATCAAAAGTCTAATTTTGTCAAATGTCAAAAAAACGATACCAATTTTTGCAAACTTTGACGAATTTTCAAAGTTAAACGAGTTGTCGTAAGGCCTTAATAGTATCATCTAGAAGACTATGGTATCTACCGTCAAAAAAAAATCATAACTAGTGGGGTGGGTGGCATCGTGCCTTAAGGCAAATTGCTGGAACTTCCCGTACCGTAACGAAATGTTCGAGGAATATTGAATGTTTTCAAATAGATTATTATTAATATTGTAACATTGTCTAATATTTATAAGAATTATATAAACTGAATTGCAGAGTTGAAATTATTTGTTTAAAGTATATTAGAACTTTAGTCAGAATTAAAAATAAAATCTGAATTATTTTCGATATACAAAAAATTAAAAAAAGAAAAAAAAAATGTTGAAACAAAATTATTTTTCCAAAATCAACTATTTTGGTAAGACAAGCAGAAAGTTCTTTGAATCAATTGAATCGGACGCTTAGTTCTCTCAAAAACTGCCATTTTTTATACATTTAGCTCTGTATCTCCGAAATGGCTGGGCCTGCCTTTGCGAAAAGCTAATAACCCCTTCTCCCAACCATTACTAATTGAATGTTTTTTAGATCATTCAAATCGGATGCTCCGTTCTCTCAAAAACTCGATTTCTATTTTTTGCACTCTTTGCTCCTTATCTCCGTAACTGCTGGAGCCTTTGCCAAAAACTAATCAGCACATCTCCTTATCAATAGGAATCTAATGTTTTTTAAACCATTCAAATCGGTTGATCCGTACGCACGAAAACGTGGGCGAAAATTTGTATCTATACATACATACACACACACATCAATTTTTTCTGAAGTATGCCAAATGTTCTACCCTACGGGAAGTTAAAATCGTCGAAATTTTTTTTTAAAAAACTTTATTACAAGAAAACGGCCCGGCCGATCTCTACCAAAAACTAATCAGCACGATTCCCAACCAATATCTATCGAATGGTTTTTGAATTTTCAGAATCGATTCAGAATTGTGGGCTAAAACGTGGACGAAAATTTTTCACTTTTCTGCTATTTACAAAGAAAACGGCTTGGCCGATCGCCGCACAAAACTCAGAAACGATAGTCCTCATCGAGATACATCGAATTTTTGAAATCGGTCCAGCCGTTTTTGAGAAAACGGCGATTTACGGCAAAAAATCTGTTCACACACACACACACATACACACGCGCACACACACACATACTTTTTCCAAATTTGGTCTCATTCGATTCAGAATGGCTTGAAACGTCGAGAAAACATAAAATTAGCGAATCGGATTTTTTGATGAAAACATAAACTTCTTCTTCGGGAAGTTAATAAAAATAATCTGTCTTACTTAAGAAGCAGAATAAGTTTAATTATCTTTTCCTTTCAGATTTGATTTAATTTTTATTCTAAAAGATCTGCACGACGAAAAGTGGGATAGTTTAGTAGCCGATCATATTCTTTTTGGAGAGAAAAGTGATTTTGAGACTTCGGTGATTGACAGTGAAAAATGGACAGTCAAAATGTTTAAATCGTACTTTGAATTCATACAAAATATAAATCCTGTGATGACTGAGGAAGCCGAACTGATTTTATCGGCTTATTATCAGTACAAAAGGATGAGCCAGTATCGGGATGCATCCAGGACTACGGTGAGATTGCTGGACAGTCTTATAAGGTAGGAAAATATTTTAATTATTGGTGATGGGGGAATAAATTTATACACCTAAGTCTGTTTTTACACGGTAGATTGGTTCCAGAAGAAGCCGTGTAAAAAAAGACATTGATCTTATACAAAAATTGTTCCTAATCTCTAAAAACTATTAAAATTAGTGAAAAACAAGAATTTTTAGGGTATTCCCCTAAATTAGTGCTGTTCACATTTGCTTTGACCAGTAAAAATTGTTTGTACGCGCTAAAAGGGAATTCACTTAAATCTTTATATATGATACTATCGATGGTTTCAGACTTTTCTTTCATAAATACTTTTTTGTGATATGAACATACTTCGCAAAAATTAAATTTGACACAAAAAAATTTAAGTACATAAAATTTCAAATCGTGCTAAATGGAATAAAATCGTGTAAAAAAATTAAAAATATTCAATTTTCAAACCGTGTTATATCAAAACCGTGTACAAAAAGACCATGTAAAAACAGACTTAGGTGTAATTTATCAGATTTTGTTTGACGGATTTGATTAAATTTAATCTAAAATTATTGTGCAACTGTGATACGAATGATGTTTTTTAAAAAACAAAAAAATAACTGAAGCTTGTTACGTAATATGCAAATGTAGGATTTATGACAATCGTTGAATTTGTTCAAAATAAACATATTAAATTATAATGATAAAGTAAATTGACAGAAAAAGATCTGCATTTTTTACATTACTCTTTTATCCGTATTTCTATAATTTTTGTGATATGAAAAGAAAGAACAGAATTTTTTGTAAAAATTCAAAATATGTTTGGGTTCTTAAGGGGGTATTCTAGTGTAGAGCGATAAATTATATTATAGGTCATTTTAAAGTGTCATAAAAGAAAGCAATGAATGTTTTACTGTCCATTTTTTTACCACTTGTTTATTAATATTATTAAAATACCAAACAAAAATTAAAAAATAAAAAGTTGAAAATTGTAAAAACTGGCAGCTGATAAAGTGGGTAGTCTCAAAAAATTGGCACCTCAGTCTTGACATGATTTCAGCCCTCCTAGCCATCGGAAATGCAAAAATTAAACAGATTATTAATCTACAATGATGTCGCAATTGCCTGAACTAGCGATGAGTAAAAAGATTTTTTTTAAAAAATTGGCGACTGTTTGAAAAAAAAGTGTTTTTTTTTACTGTTTTATTGAGTTTCTCGAATTTTTTAAAAATAGTAAAAATTGGAAATTGGGTTTGATGTTAATTCGGGCTACAAATAGGTCTATAAACAAGACTCTCTGAACATATCAAGTGAATCGGTCGAGTAGAACTCGAGAAATCGTGTCAACAGTACTGAAAAAGTCTGTTCTGAGAAAAACGCATTTAAAGTTTTGTGTGAAGCCAAATCAGTATGGAGACCGAATCAGTAAAATGCCTATATCTCCGAAAATAATTCAAATTTTCAAAAACCTTCTCGTTCCCATATTTTATAGATAGTTAAACTTTGAAAATATGAAACAAAAAAGTCGATTTTTTTTGAATTCTACACTAGAATACCCCCTTAAACACATGATTTATTTAAAAAAATGTGTTTTTTTTTTTAAAGAAGACACGTTAATAGATTCCATTTAAACTCTTTAATATTTAAATTAATTCTGGACGAAATATGATTAATATTAATTTTGATGGAAATGGCTCTTATGAATCCCATTTGAATATTTAAAAAAAGTTTATATATTTATTTTGAACCACACATGAAATTTTTATAATGTAAATATTTAATTATTTATAAAAACTATAATATCAATATCAATAACTAATAAGAATTATTACATAAATAAGGTAAAACACTCGAAAACTACGAAGTCCTTCTATAAATATAACATACATATTGAACAATTTAAAAAAAAACATCTGAAATGTTTTTGATTTTTAATAATATTAATAAACAAAAAATTAACTAGTGGGGTGGCATCATGCCTTAAGGCAAATTACTGCAACTTTCCGTACTGTAATTTAAAATTTCTAAAAGCTTTGAAAAGAACAAATTGTTTTTTTGATACTTTGATTTTTTTTTTTAACATTTTTGAAAATCTACTAATTATTTGAGTATCGAAAATCTTACCTTTTTGAAAATACTGATTTTTGTTGAAAACGTGGAAATTTTTTGATTTTTAACTCCCGTATGGTAAGTTATATAGTAATCTCAAAAAATCGAAAATGAAAATTTTTACATATCTGTACGTTTCAAAGGTTTCTGAACATTTTGGCATACCTTAGAAAAAATGGATAGTGTGTGGGATACATTTTTTTGTCGACGATTTCGGGCGCATGGATCAACCGATTTGAATTATTCAAAAAACATTTGATTTGTATTAATGGGGAGACCTGCTTATTAGTTTTTGGCAAAGTCAGGTCCAGCAGTTTCGGAGATAAAGAGCAAAGAATGCAGAAAATACAAATCGAGTTTTTAGCACAGTATAAGTGAAAATGTTGCACAGAATCATTTGCAAATGCGTTTAGACTGTGACTATACGGGACCATTTTTTCAATTTTGTGTAAATTAAGGCAACTATTTTTTTTACATTCAATTCGAAATGAAATGACGATTGTTAATGTTCTGGAGATAAATTGATTTATGATTTACATTTGATTTGCTCAAATATAACAAAAGATAGCAAAAACTAGCTGTAAGTGGAATTTTGTCTTGAGGCAATTATGGCATCGTGCCTTAAGGCAAATTGCTGGAACTTCCAGTAACGTGACGAAATGTTCAAGGAATACTGAATGTTTTCAAATAGATTATTATAAATATTGTAACATTGTCTAATATTTATAAGAATTATATAAACTGAATTGCAAAGTTGAAATTATTTGTTTAAAGTATATTAGAACTATAGTCAGAATTAAAATAAAATCTGAAATATTTTCGAATACAAAAAACTAAAAAAAAAAAAAAAAATGGAACAAAATTTTTTTTCCAAAATCATTATTTGTTAAGACAAGCAGAAAGTTTTTTGAATGATTCAAATCGGACGCTTAGTTCTCTCAAAAACTGCCATTTTTTACATATTAGCTCCGTATCTTTCAAAATGACTGGGCCTGCCTTTGCCAAAAACTAATAAACACTTCTCCCAATCATTACTAATTGAATGTTTTTTAGATCATTCAAATCGGATACTCCGTTCTCTCAAAAATTTGATTTCTATTTCTGCACTTGTTGCTCCGTATCTCCGAAACGGCTGGACCTGCCTTCGCCAAAAACTAATCAGCTCTTTTCCCTATCAATAGGAATCGAATGTTTTTTGAACCATTCAAATCGGTTGATCCGTGCGCCCTAAAACGTGACTGGAAATTTGTATCCACACATACACACACACACACACACATCCATTTTTTCTGAGGTATGCCAAAACGTTCAGAAACCTTCAAAACGTCGAGAAATGTAAAAAATTTCAATTCCGATTTTCGGCCCATTACAATAACTTACCCTACGGGAAGTTAATAATGAAAGTTACAGTATTTGTAAGAATTTATTTGAAAACTTTTAAAATTTATCGAATATTTCATTACGATAGGGAAGTTCCAGCAATTTGTCTTAAGGCACGACGCCATGCACAACTAGCTTTTTTTTAATTTTGAATTATTTTCTATTATTCACATTTATGTCGGTTAATTCATACCGTTAAAAATATCTGATTTCGAACCATCTAATGACATTTTTTTAAAACTTATTTGAATTAAAAAAAATTGACAAAATCGAAGGTGTTTCTGAGGAGTTTCTACGAAAAATTTGACTGTTTTGACTATGCTAATTACTTGCTTAAAAGTTTAACCAACACAACTCTCAATATTGTAAAACAACAATAGTACTTACAATTAGTTGCCAACCCAATATCCTCCTCTAACCCAATTATTATGATCCCAAAAGGTTGTCACAAGCCCACGCTCGTCTCATGTTCAAGAAACACGTTGAGGCAGTCGATGCCATCACCACAATCATTCTGATGGAATACTCTATGCAATCGGACAACTCGAGTGGACATATTTCCATGGTCGATTTGCAGGATCCTATTAAAGCCAAAAGAATCGAGGACTACGAGAGGCTGCATCGACAGATTTTGGGCAAACTCGATCTGGAGGATTTGGTAAAGGGGAGGATGAATCTTGTGATAGTAATAATAGGAGTAAATCTAAGGATGAGGCATATATTATAAAAGAACTACTTAATCGTAACCAGACGAGTCTTGATAAAAGCATCAGTAAGACTTCTATGGTCAACCAAAAGGATTGTAGTTTGGTAAAAGATAGAATCCAGGACGAGGATGAATTTTTTGGAGGAAGTGGTGAAAATAATATATTGTCTTTGCAAATGCTTTGCAAATCTAGGTTTGAATCTAAGGTTGAGGAGGATGTGGTTGGGCTAAGCAACAAACCTAATTTTATAAAAGAACTTTTGAATCGTAGCCAGACAAGTTTTAATAAAAACAGTAATAGTAGTATGGTCGACCATTTAGATAGTTCTACACAATATTCTGGTGAATCTATCAATAAATCCAGAGATAATAATGAAACTGCCAAAAGTTTAAATGATAAGCCTAATTTTATAAAAGAACGTTTGAATCCTAGCCAGAAAAGTCTTGATAAAAGCAGTAATAGTTCTTTGGTCAACCATTTAAATGTTTCTACACATCATTCTGGTGAATCTGCCAATAAATCTAGAGATAATAATGGAATTGCCAAAAGCTTAAATGATAAGCCTAATTTTATAAAAGAAATTCTCAGTCGTAGCCAAATGAATTTTGATAAAAGCAATTCTTTGGTAAACAATTTAGATGGTTCTACACAGTCTTCTATCAATAAATCTAAAGATAATTATAGAATTACCAAAAATGTGTCTATCACAGATGTTAGTTCAAATAATGAGCTAATTTTATAAAAGAAATGCTTAATCGTAATGACAATTTAGCAATGGATGATCCTGGAGCCGATAAAGAGGATTTGGTTAAAAATATTGGTCAAAGCAAGACGACCAATTTTATTGAAGACCAGGATAAACTGATGATTCTAAAATTAATGCCTTAAGCAATATTGATCAAGCCAAATCTTTAAGAAATAAATCTGAAGATACCAAAGGAGTTACTGAAGATATTTTGACAGTATGAGTCTTAGTCTTATAAAAGAAACCCCAAATAAAACTTCTGAGGATCCCATTGCATTAAAAAGTAAGAATGATTCAATTTCAACTTCATCTTTAGATGATTTGTCAAGTAAATCTAACTCTAATTCCGATGATTTTTTGGCAAAATTGCGCAAGAATTTCTCCAAAAGTCCAAAAAAGTCCAATAACAATACAAAATCTGGCAACAAACACCAGGGATATTGTTTCAACAAAGTTTGCAATCGATGACAGTATCAATATTGATATATTTGATGAAGATGATGATTCTGGTAGTTTTTTAAACAAATTTAGTAATATCAAAAGGTGGGAAGTGACAATATTGCTAAAGGCACTAAAAATACTGCTGCTGAAAATAAAGAGTTGGATGCTAAATTAACAAATTCAGAAAATATTTGTCATAATGTTGAAGACGTTGATGCACCAGGTTCTGCAAAAATTGAAGATGGATTTTGATCAAATTGGTGACTTGAACACCAATTTAATTGACTCTTTGAAAAATAACAAATCTAAAAATACTGTGAAACCATGTTCCAGCAAATTATCACTTACCAACCAACTTGAATTTGGAACCAGTTCAGATTTGGATAACTTGGAACCAGAAATCAGCAAAAAATCCAAAGCCAAGGCAAATCGCAGTTTTACTAACTTT
The DNA here is from genome assembly GCF_003426905.1 of Ctenocephalides felis. Lineage (NCBI taxonomy): Eukaryota > Metazoa > Arthropoda > Insecta > Siphonaptera > Pulicidae > Ctenocephalides > Ctenocephalides felis. Next base: position 8,380,410 of record NW_020536999.1, read on the forward strand.
ATAGATAATTCGACTTCTAAAAAGGTGGAGAGTGACAATATTGTTAAAAGTTCTGTTGTAAATAAAAATTTGGATGCTAAATTGACGAATTCAGAAAATATTTGTAAAGACCAAAAGCAAAATGATGAAGACCTTGATGTACCAGGTTCTGCAAAAAAATGAAGATGGATTTGGAACAAATTGGTGACACCAAAAAATCGAAAAGCAATATACAACTAAGTTCCAGCAAATTATTGTTTACCAACCAGCCTGATTTTGGAACCAGTTTAGATTTGGATAATTTGGAACCAGAAATCAGCAAAAAATCTAA
>NW_020536999.1:8381719-8431693 GCF_003426905.1 Ctenocephalides felis
TATTCGATTTTCCTCTTTTGTTCAAGACACAAAATTCTTTATGATGTAAAATTCTATCAGTAAAATAATATTATTTGATTTTCTTGGTCAAAAAATGGTTTTTTATATGAAATTATTCTACCTGGAAATTAACTGAATTTGATTTTCTTGATCAGAAAAATTGTTTCTGATGTGAAATTTGGACAGAAAATTAATTCAATTTGATTTTCCTATATTTCTTCAGAACTAAAAACTGGTTTTGTGTAAAATTTTACCATAGAAGATAATCCTATTTGACTTTCTTGATGAAAAAATTGTTTTCGATATTAAATTTGACAAGAAAAATAATTCTATTTGAGTTTCCACTTTTTGCTTGAACAACAAATTGTTTTTGATGTTAAATTTTACAAGGAAAATTATCCTGTTAAATTTTCTTGGTCAAAAAATTGTTTTCAGCGTAAAATTTAATCAGTAAAATAATTCCATTTGATTTTCCAGATAAATAAATCGTTGCTGACTTAAAATTTGACTTGAAAATTATTATAAAAAAATTGTTTTGACCTATTTGGTTTTCCGTTTTTCTTTTGGATCAAGACATTAAATTTTCTGGTCAAAAAAAATGTTTCTGATGTAAAATTTAAACAGGAAATTAACTGTGTTCGATTTTCCCTGGGCAAAAATTGTTTTTGATTGAAAATGTGGCCAGGAAATTGAACCTATTTCATTTTCCTCGTGTGTTCAAGGCATGAATTTGTTTCTGAAGTAAAATTTTAACAGAAAATTAATTCGATTTGATTTTCTGCTTTGGCTTGGATTCAATTTGAAAATAGAAATCGAGTTTTTGAGAGAACGGAGTAACCGGTTTGAATGATCCAAAAAGCATTCAATTCGTAATGATGGGGAGAAATGATGATTAGTTTTTGGAAAAGGCAGGTCCATTCGTTTCCGATATAGCTAGCAAAATGTGCAAAAAATGGCAGTTTTTTGAGAGAACTAAGCATATGATTTGAATGAATCAAAAAACATTCTGCTAGAGTTGACAAAACAATTGCTTTTGAAAAAAGAATTATTACAATTAAAAAAAAATGTATTTCGAAAATAATTCAGATTTTAATTCGAAATATAAACTAGTGGGGTGGGTGGCATCGTGCCTTAAGGCAAATTGCTGGACTTCCCGTACCGTAACGAAATGTTCGAGGAATATTGAATGTTTTCAAATAGATTATTATAAATATTGTAACATTTGTGTAATATTTATAAGAATTATATAAACCAAATTGCAGAGTTGAAATTATTTGTTCAAAGTATATTAGAACTATAGTCAGAATTAAAAAATAAAATCTGAATTATTACAAAAAATTAAAAAAAAAAAAAAAAAGAACAAAAATTTTTTTTTTTCCAAAATCAATTATTTTGTTAAGACAAGTAGAAAGTTCTTTGAATCATTTAAATCGGACGCTTAGTTCTCTCAAAAACTGCCATTTTTTACATATTTAGCTCCGTATCGTCGAAATGGCTAGGCCTGCCTTTGCCAAAAACTAATCACCTCTTCTCCCAATTATTACTAATTGAATGTTTTTTAGATCATTCAAATCGGACGCTCCGTTCTCTCAAAAACTTGATTTCTATTTTCTGCACTCTTTGCCCCGTATCTCCGAAACGGCTGTATCTGCCTTTGCCAAAAACTAATCAGCACATCTCCCTATCAATAGGAATCGAAAGTTTTTTGAACCATTCAAATCGGTTGATCCGTACGCCCGAAAACGTGGGCGAAAAATTGTATCCATACATACATACATACACACACACACACACACATCCATTTTTTCTGAGGTATGCCAGTAAAATGTTCAGAAACCTTCAAAACGTCGAGAAATGTAAAAATTTTCATTTTCCATTTTCGGCCCATTACAATAACTTACCCTACGGGAAGTTAATAATTGCAATTCAGTTTATATAATTCTTGTAAACATTAGACGATGTTACGGTATTTTTAGTAATGTTTTTGAAAACTTAATATTCCTCGAATATTTCATTACGGTACCAAAAATTCCAGCAATTTGCTTTAAGGCACGATGCCATACACAACTAGTTCCATATAAACTTCAACCAAAAGATAAATCCTATTTGATTGATTTCAACAAAAAATTGGTAATAACCAGAAAATTAATCCCACTTAATCTTTCCTCCCAGGGCAAAACCAAATAGCAGGCCTCTTACAACACATCGGCTCAAACAACAGCAGGAGTAGTGACACGAGTAGTAGCACAACTTCACAAAGTGCCACTTCAACGGTCACAACTTCAAGTATCGAACCACCACAGAATGTCGAAGAAGACAATAACAGTAGAAGGAATCAACAACAACAAGACGGGGGCCCGATGAGAGACTACAACATGGACTTGGAGTTTGATTGATTGATTTGTGAGCACGTTAAAGCTTTATTAGAAAAATAAATGATACAAACATCTTATTATACAATGACCTTATGAATTTATTACTTTAAGGGATAAGGGATCGAGATAAATGAAACTGTAATGGATAAAAAGTATTATAAAGTATGCAGGATATTATATATATATATATATATATATATAATATATATATAGGTTGTCAAATATCTCCTTTTTGTATTATAAACCAATAGCAAAAAAGCGGAAGGGTGATATTTGACAACCTAATATATATATATATATATATATATATATATATATATATTCGTAGAGTTTCAAACAAGAATCCAAAAGTAATAAAAAAACAAGAAAAGTTTTTAATAAACAATTTCTTCATTTATTTATTGATTTACTGTCAACGTTTCGGAACTAGGTACGTTTCATCTTCAGGACATCTGTCAAGAAACATGATCTTGATGAGATTTGAGCAAACAATATGTTTAGGAAAAGAAAATAGATTTTTCTTAAATAATAAATTAATTGCAACAAATAATAATGTACAGAAATATGATAATATGATCAAAATGAAAATGTTAAAAATAAATGAGTGGATTATCAGAACAGGATATTAAAAATGATAGAAATTTTTTTATGAAAGTTATGGAAAATTTTTTAAGAAAAGATTAATGACAAAATTGAATTAATTACCTGTATGTTTGAATATATGTTAGCACTTTTTCACTAAACAAGATTTTTAACAAAAAATGAATTTGTGAGTTAATTTTCCGCCGAATAATTAGATTTTGTAAATCAAAATTACTAAAAGATTTGTCTTTTTTAAAAATTATTATTTGAAATTATAAAATGAAAATATAAATATTATTTGTGTTTTCAAATAATAATTTTTTAAAAAAACAAATCTTTTAGTAATTTTGATTTACAAAATCTAATTATTCGGCGGAAAATTAACTCACAAATTCATTTTTTGTTAAAAATCTTGTTTAGTGAAAAAGTGCTAACATATATTGAAACATACAGGTAATTAATTCAATTTTGTCATTAATCTTTTCTTAAAAAATTTTTCCATAACTTTCATAAAAAAAATTCTATCATTTTTAATATCCTGTTCTGATAATCCACTCATTTATTTTTATCATTTTCATTTAGATCATATTATCATATTTCTGTACATTATTATATTTTTTTGCAATTAATTTATTATTTAAGAAAAATCTATTTTCTATTCCTAAACATATTGTTTGCTTAAATCTCATCAAGATCATGTTTCTTGACAGATGTCCTGAAGATGGAACGTACCTAGTTCCGAAACGTCGACAGTAAACAAATAATTAAATAAAGAAATTGTTTATTAAAAACTTTTCTTGTTTTTTTATTTTTTATTATTTTTGGATTCTTGTTCGAAACTCTACAATAATATATATATATATATATATATATATATATATATATATAAATGCTGCTATATGAAACATGTATGTATATATATATATATATATATATATATATAATGAAATTGTTTCTTGGGCATCCATCCAGTAATTAAAAAACAGTTTTAATGAAAAATGTTTTTATTTAAAGAACATACGTTTCAGGTCTTGATTTGACCCATCTTCAGTGCTACAAATAAATAATTCAGGGTTACAAATTAAAACAATATAAAAAAAAAATATATACATAATTAACAGACAAAAATAAGTAAAACAATGTATATGAAAAGTATATATGAAAAACAACCATAAAATAAACAAATTTTTTTTTATATTGTTTTAATTTGTAACCCTGAATTATTTAATTGTAGCACTGAAGATGGGTCAAATCAAGACCTGAAACGTATGTTCTTTAAATAAAAAATTTTTCATTAAAACTGTTTTTTAATTACTGGATGGATGCCCAGAAACAATTTCATTATATATATATATATATATATATATATATATATATAGCATCTTGTCCAGTTATCTTTTACCCTTATCCACTTAGATTCGAAGTCTCAAAAAGTGAAATGCTTTGTATTAATCAAATGATTTACCATTATTAGTCATGACTCGACAATTAACTACTCGTAAACCATATATTAATAATTAATTGTATCCATTATTAATGTATATAAATTATTAGCCTATTCAGATTCAGAACATTTCAATAAACTGTATTCATATTTTGTTTGTTCTGAGTTCTGAGTCAAATTTCTAAGCACTGTTTAATTAATTTATTTATTTGATTTTATTTTTTATTGGCTTGCCATTTTGGTTTGTTTGTAACAACAATATGTATTAAAAATGTTTTCACATGAGATGGATTTTGTTGAGAATTATTGGTGATCATTATGTAATTTTTGATAATTATTTAATTTTAAATATAAATAATATTTTGCCAAATGTGTTTGTTTTATTTGTTATTTTAATATCACATACAAACAATAATAATTAATTTAACATTAATAAGCATTATCACATAAGAAAAATCTTGGTCATCATATATGTTATTTTCAGGACTTCCAAATGTGATTAGAAAGATTGAATATTTTTCTAAGTTTAAGAATCAAACTAATATATATCTTCTTTCCAAACTTCTATGTAAACATCATCGAAGATTTGAAGAAACTTTACATTTTTTGAGTAACATAAATATAAATATTTTTAATATCACTTAATATCAATTAAAAATATAATAGAAATTGGAGAAAAATGTGATCAACACGTGATGGAGTTTATTTAATAAATCATCCAAGTTCAGAAATTTCATTCGTCATCTTTCTATTTGTAAATAATAGATTAAATCAGTTGATCGAACTTGTTCCATTTAATTAATGATCTACTTCCATTTTTCAAATCATTTTGTTATTTTCTGAATGCATTTCTTCTATTGATCAAAGTTACAAAATCATGACCAGCATTCATTGAATTAATTTGACTCTTTATTTAAATTTTTAGTCAAAAAGTTGTTAGAAATTAGAAGACTCATTTATCATCTTAATCGTGTAAAAATAATAGATTTGATGAAACTTGTCCCATTATCCAAATCCATATTTTAAATGCATTTCTGATTCATATTTATGTCTTCATATTTATTAATAAAATAAAGTTAACAATTTTTGTGAAAATTTCAGTGTAAGATCAGAAGTTGATGAATCCGAAGCTGGATAAAATACAATTAATTAGGTCGCCTATTATTAATTAAATCTGGTAGGGTGATTTTTGTTCCGCGATTTTGAGCTTTTGATTATTATTATTTCATTTATGTAAAATATAGTTGTTAATAATACATGGCTAAGACAACATCGACGTTTCATTTGAGTTTATTATACAGAAGCAGTATCCACAAAGACAAATTCTTGGTTTTTGCTAAAATTTGGAAAGATCTTAATCAGAAATTGAAGAATCGTGAGAAGTATCCATTGAATAATTTAACTCTTTATTTAAATCTTTGGTCGAAAGGTAGTTAGAGTTTAGAAGTCTCATTTACCATCTTTATCTGGCAAAAATTATTGAAGATCAATTGACTGGATCAAACTGGTCCCATTTTCCATTTTTCTGATGCATTTCTGGTTTCTATTATCATCACAAATCCAAAAAATCAAGGTCTTCATCTTAATAACGTTAACGATTTATGCGAAAATTTAAAAGTAAAATCAGAAGTTGACGCTTCCGACAAATTCTTTGTCCTTGTTCCACATTTTTGCAAAAATTTTAAAGCATCTGGATTAGAATTTGAAGAATCATGAGCTGTACCCAATAATAATTAACAAAATAATTTGACTTTTTATTTAATTCTTTGGCCATAAACTTGTTCAAGTTGAATCAAAATTGTCAAAGTCTTTCCTTTTTGTTCCAAATTATTGCAAAAATTGGAAGTTAGAGAAGTTGAGTTCTATTATTCAATTCTATTATTCAGAAGTTGCAGAATCGTAAGAAGCAAAACCAACTCAGTATGATCTATAGTCAAAAAAGTTATTTAAGCTCAGAAGTTCCATGTATCTATCATAAATAATAGAAGATCAATTCAGTAGATCAAACTTGTTCCATTTAATCAATTACGTAACTTTATTTTCAATTTTTGCCTTTGCCAGATGCATTAATATTACAAATTCAGAAAATCTAAGTCTTCATCTTTGTTACTAAATCACATTAACAATGTTTGCGAAAATTTGGGAGTAGCTTGATCAAAAATTACAGAATCGTAAGAAGTAGCACCAACTCAGTCTGATGTTTTATAAAAAAAAAAAATTGTTCAAGCTCAGAGTAATAAATAACTGAAGATCAATTAATTAATTCAGTTGATTAAACTTGTTCTATTTAAACTATTATGTAACTCCATTTTCCAAACTTTGCGTTTTCCAGATGCATTTTAAACTTCTATTAATATTATAAATCCAAAAAATCTAAGTCTTCATCTTTGTTCCCAAACAGTGTTAAAGATTTTTGCGAAAATTTAGGAGTAAGATCAGAAGTTGCAGAATCGTAGGCAGTATCCACAGAATCGTGTTGATCTTTATTACCAGGTCTGGTAAAGGAATAATTTTGATTCAAGTTTGCTTTTTGATTATTAACGAATAAAGTTGATTTATTATCAGATTTTAAAGTTGCTCCTAAATTGATAACAGATTGCGACTTCCTGGCTAATTTATCATTTGTATTACCACAATCAAGTCTTTTCTCAGCAACTGGTAATAAACAACTTTTGTTTGTAGAAGCACAAATATCCAACGATTTTGGCAAAATATTAGAAATACTTTCGTCAGAAGTTACTGACGAATTACTTAACTTATCCTTTGTACTATTGTTAATCCTGAACAAATCCTCATCATAATCAATTACTTTTTTGCCACCACTAAGTGGTAATAGACAATTTTTATTTGTAGATGTACAAATATCCAACGATTTTGGTGAAATATTGGAAATACCTTGATCAGAATTTGCACAATCATCCTTTGAATCATGTTGCTCCTTATTCCCAGATTTGGTAAATGCATATTTTTGCTTCAACCAACTTAATTGTTTTGGTTTTTGATTATAAGCCAGTAAATTTGATTTGTCATCAATTTTTGAAGACATTCCTGCTTTTCTTGTAACATCTGGTTGTAAATCCACATTGGGTAATTTACCATTTGTCTCATCATTCATGTTGAACAATTCTTTGCCAAGACAAACTCCTTTATCTGATGATGCAGAACTTTTGTTAAAAGATGTACAAATATTGTTAAGTCTGATCAAATCTTTTAAATTGGATGAATCACTTTGTACTTTGGCTTGTTTATGATTAATACCACATTCATCATCTGGTTGTAAATCCAAATTTGGCAATTTATCATTTGTCTCATCATTCATGTTGAACAATTCTTTGCCAAGACAAACTCCTTTATCTGATGATGCAGAACTTTTGTTAAAAGATGTACAAATATTGTTAAATCTGGTCAAATCTGTTAAACTGGATGAATCACCAAATGAATCCAAATTGTGTAATTTATCATTATTCTTAAAGAATTCTTTGCCAGGACAAACTCTTGTATCACCAATAACTGATGATGCAAAATTTTTGTTAGTAGATGTACAAATATTGCTAAGTCTGATCAAATCTTTTAAATTGGATGAATCACTTTGTACTTTGGCTTGTTTATGATTAATACCACATTCATCATCTGGTTGTAAATCCAAATTGTCTAATTCATCATTTGTCTCATCATTCATGTTAAACAATTCTTTAATTGATGATGCAGATTTTTTGTTTGTGTTATCTTTAGTCGATGTACAAATATTATTAAGTCTCATCAAATTTGGTGGGTCACTTGGTACTACCTTGGCTTCTTTATGATTATTAGCACCAGATTCATCATTATCTGCAAATAAGTCATTAGGTTTTCGTTTGTTTTCATTAGAGAAACCAATATTATGTATTGGTGAGGATTTCCTCTTGGAATTTCCACTCAATCCCTTATTAACATCAGTGGATTTTCTATTAGTTTCCCCAACAAATTCTCCAAAATTTAACTCATCATCTGACAATTTGTGTTTTTTGGTTTCAATACCAAGAATTTCATCAATATCATCAAGGCTAGTATTACCAAACAAGCCCATGCAAGGTAATAAATTTCTTTTGACCGGTTGTTTAGGTTTAAAAACTTTTTTAGACTCAATTTCAGCAACTTTAGTCGATTCATCTTTAGAAATATTAGCAGAATTTGTAAATACAGGTTGTCTAGTGTTAGAAATATCATCAGAACTTCTTAGTATATCAAATATTGTACTAGTAACCGGATTATTTGTAAACAAATTTTGTTTGCTACTAATTGTGCATGGTATGTCTGTAGGTGTTTGGATTTTGGTTAAAGATTTTTTGTAACCAAATGATTCGAATCTATTTTTTAAGGAATTTGGTGCAGCTAAAGTATTTTTGGCATTAACATTGTCTGTTTCAATAGATTCATTTGGCATCATTTTGCTCAAATTTACTTCAACATTTGCTGATTTATCAGTTTTCTTGGTCCTAATTTTCCCGATCAAATCATTAGTTTCATCAAAATTATTCACAACCCCACAATCTTGTTCACTCGGAACCTTTTTAAGATTAAAATTCTTATATAATTTCGCACCGCCCTTTGCTGAGTTTGTAGAAGTCTTAGCTGGTTTTTTAATAGATTTTTTAGACATCGAGTTATCTATACAGTTAGTATATTTTCGATTTACCTTGGTTTTGGATTTTTTGCTGATATCTGATTGCAAGTTATCCAAATCCAAATTATTTCCAGGCTGGTTTGTTGGTGAAAATTTGCTGAAACTTGAAGATTTGTTTTGGTGTTTTTTGGTGTCACCATTTTGATCAAAATCAATTTTTAATTTTTTTGCAGAACCTGGTGCATTAATGTCCTCAACATTATGACAAATATTTTCTAAATTCGTTAATTTAACATCCAAATTTTTATTTCGAACAGTACTTTTAACAATATTGTCATTTCCCACCTTTTTAGAAGTCGAGTTATCTATAAAGTTAGTATAATTTCGATTTACCTTGGTTTTTGATTTTTTGCCGATTTCTGGTTGCAAGATATCCAAATCCAAATTAGTTCCAGGCTGGTTTGTTGGTAAAAATTTGCTGGAACTTGAAGATTTGTTTTTAGATTTTTTGGTGTCACAAATTTGTTCCAAATCCATCTTCAATTTTTTTGCAGAACCTGGTACATCAAGGTCTTCATCATTTTGCTTTTGGTTTTTACAAATATTTTCTGATGTCAATTTAGCATCCAAATTTTTATTTCCAACAGTACTTTTAACAATATTGTCACTCCCCACCTTTTTAGAAGTCGAGTTATCTATAAAGTTAGTAAAACTTCGATTTGTCTTGGCTTTAGATTTTTTGCTGATTTCTGGTTGCAAGATATCCAAATCCAAATTAGTTCCAGGCTGGTTTGTTGGTGAAAATTTGCTGGAACTTGAAGATTTGTTTTGGTGTTTTTTGGGGTCACCAATTTGATCAAAATCCATCTTCAATTTTTTTGCACAGCCTGGTGCATCAATGTCTTCATCAGTCTGTTTTTGGACTTTACAAATATTGTCTGATGTCAATTTAGCATCCAAATTTTTATTTCCAACAGTACTTTTAACAATATTGTCATTTCCCACCTTTTTAGAAGTCGAGTTATCTATAAAATTAGTAAAACTTCGATTTGCCTTGGCTTTAGATTTTTTGCTGATTTCTGGTTGCAAGATATCCAAATCCAAATTATTTCCAGGCTGGTTTGTTGGTGAAAATTTGCTGGAACTTGAAGATTTGTTTTGGTGTTTTTTGGTGTCACAAATTTGTTCAAAATCCATTTTTAATTTTTTTGCAGAACCTGGTACATCAAGGTCTTCATCATTTTGCTTTTGGACTTTACAAATATTTTCTGAATTCGTTAATTTAACATCCAAATTTTTATTTCCAACAGTACTTTTAACAATATTGTCATTTCCCGCCTTTTTAGAAGTCGAGTTATCTATAAAGTTAGTAAAACTGCGATTTGCCTTGGCTTTAGATTTTTTGCTGATTTCTGGTTCCAAATTATCCAAATCTAAACTGTTTCCAAAATCAGGCTGGTTGGTAATCAATAATTTGCTGGAACATGGTTTAACAGTATTTTTGGATTTGTTATTTTTTGAAGAGTCAATTAAATTGGTGTTCAAGTCACCAATTTGATCAAAATCCATCTTCAATTTTTTTGCAGAACCTGGTGCATCAACGTCTTCAACATTATGACAAATATTTTCTGAATTTGTTAATTTAACAACCAAATTTTTATTTTCAGGAGAGGTATTTTTAGTGCCTTTAGTAATATTGCCACTTCCCTTTTTGATATTATTAAATTTGTTTAAAAAGCCACCAGATTCATCATCATCATCAAATATATCAACATTGATACTGTCATCGATGGCAAACTTTGTTGAAACAATATCCCCTGGTGGTTTGTTGATTTTGTATTGTCGTTGGATTTTTTTGGACTTTTGGAGAATATAACCTGGTGGTTTGTTTGATTTTGTATTGTCGTTGGATTTTTTTGGACTTTTGGAGAAATTCTTGCGTAGTTTTGCCAAAAAATTATCGGAATTAGAGTTAGATTTACTTGATAAATCATCTGAAGATGAAGTTAAAATTGAATCATTCTTACTTTTCAATGCAATGGAATCCTCAGAAGTTTTATTTGGGGTTTCTTTCATAAGACTAAGACTCATACTGTCAAAAATATCTTCAGTAACTCCTTTGGTATCTTCAGATTTATTTCTTAAAAATTGGACTGTAGCAGTACTGCTTAAGGCATTAATTTTAGAATCATCAGGTTTATCCTGGTCCTCAATAAAATTTGTCGTCTTGCTTTGACCAATATTTTTAACCAAATCCTCTTTACCGGCTCCAGGATCATCCATTGCTAAATTCTCATTACGATTAAGCATTTCTTTAATGAAATTGGGTTTATCAATTAAACCAACATCTGTGATAGACAAATTTCTGGTGATTTCCTCATTTTTGTTAGAATTATGTATTAAAGCATCTAAATGGTTTACCGGAGCAGTACTACTGTTTTTATCAAGACTCTTCTGGCTAGGATTCAAAAGTTCTTTTGTAAAATCAGACTTATCGATTAAATTTTTGGTAATTGATTTATTGATAGATTCACCAGAAGATTGTGCAGAACCATCTAAATGGTTGACCAGAGAAGTACTACTGTTTTTATCAAGACTTGTCTGGCTACGATTCGAAAGTTCTTTTATAAAATTAGGCTTATCATTTAAATTTTTGGTAATTGATTTATTGATAGATTCACCAGAAGATTGTGTAGAACCATCTAAATCGTTTACCAGAGAAGTACTACTGTTTTTATCAAGACTTATCTGGGTACGATTCAAAAGTTCTTTTATAAAATTAGGCTTATCATTTAAACCAGAAGATTGTGTAGAACCATCTAAATCGTTTACCAGAGAAGTACTACTGTTTTTATGAAGACCTGTCTGGCTACGATTCAAAAGCTCTTTTATAAAATTAGGCTTATCATTTAAATTTTTGGTAATTGATTTATTGATAGATTCACCAGAAGATTGTGTAGATCCATCTAAATCGTTTACCAGAGAAGTACTACTGTTTTTATCAAGACTCTTCTGGCTAGGATTCAAAAGTTTTTTTATAAAATTAGGCTTATCATTTAAACTTTTGGTAATTCCATTATTATCTCTAGATTTATTGGCAGATTCACCAGAATGATATGTAGAACCATCTGAATGGTTGAACAAGGAATTATTACTGCTTTTATCAAGACTTGTCTGGCTAGGATTCAAAAGTTCTTTTATAAAATCAGGCTTATTGATTAAATTTTTGGTAATTACATCATTATCTCTAGATTTATTGGCAGATTCGCCAGAATAATGTGTAGAACCATCTAAATGGTTGACCAGAGAAGTACTACTGTTTTTATCAAGATTTGTGTGGCTACGATTCAAAAGTTCTTTTATAAAATCAGGCTTATCATTTAAACTTTTGGTATTTCCATCATTATCTCTGGATTTATTGATAGATTCACCAGAATATTGTGTAAAACTATCTAAATGGTCGACCATACTACTATTACTGTTTTTATTAAGACTTTTCTGGCTACGATTCAAAAGTTCTTTTACAAAATTAGGCTTATCATTTAAACCTTTGTTAATTCTACAATTATCTCTAGATTTATTGCTAGATTCACCACAAGATTGTGTAGAACCTTGTAAATTGTTTACCATACTACTATTACTGTTTTTATTAAGACTTGTCTGGCTACGATTCAAAAGTTCTTTTATAAAATCAGGCTTATCATTTAAACTTTTGGTAATTTCATTATTTTCTCTAGATTTATTAGCAGATTCACCAGAATATTGTGTAGAACTATCTAAATGGTCGACCATACTACTATTACTGTTTTTATTAAGACTTGTCTGGCTACGATTCAAAAGTTCTTTTATAGAATTAGGTTTGTTGCTTAGCCCAACCACATCCTCCTCAACCTTAGATTCAAACCTAGATTTGCAAAGCATTTGCAAAGACAATATATTATTTTCACCACTTCCTCCAAAAAATTCATCCTCGTCCTGGATTCTATCTTTTACCAAACTACAATCCTTTTGGTTGACCATAGAAGTCTTACTGATGCTTTTATCAAGACTCGTCTGGTTACGATTAAGTAGTTCTTTTATAATATATGCCTCATCCTTAGATTTACTCCTATTATTACTATCACAAGATTCATCCTCCCCCTTTACCAAATCCTCCAGATCGAGTTTGCCCAAAATCTGTCGATGCAGCCTCTCGTAGTCCTCGATTCTTTTGGCTTTTATAGGATCCTGCAAATCGACCATAGAAATATGTCCACTCGAGTTGTCCGATTGCATAGAGTATTCCATCAGAATGATTGTGGTGATGGCATCGACTGCCTCAACGTGTTTCTTGAACATAAGTCGAGCGTGGGCTTGTGACAACCTTTTGGGATCATAATAATTGAGTTAGAGGGGGATATTGGGTTGGCTACTAAGTACTATTGTTTTTTACAGTGTTGAAAGTGTTGGTTTAATTTTTGTAAAATTTATGATAATTCTGATACTCATGATATCAGGTTATTTAAGCAAATAATTAGCAGAGTCAATAAAGGATTTTTAAAGAAACTCCTCAGAAACAGCTTCGGTTTCGCTATTTTTTTTTTTTTTTTTTTGAAGATAAATAAGTTAAAAAAATGCCACTTGGCGGTCGAAAATCAGTTATTTTTAATAGTATGGATTAACCGACATAAATAGAGATCAAAAATTTTCAAAATTAAAACAAAACTAGTGTTGCATGATATTGTACCTTAAGGCAAATTAGTGGCACTTTCTGTACCAAAATGTAACCCTTTCCACTCGCGAATTCCGGAATTTATATGTATTTCGCCGCCAGAGCGGCGGCATCCGAGTCGAAAGGGTTAAATTTTTAGGCTTTTGAATATTTTAGAGCTTTAAAATATTTTGAACAAACACTTTGAAAAAAATTAGTGTTTTGAAATTTTATAAATTTTTGAGGAAAGTAACATTTTTGGAAATATGATATTTTTCTAACGCATAAGCGCCGCCTCGCAGTCCAGCTGATAAAAATTAGTACGAACCAATATAAATGTTAACAAAATTTGTCCTTATTAATAAAATCTCTATAAAATATCTGATAATTTGATGTGCATATGTCTAATAATCATTTTTAACCGCCAAATGGTGTTTTTTCTTCACCTTTTTATTGGATCTCCAAAACCGCTAGACCTGCCTTCCCAAAAATTCAATCAGTTCTTCGTTTCGTCAATACAAATAAAATGCTTTTTGAATCATTCAAATCGGACGCTCCGTTATCTCAAAAACTGAAATACCATTTTTTGCACTTTTTACCCCTTATTTCTGAAACGGCTGGACCTGCCTTTGTCAAAAACTAATCAGCACGTCTTCTTATCAATACGAATCAAATGTTTTTTGAATCATTCAAATCGGTTGATCCATGCGCCCGAAATCATCGACGAAAAATTGTATCAATTTTTTCTGAGTTATGCCAAAATGTTGAGAAACCTTTGAAACGTACAGATCAGTGGCGTCGGAACCAAATTTGTGATGGGTGGGCTCTTTTTTTTTTTTTAGATAGGCAGCCAGTGGTCTCTTTTTTTTTTAGATATTAGCCAATATAATTTTTTGAAATTGACGGGTGAGCTGAGCCCCCCCATCAAAAATCATGGGTGGGCTCAAGCCCACGCAGCCCACGCGGTTCCGACGCCACTGGTACAGATATATAAAAATTTTCATTTTCGATTTTTGGAGATTACTATAACTTACCATACGGGAAGTTAAAAATCAAAAAAATTTCATAAAGTTTTTAACAATTTTTTTTTCAATATTCAAATTTTTTAATTAATTACTAGATTTTCAAAAATGTTCAAAAAATTTCAAAATCAATTTTTTCTTTTCTGAACTTTTAAATTACTGTACGGGAAGTTCCAGCAATTTGCCTTAAGGCACGATGCTATGCACCACTAGTTAAATTTTCATTTATAAATATTACTAAAAATCAAAAACATTTCAGATGTATTTTTTTAAATTGTTTAAGCAATATGTATGCTTTTTATAGAAAGACTTAAAAGTTTTAGATTGTTTTACCTTATTTGTGTAATAATTTTAGTATTAAGAATCATAAGTACAGTTATTATTAGGTGAACCAAAAAATATATATAAACTTTTTTTAAAATATTCAAATGGGTTTCATAAAAGCCATTTCCATCAAAATTAATATAAATCATATTTCGTCTAGAAGAAATTTTAATATAAAGAGTTTAATGAAATCTACGAGTTTGACTGCCTTAGAACACATATTTCTTTAAAAAAAAATCGATTCTAAAAACCCAAAAATATTTTTACAAAAAACTCTTTTCTTTCTTCTCATAGTATCATAAAAAATTATAGAAATATGGATAAAAGAGTAATGTAAAAAATGTAGATCTTTTTTTGCCAATTTATTTTATCACTATATTTTTAAGTTTATTTTAGATAAATTCAACATCTTTCTAGATTGTCATAAGTCATACATTTTAGAGAACTGAATCAGCTCCAGTTAATTTATTGTTTTTCAAAAAATATCATTCGTATCACAGTTGCACAATAATGTTAGAGTGTGATTTATTTTAGCAATTCCAACACTTGAAAAAAATCCGTCAAAAGCAAAATCTGATGAATTATAAATTTATCCCCCCATCACCAAAAATAATAAAAATACATTCCTACCTTATAAGACTATCCAGCAATCTCACCGTAGTCCTGGATGCATCCCGATACTGGCTCATCCTTTTATATTGATAATAAGCTGACAAAATCAGTTCAGCTTCTTCAGTCATCACAGGATTTATATTTTGTATGAACTCAAAGTACGATTTAAACATTTTGACTGTCCATTTTTCACTGTCAATCACAGAAGTCTCAAAATCACTTTTCTCTCCAAAAAGTATATGATCGGCTACTAGACTATCCCACTTTTCGTCGTGCAGATCTTTTAGAATAAAAATTAAATCGAATCTGAAAGGAAAAGATAATTAAACTTGTTCTGCTTCTTAAGTAAGACAGATTATTTTTATTAACTTCCCGAAGGAGAAGTTTATGTTTTCATCAAAAAATCCGATTCGCTAATTTTATGTTTTCTCGACGTTTCAAGCCATTCTGAATCGTATGAGACCAAATTTGGAAAAAGTATGTGTGTGTGCGCGCGTGTGTATGTGTGTGTGTGTGTGTGTGAACAGATTTTTTGCCGTAAATCGACGTTTTCTCCAAAACGGCTGGACCGATTTCAAAAATTTAAAAGCCATTCGATGTATCTCGATGAGGACTATTGTTTGTCAGTTTTGTGCGGCGATCGGCCGGGCCGTTTCTTTGTAAATAGCAGAAAAGTGAAAACATTTTCGTCCACGTTTTAGCCCACAATTCTGAATCGATTCTGAAAATTCAAAAACCATTCGATAGATATTGGTTGGGAATCGTGCTGATTAGTTTTTGGTAGAGATCGGCCGGGCCGTTTTCTTGTAATAAAGTTTTTTAAAAAAAAATTTCGACGATTTTAACTTCCCGTAGGGTAGAACATTTTGGCATACTTCAGAAAAAATTGATGTGTGTGTGTGTATGTATGTATAGATACAAATTTTCGCCCACGTTTTCGTGCGTACGGATCAACCGATTTGAATGGTTTAAAAAACATTAGATTCCTATTGATAAGGAGATGTGCTGATTAGTTTTTGGCAAAGGCAGGTCCAGCAGTTACGGAGATAAGGAGCAAAGAGTGCAAAAAATAGAAATCGAGTTTTTGAGAGAACGGAGCATCCGATTTGAATGATCTAAAAAACATTCAATTAGTAATGGTTGGGAGAAGGGGTTATTAGCTTTTCGCAAAGGCAGGCCCAGCCATTTCGGAGATACAGAGCTAAATGTATAAAAAATGGCAGTTTTTGAGAGAACTAAGCGTCCGATTCAATTGATTCAAAGAACTTTCTGCTTGTCTTACCAAAATAGTTGATTTTGGAAAAATAATTTTGTTTCAACATTTTTTTTTTCTTTTTTTAATTTTTTGTATATCGAAAATAATTCAGATTTTATTTTTAATTCTGACTAAAGTTCTAATATACTTTAAACAAATAATTTCAACTCTGCAATTCAGTTTATATAATTCTTATAAATATTAGACAATGTTACAATATTAATAATAATCTATTTGAAAACATTCAATATTCCTCGAACATTTCGTTACGGTACGGGAAGTTCCAGCAATTTGCCTTAAGGCACGATGCCACCCACCCCACTAGTTATGATTTTTTTTTGACGGTAGATACCATAGTCTTCTAGATGATACTATTAAGGCCTTACGACAACTCGTTTAACTTTGAAAATTCGTCAAAGTTTGCAAAAATTGGTATCGTTTTTTTGACATTTGACAAAATTAGACTTTTGATCGAAGTTTTCTCAAAAACGCCTGAACCGATTTCAGAAATTTAAAAGCCATTTGATTTATCTCAGTGAGGACTATCGTTTGTCGGTTTTGTGCAACGATCTGCCAAGCCGTTTCTTTGTAATTTGAAAAAAAGTGTTAAACTTTTCGTCCACATTTAAGCTCATCCTACCGAACCGATTTTAAAAAATCAAAAACTGTTCGAAAGATATTAGTTGGGAATGATACTGATCAGTTTTAGGTGAAAATCTACCGAGCCGTTTTCTTGTAATTAACTGTTGAAAAAAAAATTTAAGCCGATTTTTATGAATTTTTTTTTTAGCGATATATACCATGGTCTTATAGAACTTACTGAAATATTACGGCCTTACGACGAATATTTTGATTTTAAAAATTCATCAAAGTTTGAGAAAATGAGTAGCTCTTTTTAGGTTTGTTAAATTAAAATTAGAATATTTACTTGTTATAATGATAGAGTACTTGGTCTTAATGAACATAATAAACCGTTAAAGTCCTGGAAACTGGTTCAATTATAAAAATTATTGATTTTTGAAAATTTGCTTTTAGAAAATACTCCGAGTGAAAGTGTTCGTTCGTTTTCAATTATGTGTAATAAATCCACTCGGAATACTTTTAATGACTCATAAATTAATTTATACTTTATTGATGAAATCGATTATTTACACATATCGGAAAGTTCATGTAACTTGCCTCAAGGCTAAATACCAAACTAACTAGTTATTTTTTATTTACCTGCTAAGTAAAGGTGGTGCTATTCCAATATTGGCACTAATACTATCAATCTGATTGTATCTTTTCTTCGGATTGGCTGCAGCTATAACCGAACACCTCGTGCTCAATTTGCACACCATACCAGCCTTTGCGACACTTATTGTCTGCTGCTCCATTGCTTCGTGTATGGAGGCTCTGTCTTGCTCCTTCATCGAGGTGAATTCGTCTATGAAGCATACTCCACCATCACAAAGTACTAGGGCACCAGCTTCGAGGGTCCATTCACTGGACTCCTATAAAGAAAAAGATCAAATATAAAAAGGTAAGTAAAAGGGTAAGTAAAAATTATATGATGAAATATTAATTTCAATAATGAATTTTAATTACCCGTACAGCAGCTACTGTTAAACCGGCAGATGTTGAACCGATTCCTGTTGTTAGCACAGACCTGAAATGTAAATTAAAACTAGTTGGTTTGGTATTTAGCCTTGAGGCAAGTTACATGAACTTCCCGATATGTTTAAATAATCGACTTAATCAATAAAGTATAAATTAATTTATGAATGATTAGAAAGTATTCCGAGTGGATTTATTACACATAATATACATAATTGAAAATGTCAAAAGAACTACTCATTTTCTCAAATTTTGATGAAGTTTTAGAATCAAATTATTTGTCGTAAGGCCGTAATATTTCAGTAAGTTCTATAAGGCCATGGTATATATCGCTAAAAAGAAATCCATAAAAATCGGCTTAAATTTTTTTTTCAACAGTTAATTATAAGAAAACTGTTTGGTAGATTTTCACCTAAAACTAATCAGTATCATTCCCAACCAATACTATCCAACAGTTTTTGTTTTTTTAAATCGGTTCGGTAGGATGAGCTTAAATGTGGACGAAAAGTTCAACACGGCTTGGCAGATCGTCACACAAAACTGACAAATGATAGTCCTCGCCGAAATACATCAAATGGTTTTTAAATTTCTAAAATCGGTTCAGGCATTTTTGAGAAAACGTCGATCAAAAGTCTAATTTTGACAAATGTCAAAAAAACTATACCAATTTTTGCAAACTTTGACGAATTTTTAAAGCTGAACCAGTTATCGTAGGGCCGTAATATTTTAGTATGATCTAGAAGACTTTGGTATCTATCGTCAAAAAAATAATCATAAAAATCGTCGAAATTTTTTTTTAAAAAACGTTATTACAAGAAAACGGCTTGGCAGATCTTTACCAAAAACTAATCAGCACGATTCCCAACCAATATCTATCGAACGGTTTTTGAATTTTCAAAATCGATTCAGAATTGCGGGCTAAAACGTGGACGAAATTTTTTTCACTTTTCTTCAATTTACAAAGAAACGGCCCGGCCGATCGCCGCACAAAACTCAGAAACGATAGTCCTCATCGAGATACATCAAATGGCTTTTAAATTTTTGAAATCGGTCCAGCCGTTTTTGAGAAAACGGCGATTTACGGCAAAAAATCTGTTCACACACGCACACATACTTTATCCAAATGTTGGTCTCATTCGATTCAGAATGGCTTGAAACGTCGAGAAAACATAAAATTAGCGAATCGGATTTTTTGATGAAAACATAAACTTCTCCTTCGGGAAGTTAATTATTACAATAACACATTATTATATTTATCTCATTGATCAAATTATTCTTACCTCGTCACTAATTTCTGTGCAAACTTCAACAATTCAGACTTTCCAGTACCAGGGTCTCCAACGAGTAATAAATGTGACTGTCCACGTACTGAAACATCACTACCTTTATCCTCCTGAGAAGGAGTTCTCTGCGTAGACAAAAATTGGGAGCACCTTACAGGTTCATCATCATTCGGAGTATATTTTGTGTTGAGCTGCTTCGAGTTATTTGAATTTGATGTGCCTCCTATTATTGTAAGAGCGACTGCCAGTTTTATTAAATACATGCCGTATAGCTAAAATAAAAACAATATATATATATATATATATCTATATATATGTATATATATATATATATATATATATATATATAAACTAGCAAACCCGACAAACTCCGTTTCGCCACCAGATGGTTTCGTGAGAAAGATGAAGAAATTTTTTGTTTGTTTTATATTTTAAAAGGAAAAATTTGATTTTATTATACAACAGTAATGAATTTATTTCGATTACAAAAAAGAAGTGTTTTTTAGTTGAACTTCTCTAAGTAAATGAAAGTGAATCCGCCAATTATCCGTCTCATTGAAGTGCTCTTTGGTAAACCACATTTTTTGTTTTTTGGTCCGACATTAACACAAACAAAGCGGATGGTTTTCCAACTCGTGAACAGGCAACGTATAACTGCTAATGCAAAAAACAATGATTTTCTAAATAATCTATTTGAAATTCATCTCGCAAACACTAAGCGATTGGCCTTGCGACTTGTTATTGCGAACGCAAGGCGAAATGGAAATTGCAATTGTTTGAAGTCAAACGGAAAACCAGTCGGAATCATTGGTATGTCACCAAATCGCCAGCAATTTTTGATTGAATGGTGAAATTCAGTGCGTGTACATCATTATTATTTGCGGCAAGAATTGCTCGTTGACTTAACCAAGCATAATTCTGATAATTCTCACTAATGTCATTACTCGAAATTTTAATTACTGTGCGTGAAATTCCAGCAATTTGCATTAGGGCACGATGCCATGCACCACTAATTTTCTTAGCTATAAACCTTGCGGAGCCCGAGACCTTTTCAACGAATGCAAAATTGTCGAAATCGGTTCGTGCGTTCTGGAGTTAAATCGTCAGGAAGGAAAACCCGACTTATTTTTATATATATAGAAGATAAAAAAATTACAATCTTCAAATATTTTATTACCTCTGGACAAAAATTATTTATTATAACATCCCTCGCTTGCAGCATTTTACCATTCTTCCGGTGATCAAACCAAAATTTCTTAATCCAACTATCCGTATCAGTTTCTGTTTCCACATCATTATCCTGTTTAGTAAAAACTGTGACAGAATTTGCTCTTATAGATAGCGACACATCTAAATGTCTGTTCACAGTGATGTATTTCCAACGTCTTTGCACAATGCCACTGAAAATAAATAAAAGAAATATAAAATGAGATGTACTAATATAAAAATGAGGTTTTTATTTGAATATAATTTACCACACAATGATATCATCTCCGGGCTGACAAGTATCAACTAAATCTTCTTCTAAACTGATCCATATTGTTGCAGGTAATGAACCGACACCCTGGTGACCCATTTGCTCCTAAAAATAATAGATTTATGAGAAATATTATGTAAACTAGCTGTAAGTGGAATTCTGTCTTAAGGCAATTAAGGCATCGTGCCTTAAGGCAAATTGCTGGAACTTCCCGTACCAAGAATTATTATTTTTTTTAAAAACGATTAACATTTTTGAAAAAATTTTACTTCGAAAAAATAAGATTTTTGACAAACAATTAGACAAATAATTACTTTTTAGGAAAATTTTTTTTTTTTAATTTTTTTTTTTTTTGAAAAAAAATGTTTTCTTTATTTTGACATATTTTGCAAGATCTAAACTTTTTTTCAAAGCAATCGTACTGCTTTAACTGCATAAAGACGAAATATCAAAGCGCGTAAGCGCCGCGTCGACGTCTAACGCGTAAACATTGGTACGGAACCCATAGGAATGTAAACCAAAATTATACTTATTGTTAAAATCTCTATAAAATATCTGTTAATTTGATGTGCATATGTCTAATGATCATTTTTGACCGCCAAATGGCATTTTTTTTTTACTTTTTTCATTAGATCTCCGAAACCGCTAGACCTGCCTTTATGAAAGTATGATCGGTTCTTCACCTTGTCAATACAAGTAAAATGTTTTTTGAATTATTAAAATCGGTTGTTCGGTGTTCCCGAAATCGTCGACGAAAATTTGTATCCGCACATACATGCACACACGCACACACACACACACACACACACATACATCCATTTTTTCTAAGGTATGCAAAAATATTCAGAAACCTTTGAAACGTCGAGAAATGCAAAAATTTTTATTTTCGATTTTTTTGCGATTACTATAACTTGCCCTAGGGGGAGTTAATAAAAGTGAATTACCTTTCTAAAACAGTTAATCGGGTTTTACTATGTTTTTTTTATATTTACTATTTAATTTACACAAAATTTTCACTTATTTTGCAAATTCTAAAGAAATTGTCAACAAAAGGTCTATTTTTGGCCCCCATAAATACACTTTTTTTTTCTAATTTTGATATGACTCTAAACACTAAATTACAAATTTGAATTTTCTAACAATTAGTCCTTCGGAAAGTTATTAACATTAGCAATCATTTATTTAATATACCTGAATCTTCAACTCCTGATAATCAATACAGTTCTCGGGTCCAAGTCTATTTTCATCAAGACTAACAATTTTGGAAGACTTACATTGACCTTCAGGATTTTTACACTTGGTTATCGGCTCAATTAAATACATTTTGCTATAATTTGCATGAACTGTCTCAACATATTTACACCGAAGACATTTGTAATCTCTTTTAATCTCTAACATCCTTGCTTGGGTCATTCTTATCACAGTACCTAGAAATAAAATATATAAAATATATAATAAATATAGTATATAATGAATATAATATATAATAAATGTAATATAATAAATATATATATATATAATATATATATATTATATAATATATAATAAATATGTATAATTATACCTTTAAATTGTATAAACTTTTCAAAATCCTTTTCACTAGGAAAAAACTTGCTGTCGCATTCATTATTAACATATAAATTTTGAAATCTAACTCGTACTTTGAATTTTACACTCATCATATAGATTTTATCGCCTTGAATAGAATTTAAGAGTTCTTGCTGTGCTGCAATTAAAGCTTCGTTCCATAATTTTAAACTGAGACTAGGATGCGAGAGGAGACTTGATGCTAAAACTGGAGCGTTGTTGTTCAATTCTGTAAAGCTGCAAAATGGAATGATAAATAGTTAAAGGAATGACTAGATTGATAAAGTTTGCAAGAGTTAATATTATTTTTACAAGTTTTCAGTATTCAAATACAACATAAAGGTGTACATGACATATTTCCTTAAGAAACTTCTGATTTGTGTAATTAATCAAACTAATCAATAAGATTTCAATATAACTGGAATAACTGGTTTTATTCTTGTTATATAATCATGCAAATATTTAAGCTAAATGTTTGAACTAAGAGTCACAGACATTTTTCTGTATCTGACTTAAATCTAAATGTATTTAAGTAGATATTTGTAAAGCTATACGTATACATTTTTCTACTCATATAGAATGTTTTGTCAGTCTGCATTTAGTCAAAACAATTAAAAATGATTGAATGCATAAATCAAAGCAAAATACAAAGACTGTCCTTTATCTCAATTATTATTATAATTCAAACTAACGTACTTTACGTGCAGCGAGAAGTATTCGGTGTCATCATCATGCTCCAATATGGTTTCAATATCTTGTCTATGAAAATTTAACAAAAACTCTTCCATTATATTCTAAGTACACCTTTTAATTAAAATAATACATATTATTTTTGCATAAAGTGCAAATTTAACCTCACAAATTCTCGTTAAGGTATTTGACAGTTCTGGACGCAACGAGATGCAAGAGACAGGATGGTAAACATGTAAGTGAAAATTAATTTAAAAGATAAATGATATATGATAAAAGATATATTTAAATTGATAATATATATATATATATATATATATATATATATATAAAAATTTATATCTAAAATAAATCGAGTATGCTTTATTATTTGTAAAAACATTTAATTTGAATATTAGTTTTTTGTATTTGCCGCTGACATGAAGTTGTAGCCTAAATAACACTACAGGTTGGCAATCGTTCTCTTAAAGTTTTGTGTTTGACACTTTACTGTCATTAAATAAGCCGACAAAATATTTCCAAAAAATATATATAAAGCATGTTGCTTATTTAATTTACTTTACATAAACAATTATTTATCTAATTACTAAGTTATCATGGAGACGTTACTCGAGCAACAGCGACGTTACCACGAAGAACGCGAACGTTTAGTCGACGCAATGGTTAAAGAAATGATTTTCAAGAAAACAACAGTACGTGACAATATAAATTCCGATCACAGATTAAAAATGTTATTAGACCATCACATGAACAGTACAAAAAATCTGAAAGAATTATACGAAGATAAAGACGGCGCCCGAAAAGATGAAGTCGCTGCCCTGTCAGGCCCAAACGAGTTCAATGAATTCTACAACCGTCTAAAACAAATCAAAGAGTTCTACCGAAAGCACCCACACGAGATAAGTGTCCCCCTTTGCGTAGAATTCCAAGAGTTAGATAACATGCGTAATAACACCTCAGAAGAATACACAAATCTTGTTGAGTTCACCGACGAAGAAGGTTATGGTAAATATTTAGATCTACACGAATGTTATGAAAAGTATATTAACCTCAAAAACATTGACAAAATCGATTACATATCCTACTTAACAAGTTTTGATCACTTGTTTGAAATCCCGAAAGACCGTAAAAATTCCGAGTACCGCAAATATTTAGAAATGTTGCTCAATTATTTGCATGATTATATCACCAGGATAAAACCGCTTTTGGATATTGAAAAGGAACTGAATTCGGTTCATAAAGACTTTATCGAACAGTGGGAGAACGGTAGTTTTCCTGGTTGGCCCAAAGAAGCAGGTAGTGCTTTGACAAATATCGGAGCACATTTAGATTTATCCGCGTTTTCCAGTTGGGAAGAATTAGCATCTTTAGGTTTAGATAGATTAAAATCAGCCCTGTTAGCTTTAGGTTTGAAATGCGGGGGTACGTTAGAAGAACGTGCACAAAGACTGTTTTCAACAAAAGGCAAAAAGTCTTTTGATTCTAATTTATTAGCTAAAAACAAACAAGGAAAAGAGCAATCCAAAGATAATGAGCGACAGAAAGAAATAGCATTTTTAGAGGCACAAATATATAGATTTTCTGATATTTTAAGCGAGCAAAGATTAGCTACGAAGGAGAATGTACAAAGAAAACAAGCACGTACCGAAGGTGAGCGTGATGATAGCGATGTTGAAGCGAGCGCTAGTGAATCAGATGAAGATGATACTGATGATGTACCGCATAATCCCAAAAACCTACCGCTTGGATGGGACGGCAAACCGATTCCATACTGGTTGTACAAACTGCACGGCTTGAATATAAGCTATAATTGTGAAATATGTGGAAACTTTACTTACAAAGGTTCGTAAATTCCAAACATATTTTTCAATACATTCTGTACTTTACCTGCTAATTTTTTTCTAGGTCCCAAAGCTTTCCAAAGGCACTTTGCAGAATGGCGTCACGCCCACGGCATGCGTTGTCTAGGAATCCCCAACACTGCCCATTTTGCCAATGTGACCCAAATCGAAGACGCTCTGGCACTGTGGGAGAAACTGAAAAATCAAAAACAAGGTGAAAGATGGCACCCGGAACAAGATGAAGAATTTGAGGACTCACTTGGAAATGTTGTGAACAGGAAAACGTATGAGGACTTGAAGCGACAAGGTTTATTGTAGTGGATACAAATATATGTTTTGTAATATGATTTTTAAAACAAGAATACAGATAAGTTTTAGCCAAAAAAGTCTTGTAATTTTTTAAATACATTATATAAAATATTTGTACACACATTTGTTTTTATTATATATAAACTTACTTATAAAAACTTGTTGATAATCTTTAACAATTATAATAATCATCACATAGAATCCTCATTAGTTGAAACTGACGACAGCAATATTAAAATTGATTGAGCATACATCTATATTAAAACCTTTTTACCAGGCAATTCGGCTTCATAAAATAGCATTGTCATGGCAATGCTACCTTATACTTGTTTATTGGCAGTGAAAATTGCAAAAATATCTATTGGCAGTGAAAATTGCAAAAATATCTATTGGCCGTGCGATCAGGCGTATTTTACATATAAAGGAATCACGTGATCGATTTTTAAACTCCCCCACCAAACATAATGTGTAGTTACAAGAAAAAACTGAAAAACTGTTTTGAAATATTTTTTTTGAAAATTTTGAATTTTTTAAAAGAAAATCAGTTAAAAAAACCTCACGTGGTTAATGGACGCCCCTAAAAAAGCAAGAAAAAATCTTATGAAAACTGCACCATTTAGAATTCTGTTTTGTTACATTTATTATTATTTGTCACCTATTGTTTTTATTCTATTTTATTGTTTCTCTAGTATTATTTTTATTATTCACAAATTTTATTTATTATTATAACTCGCTTCTATTTCATATTAAATCATCATAATACGGATATCATTTTGATGAAAGTACTATCTTGTATTTTGTACTCTATTTTATTTATATTTATGTTATTTTTCACTTATGCTACTAGATGTTATATTATTTAGCAGTTGTAACAGATATTATGATTTAAAAAAAAATAGAATTCTGTTATCATAACATTATTCCTTGCTTGTTTATATGTAAAATACGCCTGATCGCACAGCAAATAGATACACATTTTCATAATTTTCAATACCAAGAACAAGCATAAGATAGCGTTGCCATGACAACGCTATTTTATTAGGCAGAATTGCTACCTTAATATCATGACGAAATTTTTACTCCACAGTATAAAACATTTATTTATATTTTTAATTTATAAATATTCCTGTGCATGCACTGTGCCAGCCTTTAAATATTTTATATACAATTGTATAAAACAATTTTTAGTGATTTCTTAAATTTAGTTAGTATTTTGGTTGTTTGAGGTTTTGAAGGCAAGAATGCGTTATTGAATTTATTTTCACATTCAATAAACATTTTATGGACCAAATTGTATTATATATATATATATATATATATATATATATATATATATATATATATATATAAAGCTGTTCTTGGGCATCCATCCAGTAATTAAAAACAGTTTTATTGATAGAAAATGTTTTTATTAACAAAACATACGTTTCGGGTTCGGATTTGACCCATCATCAGTGCTACAATTAGAATATTTCAGGGTTACAATTTAAAACAATATAAAAAATACATAATTACAGACAAAAATAAATAAAAACATGTAAAAAAGCATAAATCTGATCAATTTAATAAATTTGTTTTATAACTAATATATATTGTGAAAGTATTGATTAGATTTAGGCTTTTTTACATGTTTTTATTTGTATTTTTCTGTAATTGTGTATTTTTTATATTGTTTTAAATTGTAACCCTGAAATATTTTAATGTAGCACTGAAGATGGGTCAAATCAAGACACGAAACGTACGTTCTCATAATAAAAACATTTTCCTTCAATAAAACTGTTTTTAATTACTGCCCAAGAACAACTTTATCATATTATTTCACCATCTGAAGAAAAACCTCTTGCTTTATATATATATATATATATATATATATATATAATATATATATTTCATTTTCAATTACCAATTTGGTCCATGGTGCGCATATCTTTAAAATACTATTCTTTATGTTATATTGCATATAACCCTTTGTTATCGTAACTTAAAATTAAAAAATATAACACTGGTGAATACAATAATTTGTTAGTATTTATATAAATATATGAGAACAAAATATTACAATAGTTATTTAATAACTCTAATCAATAAATTAACACATGAAGGAAATCTTTAGTTTTGAACTAATTCGCATGGGCAATGGTAATATATAGATATGAGAAATTTTATATATATATATATATTATATATATATATATATATATATATTATACAACGTACATATTTAATAGATGAATTCTAACTTTCCAAATAAATATTCTAATAAATAAAAGCAATAAGTTTTTTGTAGATGTTTAACCGCGTAACTTCGTGATTGAAATTCTTTGTAAATATACTATGATAAAAAGCTTTTAAATGTAGACTTTGTAATACTTGTAAATATCTTTTTAGAAATCTAAAAAAATACTAGGAATTGCGAGACAAGATAGATAAAAACTGCAGGATGATAATTTTTGTTTCTCAATTTTTAATTTTATATAATCCGTTTATTAAAAAATATTATCATACGGCGTTAATTAAATTATTCAATTAAAGTACTTACTAAAAAAAATGTGTTTCTGAAGTTGCAAAACGTTGTAACTAAATTATTCAATAAGTTAATTACTAAAACGTGTTTTTGACAAAAAAAACTGATGATGGAACATATAAGTTCCGAAACGTCGTAACTAAATCATTCAATAAAGTAAATAATAAAAAACTGTAACTAAATTATTCAATAAGTTAATTACTAAAACGTGTTTTTGACAAAAAAAACCTGATGATGGAACATATAAGTTCCGAAACGTCGTAACTAAATCATTCAATAAAGTAAATAATAAAAAACTGTAACTAAATTATTCAATAAGTTAATTACTAAAACGTGTTTTTGACAAAAAAACCTGATGATGGAACATATAAGTTCCGAAACGTCGTAACTAAATCATTCAATAAAGTAAATAATAAAAAACTGTAACTGAATTATTCATAAGTTAATTACTAAAACGTGTTTTTGACAAAAAAAACCTGATGATGGAACATATAAGTTCCGAAACGTCGTAACTAAATAATTCAATAAAGTAAATAATAAAAAACTGTAACTGAATTATTCAATAAGTTAATTACTAAAACATGTTTTTGACAAAAAAACCTGATGATGGAACATATAAGTTCCGAAACGTCGTAACTAAATCATTCAATAAAGTAAATAATAAAAAACTGTAACTGAATTATTCAATAAGTTAATTACTAAAACGTGTTTTTGACAAAAAAAACCTGATGATGGAACATATAAGTTCCGAAACGTCGTAACTAAATAATTCAATAAAGTAAATAATAAAAAACTGTAACTGAATTATTCAATAAGTTAATTACTAAAACATGTTTTTGACAAAAAAAACCTGATGATGGAACATATAAGTTCCGAAACGTCGTAACTAAATCATTCAATAAAGTAAATAATAAAAAACTAACTAAATTATTCAATAAGTTAATTACTAAAACGTGTTTTTGACAAAAAAAAACTGATGATGGAACATATAAGTTCCGAAACGTCGTAACTAAATCATTCAATAAAGTAAATAATAAAAAAACGTGTTCTTGACAAAAAAAAATCTCATGAAGGAACATATAAGTTGCAAAACGTCGTAACTAAAAGATAATTACTAAAAAAATGTGTTTTTACGAAAAAAAACTGGATGATGTAACATAAGATCCGAAACGTCGCAACTAAATTATTCAATCAAAAGTGTTTTTCGGAAAAAAAACCTGATGATGAAACATATAGGGTCCGAAACGTCGTATTTAAATATCTACAAACAACTTATGGTTTTTTATTAAATTAATTATTTGGAAAAGAAATACATCGTATATAATGATAAAAAACTAAAATAAATTATTAGTTAATTATTTTAAATTACTCGTATAGCGTTTTGTATTTGTATTTTTATTAAACCTGAATGTTGGCATACAAGTTCCAAAACGTACTAAATGAATAGTAAAATTATTGCTTATCATTTCGACCATTTGTTTATATATAGTCCTTTTTCAAAAATAATTTGTCGAAGAAACCATGGCTCAAAGTCGGCTTAATTTTCAATAGATTTTTTTCTTTATCAAACTTGCAATAAGAAAGTTTTACTCGCCTATGATTTTGGTAACCCTTTGTACGATCAATAATCAAAACGAAGCCCTTAAAATATTACAAGCCTACAAAACATAGTTTAACCATAACAATTAATCAAAACTAAAAAAAAATTAGGATGCTCGCAATACCTGTACATATCATGTTATCCCCCGCCATGCTGGAAATGGACTTGCAGTATTTTGCTCCTTTCACTAAAAACAAGTATAATAAATATATATTTCAAAATTCAAACTTTAAAATCAACAAACCAGTGCGCTGAATAGAAGCACAAGTTCATAACTCACAAATTCAACAAAACCATTCTAAGTGGAAACGCGAATTCATTTTTAAGTTAACTCTTCGGATGATAAGGGAAGCAGGAAATCTTAAGATGCTATGTAATAGTAATTATCCTACTGGAGGATTTAAAAAACTAAACCCGTGACTGTTACGGACCAAAACCTACATCATGAACACCAAACAGAATAAAAAAATATTTTAGAAACTACAACTTGATTTCTGAAAGAATTGAACCTATGAATCAGTTCGGTGTCTATGAGTAGATTTTGGTCTGTTACAGCCAAGGCTTATAATTAGTTTTTTAGATTACCCCGATGGATGTACACCACTACTGCATAGTATCTCAAGACTTCCTGCCATCCTTAATCGTCTTCGGAGTCAACTTTCAAATGAATGTTTCCATTATCATTTAGAACAGTAGTGCTGTACTTGTGAGTACAAACTTATGCTTCCTTTTAGTGCCAATGGTTTGTTGATTTAAAAGAATGAAATCTTAAAATATACATTTAAAATACTTTTATTCTTAGAGAAAAGAGCAGAACACCACAAGACCATCCCAACATGACGATAGAGCACACGATATGTGCAAGTAAAGAGTGCAGCTCAATTTTCCAAAATTTAATAAACTACTACAACCGAACCGAAGTTTCGAAGACGTTCAAAATTTAAGGTTTTAAATGTTTTTGACCATCAACCTTAGAGTCATACAAAGTTTCAACAAATTCCAGACGAGCACAAACCCGAAGAAAAACAAGTCAAATTTAATCAAAATCTAACCAAAATAATTGATCAACGTTTAAAAAAAATTAGGATTAATCACGTAAGGCTTTTAGGGAAAGAAGAGAAGGATTTAAAAAAATCACAATTAAAATCATAATTAAAAAAAAAAACAGAAATTTTACGCTTATTTCGTAAATTCGAAAAATTCATTCGGAAAATTTTACGTAACTAAAAATACACGTAAATTTTGTTGAGGGAGGAGGGATAATTTCAAATATCACGACGAATCACCGAGGCGGAGGGAAGAGTCTAGTAAGATATCACGTGTATTTATTTTTTACCTAAATTAAAAAAAACACAAATTTTAAATTTATTTCAAATATTAATGAATTTAAAAAATTAGTTCGGAAAATTTTACGTAACTAAAAATGCACGTAAAGTATGTTGAGGGAGGGGGGATAAATTTAAATAT
Organism: Ctenocephalides felis; assembly: GCF_003426905.1. Classification (NCBI taxonomy): domain Eukaryota; kingdom Metazoa; phylum Arthropoda; class Insecta; order Siphonaptera; family Pulicidae; genus Ctenocephalides; species Ctenocephalides felis. The sequence goes on from NW_020536999.1 coordinate 8,413,001, forward strand.
CACGACAAATCACCAAGGAGGAAAGAGGAGTCTAGTAAGATATCACGTGTATTTTTATTTTAACCAAATTAAAAAAAAATTAACGTTTATTTCGTAAATTCGAAATATTTGTTCGGAAAATTTTACGTAAATAATGTAATATTTGGTGGGAGAGAAGGGATAATTTTAAATATCACGACAAATCACCAAGGGGGAGATAAGAATTTAGTAAGGTATCACGTGTACTTTCTTTTTATCTGAATTTAAAAAAAAAACTCAAATTTTACATTTATTTTGTAAATTCCAAAAATTTGTTCGGAAAATTTTATGTAACTAAAACTACACGTAATGTTTGGTGGGGAGGGAGATAATTTTAAATATCACCATCACCTAGAGCGAGTTCTAGAAATCCCTAAAAAAATCGATCACGTGATTAAAGAACGCCCCCTTATGTGTATGTTGTGTAACACAAATTATGTTCAGGGGCGTCCATTAATCACGTGATCGAATTTTTAAGGATTTTTGGACCCCCCTCCTCTCTTGGTGATACGTAGTAATATTCAAAATACCCCCCTTCCCGGCCAAACATCAAGTGTATTTTTAGTTACGGGAAAAAATTGTAAAATTTTTAAATTTTGTTTGAAAATGTTCAAAAAATTCCGGTAAATCTTACTATACCCCTCTAATATACAGTGGTACCCCGACATACGAGTTGTTTGGTATGTTTCGAGATACGTGTCGCCAAAGGACTAATTTGTTGCTTCGATATATGAGTAAAATCCTATTTAAGCGAGTAACAGATTTCTCCAAAAATGTTAATGAAAAAATAAAAATTTGAAAAATTTCATCAGCTGCAGCAATGATTTTTCTACCCCAAAAATATTTTGGTTGTTTTATGATAGTAAATCATTTTATAGTCAGCCGTTTTAATCATATATCAATATTAATTGCGTAGTAATGGTTTATCCACTCGATTTAATCAAGTATTATTATATTGCTTGAAATTATAACAATAAATATTTTTTGCTTTTTGTAATTTCACAAGTCCGTATTTCCAAAATATTTAAATAACAAAAATTAAATTAATAAATACTAAGTGTTGAAACAAATTAAGTGTTGAAACAAAATAAATCTCGATGTAAATGGGATTCATGTAGAAGATGTCAAAGAAATAATAAAAAAATATAGCACTGGACTTTCTCAAAAATATTAATAGTAGTGTTTTCGAAGAAGAACATTGAAAACTATGAAAATGTCTATTTATTTGCTGTGCAATCAAGGCGTATTTCACATATAAACAAGCAAGAAAGAATGGCGTATTTCACATATAAACAAGCAAGAAAGAATGTTATGATAACATAATCTTCTATGATGCAGTTATCATAACATTCTTTCTTACTTTGTTTATATGTAAAAAACGTCTGATCGCACAGCAAATAGATAAACCTTTTCATAATATTTAAAACCAAGAACAAGCATAAGAGAGCGTTGCCATGACAACGCTATGATAGCCAGAATTGCCCCTTAATTTTCATATCTATCTATTACCACAACATGCCCGATTATCTATGTAACTAAATATACAACAAACTCTAAACTTCACTAAAATATTAACAAGAAAAATTAATTATTATTGCCATTATGTCATTAAAACGATCGCGAAAGCATAAACAACACATTCAATAAAATTTTGAACAATCACACAGATCGATATGAATTAAGTTCAGTATGATATTGTTAATACAGAGATAAAAATAATCAAAGTCATTTATATAAAAAATCCTGTTCCTCTGATTAAAATTCTATATCTCTTGCTGTATAGACAATATCATAAAAAACATAATTCATTTTATTACTAACTATTACAAATTTTCTGTTCCAATCACGTGGCCTTATTCAAGAATTCTATCGTCTGCTCCTGTAAAATGGCAGCGAGTTCCTTGACCCATTCGTCCAGAATCACTGCAGACATAACGAGATTATATAAACTATCGTTGGACGAGGATGAATTAGCACCATTGTCGTTGGTCATGAGACTTCTATTGGCCTCGATGCCCCAGTAAGTGGCAGGACTATATTGCACGGTAATATTGTCAGCTATGTTGATCTGGGATTGGGGTTCGCCACTGTTTCCATTGTTTGTGGTGGAATTACCTGAGGATAAAAATATAATATATATATATATATATATATATATATATAAAATATATATATTAGCAAACCCGACGAACTCCGTTTCGCGACCAGATGGTTTCGTGAGAAAGATGAAGGAATTTTTTGTTTGTTTTATATTTGAAAAGGAAAAATTTGATTTTATTATACAACAGTAATAAATTTATTTCGATTACAAAAATGAAGTGTTTTTCAATTGAACTTCTCTAAGTAAATGAAAGTGAATCCGCAAATTATCCGTTTCATTGAAGTGCTCTTTGGTAAACCACATTTTTTGTTTTTTGGTCTGACGTTAACACAAACAAAGCGGATGGTTTTCCAACTTGTGAACATGCAACGTATAACTGCCCATGTAAAAAAAAATGATTTTCTAAATAATCTATTTGAAATTTATCCCGCAAACACAAAGCGATTGGCCTTGCGACTTGTTATTGCAAACGCAAGGCGAACTGGAAATTGCAATCATTTTGAAGTCAAACGGAAGACCAGTCGGAATCATTGGTATGTCACCAAATCGCCAGAAATTTTTGATTGAATGGTGAAATTCAGTGCGTGAACATCATTATTCTTTACGGCAAGAATTGCTCGTTGACTTAACCAAGCATAATTCTGATAATTCTCACTAATGTCATTACTCGAATTTTTAATTACTGTGCGTGAAGTTCCAGCAGCTTGCATTAAGGCACATTATTTTTATATATATAAAAGATATTTGTGAAGAAGAAATTGATGTTACTGAGTGTGAAAAATTTTACTTAAGGGACTTAAATTTAGTTCACTCAGTAGAGTTTCCTTTTCTCTTTTTTTGCTTACCAGTAGAGTCCCTTTTTACAATACATTACAAATTTTATGAATATTTTCAAATGGGACTATACTAAGTTTCGATGTTTGGAGATAGAAAAGGGACTCTACTGACGAGCAAAAGTTAATTTTGGTTTAGAAGCTAAAAATAACCTTATTGATATGCAAACTTGAATTTGAAGGAAACATTAAAAACTATATAGAAAAAAAAAGAAACTCTACTGACGAGCAAATTCAGAAATAGAAGATAAAAAAGGACTAAAACTGTTTCGCAGTAAAGTCTTTACCTCACCTAACATCAATATCTTCGACATTGAGTTTAAAAAACACTACACTACCTTTACATCATGTACCGTCTTAATTTTTCATTACTAATGACTTACAATAGTTCATTCCAAACATATTATAAATATTATTTATTAAATATATCAATGGTTCATTCATGCACTCAAAAACAACACATCGAATATTATATCATGAGCAGAAGAAGTTTAATTACATAATTAAATGCATTCATAAACATCACAAATTATATATATATATATATATATATATATATATATATGTATATATATATATATATATATGAAAAAAATAGATATGACTCTTCACAATTACCAATACATGCTCGAACATTATTTTTCATTACACACATACACAACAAAATATTTCTTTAAGAAATCATTCAGATGAAATATTAATAAACATGCGAATATAAATTTGAAAATCTCATACATAAAATTATATGTTGTTTTAATTTTTTGTTACCGGTCTATCATGCAAAGATAATATAAAATCCCGAGTTATAAAATAATTAAAAAAATATTCGTTACAGATAGTAGAATTATCATAAATTCACCAAGGTGGGTTATTCAAATATTTATATAATTAATAATGATATACTAGTGATGTGTCCGCTCGAATCTATCTTGATTGTAATTAGAACTAGTGGTGTATGGCATCGTGCCTTAAGGCAAGTTGCTGGAACTTCCCGTACCATGAGAAAATATTTGAGGAATATTAAATGTTTTTAAATAGATTATTATAAATACTGTAACTTTTATTATTCTTATTTTATGGACAAAATATAAAAGATTATGAAGAAATTAAAATTAAAATCCGAATTATTTTGAAAAAATTGGTAAAAAACAATTTTAATTTTGAAAAAAAGAAAAATCCCAAAAGCAATTGTTTCGTCAACACAAGCAGAAAGTTTTTTGAATCATTTAAAACTGCCATATTTTGTACATTTAGCTCCGTATCTCCGAAATGGCTAGACCTGCCTTTGCCAAAAACTAAACACAACGTCCCCTTATCATTACAAATTGAATTTTTTTTGGATAATTTAAATTGGATACTCAATTCTCTCAAAAACTCGAATTCTATTATGATAAATACAATTTTTGAATAAAATTTCGTATTAACGAAATACGTTTACCAATATTTAGATTTTAATGTAAAAGATAATTGTACAATTTAAAAATAATTTTTGGCAAATTTGTACAAAACTAACTTGTAAATACAAAATTAATCAAGATTTTCTAACCTGCAGCAATTTTATAAATTTGTTGAGTATATTTTTAAACAATATGAACCAAAATTTATTTTAAAAACAAAATTTGTGGACCATGATAGTTTTTCCACATTTTAGAATTTTATATAAATACTTAATAACCCTTGGTGAATTCATAACAATATCTAAATTAACAAAACCGCATAGATACACCACGTAGAATTTTTTTTAAAACATTTATCATGCAATTATTAATATTAATTCCGATTTAAATGGTGTTTTTGTGTATTTACCCTTGAAGAATTCGTAAATCGATGATAAACCCGTGGACGCTGTTGATGAAATGCAAAAAAGAGAAAAATACAATATTATTTCTGATTTATTGCAATTCATATATGCAGACATTCATAAATATGATATGTGATAAATAATAAAATGATGTGGCAAGTGCACTGATGATACAGCTCAAAAGAAAAAAAAAGAGTGCGCGTAAGGATCACACGCGATTGAAGTAAAACTTATTTGCTACTGTATAAAGTAGCAAATTTAAGTTGAGTAAAAATAAATATATCATATAAAAATTTTGAACAATGTTTATAAGTAATATGGTAACAATCGTGATGCACACATTTATTAGTGTCGTCAATCATTATACACATTTATATAATGATAAATTATAAATTATATATTTATGATTGTGAACAATAATGTAATCAAAGTCGTACTTGAAATATGACATGATCGTTTTAAAGTAATTGCTGATTAATAAATTTTATAATATTCATTCACACAGTGGATTATGTTAAACAACGCCTAAACAAATATTGTTTTTGCAAATTAACTCATCCTGTAACAATTGTGTTTGAAGAACTTCATGTAATTAAAATTAACATACATTCATTTACTGTTTGTATTTTTTTACGTTTTCGCTGACGATATAATTTCATTCCTTGAACAGCTGTAATATCCGTCTTGCCTAACAAATTGAAGCCATACTTTTATATTTGTTTTATTTATCAAGCCTTGCACATAGCTTGATCTATGAATCATTTGCTTTTTTATGTGAACGTTAATCATCAATATTACGAGGTAATAAATTAACCATATTATTAATGTCAACAGGCACATTTATAATTTGGCCAAACATTCCGAATTGTCCATTTGCATGCTGCAATCGTCTAATTTGCATGAAACACAACCTAGGCGAAATTAACCTTTCAGATTCAGTATCTAGTTTAGGTAGATAATTTGGTATAGGTGAAAATACAAACTCGTTAAATTTACACAAAGTGGGAATTTTAACCGAATTTAATATCTTTCGACAAGTTTGACGTCCGACCTGATTATTTCAATCAATATTCAAAAACCATTACTAAGAATTTGTTTTAGAGCATCATTTGATATTTCTAAGTCACTTTGAAGCCAAAGTCGATCACACACAAAACATACATAGCCAAAGCTATCATTTCTTACGCAGCGCAAATTTTTCCTTAGTTTTCATTATTTATTTGCGATCATTTGCACTACAATTATTTATGGGGGACGGGATAAAATATTCTTCCGATCCTGACATTTTTATTAACTCACGAATTATACTGCTAACCCATGTCGCGCCTAAAGAAGTTTTACTTCAAAAAGATAAAAGATTTAATTATTATAATGCAACTGAAAATATGCTAAATTTAGATATTTATTTTAATAGTTTCATGATAGTTTAATAGTTTATAAAGTTAACAAATCCTAAAGAAACTATACGAGTCGACTAAAAAGCAATTCCAATTTTCAACTATCATTTGAGAAATAATGGAAACATAAACTTCTCCTTCGGGAAGTTAAAAAGTTTTTCCTCTTATTTTTTTTTAAAATTATTATTATCTTAGGTTCAAAATGCAAAGCTTCTACTAAGCAATTGAAATAACCTTCTGGTTGGAAATTGCAATTAAAATAATTTTCTGATTAAGTTTTACAATAAAGAAACACTTGACAAATAAAATATTTTATATTGAATGCTTTTTGGTTCACAATTAGCAGGTGAATTAATAAAAAGATTCCTCCATTATGTAGTTTAAAAAATTCTCTTTTGAGCTGTATCAATCTCAAAAATTCAAAACAAACCATTCATTTCAAGCAAAACCGAATGAAAAAATGTGTGAATAAATAATAAATATACCAATATCTAAACTTACCTGAATTTAAATTCGTCCGTTTAAATATTTGCGTCAGTGATGTACTTATGCTTTTTCGTTTGGGTTCATTTCTTTTGAACGGATCATAATTTGTTGAACTATATTGAGCTGCTAAAGCAGTCCTATTGTTGCTTTCAACTGCTCGATATCTTGTGTCGAAAGAATTTGTACCTAAAAAAAAAATATAATAGGATTAATAATGAATCATGAGTTTATTAATAACAAAGTGTGTTTTATTATTGTACCTCCAAGTATTGCAGTACTATTGGCAGCTTGATTTCTATTCTTATTGGCTGCTTCGATGGCATTCTTTCTGGCATTCACAAGTCTAGATTCTCTTTCTAATAGAAAACTTTGAGCTTGTTCTGCTATCTGAACGGAATCTTGTACTTGTACTGATAGACTTGTGTCGATGTATTCTCGTACTGATAAGATGATCTGAAAAAAAGGATAATATAAATGATTGATTGCAAATTTATTTTAATATTTCAGAATATTAGTTCTATTTAGAAGTATTGCAGGTAGTAAAAACCTTGTAAAACATCTGAAAATTATGTAAATTGTCTGCAAGTGCTGTAAATTGACTGAAAATGCAATCAACTCCTTGAAAATGCTGTAAATTGACTGAAAATGCTCTAAACCATCTGAAAATACTGTTAGATTGTCTGAAAATACTGTAAGTTGTATGAAAATACTGTAAATTGTATGAAAATACTGTAAGTTGTATGAAAATACTGTGAGTTGTATGAAAATACTGTAAATTGTCTAAAAATGCTGCAAATTGACTGAAAATGTTTAAAAATACTCTAAATTGTCTGAAAAAACTGTAAATTATCTAAAAATATTGTAAACCGCTGTAAGTTGTCTGAAAATGCTGTAAATTGACTGAAAATGATATCAACTTTCTGAGAATGCTATCAACACTCTGAAAATAATGTAAATTGATTGAAAATGCTGTAAATTGACTGAAAATGCTGTAAAATGCTGTAAACAGACTGAAAATGATATAAACCATCTGAAAATGTTGTAAGCAGTCTGAAAATGCTGTAAACAGTTTGGAAATGTTGTAAACAGTTTGAAAATTTTGTAAATATTCTGAAAATGCTGTAAACCGCCTGAAAATGTTGTAAATCATCAGAAAATATTGTAAAGCGTCTAAAAATATGAAAATCGTCTGAAAATGCTGTAAACCACCTGAAGATATTTTTAACCATCTGAAAATACTGTAAACTATCAGAAAATACTATAAACTATCTGAAAACGTTGTAAATCTTTTTGAAATGTTGTCAACTGTTTAAAAACGTTATAAATCGTCTGAAAACGCTATAAATTGTCTGAAAATGCTGTATGTTGTCTGAGAACGCTGTAAATAGTCAGTAAATGTTGTAAATCGTCTGTAAATGCTGTAATAAATATTGTAAATTGTCTGCAAATGCTGTAAATCGTCTAAAAATGCTGTAAGTTGTCTGAAATTCAGTAAAAATGCAGTAAATTGTCTTAAAACTTAGTAAATTGTCTAAAAATACTGTGAACCAAATCATCTGAAAACATTGTAAACCACCTAAAAACGTCGTAAATCATCTAAAAATATTATAAATTGTCTGATAAAAATATTGTAGAATATCTGAATGTTTCTAGATCAGATCCTTCAAAAATCTTTACCCTTCTTCTGAGTTTTTAAGAACTTAATAATATTTCAAGCTCCAGGACAGAAAATCTATCTTAAATTAAATATGTAGTTTTATTAAACATAATGTACCTGATATACAGTTCGAATTGGTGCTTTGGTATGAGTATGAGTACTAAGTAATAATGTCCGAAGCAAATCTTGTGGGAACACACTCAGCCTGGACAAAAGCCCCGTCAAATGAATATTAACATAAACAGAATTCGAAGGCATGGCTTGAAGCTTAGAAAACAGTATTGCCAGAAATTCACCTGCATAAATAATAAAAGTAATAGAATAATTTTATATGATTCAAAGGAAATAGTGTACCCAATTTTATTTACCTATACAATTCGCATCAACTAAATCACTATCACCGCCACTACTAAACATAATATTAGCTTTAACTTCCTTCTCCTCTTCCGAAAGACAACTAACATCCTTACTATGTCCATCATCTCCCCCTGCTCCAAGAAAATCATCCGGTTTATATTTAAAACTCTCATACCCACTACTATCACCCAATGACTGCAGACTATCCAATTGTTTCTTCGAACAATCTTCATTATTATTATCATTTCCTGAAGTCAAATGCTCCAAAATAGCATTCTCGTCTTCGATCAAGTTCAAACTGGCTGCTTCGTGAAGGAACTCCTTCACAGTGTCCAATAGAGCAGGATCAGATGATATTAAACTAGTTGGTGTCGATGTAAAGCTTGTTTTTATTGGTTCATTGAATAAAGAATAGGAAGATGTATTGTCTGAGTTGTTGGTTGTGTGTTTGGTAGATTTTAGGCTGTGGTCGTAACGATTAGACCATACTTCACAGGCTTTTTGGCATGTTACCAGTTTTTGGTGGGCATCGCAGAGATATGCGTGGTAATTACGATACAAGGTTCCACTAGAGTACAACTGAAAAAAAAGAATCATTTTTAATTTATATTTTTATTTATATTTTACTTTTTAAATATATAGCCCACAGATTTTTTCCAAGAGAACTTAAAATATAATAATTTTACATTATGGATAACAAATTGCAATATATAGTAAAATTAATAAGGCACTTAAACAAAATTACATAATACGGAATTTTATTTACATAAAATAAGATAAAATAATAAAAGTTATTTGAAAAGAAATAAAAAAGTTAACTTATTTATAAAATATTAAACAGATTTTAATAAATAGTAAACTTAAAGTAGCATGATCTATTATTCAAAAACAGCGTAGAAGAGGTTAGTTAAAACATATTAACAGTTTATATTATCTTACCCCATAGTGATTCCAATTAGTAGGCATATTTTTTGAAATAGGTGGTGTTTCAGGTCGCACATAAGTTGATTTATTCAGATCTCTATCTATCAATTTGGAACATGATTGCATTATGTTTGGTGACAGTGCAAGAAACTTTTCGACATTGTGAAAATTCATGTCGTCCAGGAAATGGGTAAACCGGCTGAAATAAATACACAAAATAAAATTTTATTTTATATATATACAAATATATCATATATGAAATTCATCTGTAATGATGTATGTAAATATACTTCTCCTAAACAATTATTTGGATTTTGATAAATGTTTCTAAAGTTTGTTAAGTGAATTTTTTAGGATTTAAATATGATTATAAAGATATAGTAATATTGTAGGAATAAATGGAAAGAAATGCAAAAAACGACATGTCAATGTTTGACATTGAAAACATTTGAGACATTGTTCGGCATTGAAAGCAAATGAAAACTGTAATCTGCTACAAATTTCAATTTACTTATGAGCCTAGACAAAATTAGAATATGTGTAATAAATACATGACCATGAATAAAAAATATGTAATGCCTACATTATTATTGCCAAAAATCAGCTGTAGATGTGCCAGAAATTAAAATAATATAACATGCAGGGTATATGTTTGGCAGATTGAATTATTATTTAATTCATTTAAAATATAATATTAGGTAATAATCAGGGCCGGTCCTATCTGGAATGTTGCACAAGATTTGGATGTGATATTTTCTTTACAGTTTTTTTTTTCAATATAATTCAAGAAATATATAATTTCTTTGCAGTTTTACTAATCTTTACACAATATTTTTTAAATACATTAAAAATTTCATTTTAAAACAACAAATGGGAAAGTAAAGATGAACACATGAAATTCAGCCCTTACAATATCAATTCAGAGAAGCTTAAAGATACAATTTTGGATATCCTAAATAATAAAAAATTAAATTAAAATAATCCAACATGAAGTACCAATGTTACTTTTAATAAAGTGCTAGAATTGCTTTGCTCTATGATTTGATCAATAGAATAAATCACATAAAATACCCAAAATAAATAAGTAAAATCTTTCAAAAGCCAAATAATAAACAATGATAATTTTAATGATAAACTGTTAAAGCGGGTAAAATGATAAGGACAGGGGGGCTAGGAAAAAAATGACATGCTGGCGCTGGGGACCCCAGGAGGGTCCCTGGTAATAATGCATATTAAATTATTACTAAGAAAAATATAATTTAGATATTATAATTGCTAAAAACTAGCTAAAATATGATGTGAGATTATAAAAATGGTTGGAAAAATCCAAGGACACTATATATTATTTTTTTTTAAGTTTAAAAGACTTCAATTTCCAATATAATAGTGTGGGAATTGATACTCAATTTAATTTAAAGCAGTTCTGCATTTAACATCGCTCATATTGATGTATGGGTGTGAAGAGTAATTTAAAAAATAATATTTATTATTTTTAGGTAAACGGTAAATATTAGTATTAAAAAATTGTAGACGTAACCTTTTGTTATAAAAATTTATATCAATCTAATAATAAGCAAAATCCGGATTGAAATTTGAATCTGATCGTTAATATATATATTGATTAAAATGTTTTTCTAAACTTTATTAATGAAAAAAATGTAATTATTAAAGTTTTGAATAAAAGAGCACATTACAAAACTTATAATAAATAACCAAGTGACTTTTATAAGTGTGTTAAATACTATTTAGAACTACATCCTATTTACCTTGCTATCATTTTAACATACGTTCTATGATGCAAATGAGTATTAGGAAAGGATTCATTAGTCACATACTAATGCAACTAATTTATTGGAAAAATATCTTTAGATGTAGCACTAACAAATAAAAACTGTCATGTGCCAAATAATTTCAATTTACTTATGAGCCTAGACCAGTGATTCCCAAACTTATTTCACCTACCGCCCCCTTTCCAGAAAAATTGTTACTCAGCGCCCCCCTTACAAACTTTCCGAAGCGGAAGTTTGTTTTCATCAAAAAATCCAATTCGCTAATTTTATGTTTTCTCGACGTTTCAAGCCATTCTGAATCGAATGAGACCAACAATTGAAAAGATTATGTGTGTGTGTGTTTAGATTTTTTGCCGTAAATCGTCGTTTTCTCAAAAATGGATGGACCGATTTCAAAAATTTAAAAGCCATTCGATGTATCTCGATGAGGACTAACGTTTCTCAGTTTTGTTCGACGATCGGCCGAGCCGTTTCTTTGTAAATCGCAGAAAAGTGAAAAAAATTTCGTCCACGTTTTAGCCCGCAATTCTGAATCGATTTTGAAAATTCAAAAACTGTTGGAAACATATTGTTTGGGAATCGACCTAATTAGTTTTTGGTAATGATCGGCCAGGCCGTTTTCTTGTAATAAAGTGTTTTTATTAACATAAGTACACTATATTAATAAGTTGTAGTAATTTTTTAGACAATTTTTATGTTTTTTTGACGGTAGATACCACAGTCTTATTGATAATACTAAAATATTACGGTCCTACGACAAGTCAATTCGACAAGAAAATTCGTCAAAGTTTACAAAAATTGGTATCGATTTTATGGCGTTTGTCAAAATTAGAACTTTCAACGATGTTTGCTTAAAAACGCATAAACCGATTTTAAAAATTTAGAAGCCAATCGATGTATTTCGATTATAATTTTAATGTGAGGGAAAAGGAATGACGGGCGGTGCGCTCGTACCTACGGTAAAGTTAGTTACTAGGCTTCGATAAATCTATTTTACAAAACGCAGCATTCGAGTGGACAGTTACGGGTAGATATCAAAAGAAATATAATTAATAGCACGGCAAATAAAGATCATATATCCGCCAATTTTACAGAATCTCTTACAGAAAATCTCTTAAAGAATCTCTTACAGAAAATCTCTTAAAGAATCTCTTACAAAATTTGGTAAAGTTACACGCTTTTGAAAAGTTACACAAATTATCGACACACAAAGAAACGTATGGACCATTCTTTTCATTAAACCTTTTGCAAAACAAGAATTGGCGGTGCACAGCTTTAAAACGGATGTATTTACTAATACACCAATGCAGATATGTTTGAATAACTTTAACTAAAATATTATCTTTATATAATTCAGTGTTAATTTTAATCATTTATTTATATATAATATTAATATTATACTATTTTTTTAGTTTTTTGCTTTAAACGCCCCTTACAACTAAGCATCGCCCCCTAAATACACCAAAGCCCATCACCGCCCCCCAGTATCGCCGCAGCGCCCCCAAGGGGGCGCTAGCGCCCACTTTGGGAATCACTGGCCTAGACAATATTAGAATATGTATAATAAGTTCATAATTATGAATAAAAAATATGTAATGCCTACATTATTAATGCCAAAAAGCAGCTGAGATGTGCCAGAAATAACTATAAATACTATATCGATTAAAATGTTTTTCTAAACTTTATTGATTATATGAAACAAAATGTAATTATTAAAGTTTTGAGTAAAAGAGCACATTACAAAATTTATAATAAATAACCAAGTGACTTTTATAAATATGTTATATAATATTTTGAGGAAAGATTTCATTAGTCACATACTTAAGATAAAGCACTAATTAGAAGTAAGAACACAAATAAGTGAATTGTGACAATTGTAAAAATGACATAGTGCTTAAAAATGTTCTTGAAAACTGAGGTTATGTTAGCACGACTAACAGTGATTATTTGGTTGTGCTTTAGTTTATGTTTTTTCTTCTGATCTGCTGAATGATCAGACACATCTGGTCTCAAATCGTTTAAAATAAAATAAGTATTTCTTTTTATTTTGACATATTGGCTATTTTACTACATATCAATATGTTACAACATCAAACAAGAAAAACGTGAAAAAAATATATAGAAAAATATAAATATGGTAGAAAATATATATATATATATATATATATATATATATATAGTGTATATATATATATATATATATATATATATATATGTGGGTGTAAGTTTAAGTATTATTTACCTGTCGACTATAAGATGATCCCCCTTCAACAAGTATTTAAAAATCAGTTCCAGCATTATGTCCTCGCAGTTAATTTCAATCAGCGATTCGAATAGAGCCAGTGATACTAAGCAAAGCTAAAAATTGAAATTTGAAAATGCAAGATCAAGTATATAAGTAGTATAAAACTATTCGTATGAAATTAATCAACTGTATAAATTTGTATTTGCAAATGTATCAAAAATCAACCAAATATTAATTCATTCAAATGTAAATTTAAACTCTCTAACTTATGATTTAAATTAATCCTTTACAATTGGGTCCATAGGAACCCGATATCTATTTCCTTCCTTCTTACCCTGTCTTCGGAGTCCAATCTCTGTACCAAAACATCCAGCAACCTGGTCCCATCGTAATTATCATCCAGCAAGAACTTCACCAGAGTCTTCAGCAGGCCTGGTTCCGTAACAGACCTCAGAACCAGATCAAAATAAGCAGTGGCTGCTACTTGTTCCTCGATTCCTGTCTGCAAAGTAGTATGGTACCTAGTTTGTGGTTGTGGCGATTTCGGAATTGTTTGTCGCCTACTACGACGCTGTAATTGGATGCACACCAAATTTCTTGGTAGTAAAAAATAGTCTTTGTCGTTGATTTTGAAAATTTGCAATATTAGGTTAGAGGCGGTTTAGGAGATCGTAAAATGGTAAAATGGTAAAATGGTAAAATTCATATTAAAAAGTATTAGTATTGATGTACATAAATCATTTATGGCAACGTGGTGTAAGAGTTAAAACACGATGAGAGGATGAGAAGAGATTATAAAACCACATGTGTATATATCGTACCTGGAAGAGGTTATATATTTCCCATAACGCCTGTTGGAGCCCCCAGTTTCAGTAGCACTATTCAATCATGGTTTTTATTCTTTTGTGCATCGAGTCGTTATTATTATAATATTCCACACACTATAATAATAACGACTCGATGCACTTAATCCACATGTTATAAAAAGAATGACTCAATGCAAAGGTTGCACAAAAAGGATTGAATTGAAGCCATAGATAAAGAAGAGAGAGTATGATGAATCGCCCTGCTGAAGTGGGGGAACATACCGTTAATATGCGAACTTCAGAATAGTAATATGAAATTTATCCAGGATAATTAACTTCTCGAATTAAAAATATGCGCGCGCGTATGAATGTGTATCATATTTTGACCGTTCATCGGCGTTTTAACAAAAACGGCTGTACCGATTACTAAAATTAAAAGCTATTCGATAAAACTGGATAAGAACTCGATTTTATTAGTTTTTTCGAGACGATCGGCCGAGCCGTTTGTTTGTAATTAGCAGGAAAGTGCAAAATTTTTCGTCCACGGTTTATCCAAAAATCCTGTACCTATATATAATATTATAAACTATATATTCGAACGATATCTCAAAACCAAAAAAACTAACTATTACAAAATAATATTTTCGTTAAAATTTTGGCAACGTGGCCATTGATCTCGTGATAGCGATGCCGCCCGATTTAGGCGATGGCTTGTTATATCTTTTGCCCTCTACTTTAAAATATTGTTATTGTTAAAAAATACGGTACTTCGTATTTAAGATAATGAAAATAATTTTTTGCACGCAAACCTTTAACCTGGCTCTGAAACAAGTCCTAGAATATAATTATTTGCTCTCTAATTTAAAATAATATTGATAAAAACTAATATACTTCACGTTCCGAACGAAAATTTTAAAAATATTATTTGCCCTCTACTTTAAAATAGTATCGTTAA
This sequence comes from Ctenocephalides felis, assembly GCF_003426905.1. Taxonomy (NCBI): domain Eukaryota; kingdom Metazoa; phylum Arthropoda; class Insecta; order Siphonaptera; family Pulicidae; genus Ctenocephalides; species Ctenocephalides felis. Next base: position 8,428,371 of record NW_020536999.1, read on the forward strand.
AAAATACCACACCTTACTTGTTTTGAGATAATAAAAATAATTTTCCCGCAAATATTATTTTTGGGCCCTCTACTTTGAAATAGCATCTTTAAAAAATACTATACTCTACTCGGTTTTGAGATCATTAAAATAAATTTTTAACCCCGGTTTGAACAAAAATCCTAAAATGTCATTTGCCCTCAACTTTTAAAATAGTATAGATAAAAACTACTATAATTTCTTGTTTTTTAGATAATAAAAATATTTTTCCAACAAATCTCTTACCCTGGTCCGAACGAAAATCCTAAAATATTATTATTTGCCCCCTACTTTAAATAGTATCGATAAAAAAATGATATATTTTAAAAATATTTGTTTCTTGCAGTTCTCTAACCCTCCTATTAAATATTATTATTGCCCTCTACTTTAAAATAGTATCAACAAAATATACTATACTTTCTGCTTTGAGATAACAAAAATATTTTTTTTCTGCAAATATATTATTTGCCCTCTACTTTAAAATAGTATCAACAAAATATGCTATACTTTCTTGTTTTTGAGATAATGAACAGATTTTTCCCGCAAATGTTATTTGCTCTCTACTTTAAAAAATATCATACTCTCTCTACTTGTTTTTGACATAACGAAAATAATTTTTCCCTCAAATATTATTTGTTCTCTACTTTAAAATAGTATCATACTGTGTTGTTTTGAGAGAAAATCCTAAAATATTATAGACCTAAGAAAAGTGGTTAAATTATAAGAAAAACATACTATAATTTTGTATATCAATTAGAAATCGCATTCCTTAGTTCACGATGAAAGCAAAATTATTATTAAGGAAAAATGACAATTACACCTGGTAATTTTCATGGTGTGTAAATACAGAACAATGTGCTTTACCCTGGTTTAGTGTTTTGCGCACTCAACAGAGGGCCAAAGTAACAGATATATACAGTAGAATCCGATTAGTATGACGCCGGATATATTGACAACCGCTTATTATGACGTAAAGTTAAGGCAGTTTGGTTTCCATATAAAATTCTTAAAAAAACAGCTGTCTAGTCGATATGTTGACCTCGCTTACATTGACATTCGCTTATAATGACCCATTTTTGAAAAAAAAATTTGGTCCAAGTATAATGACCGACATGTTTTACACCTCCGATAACATAGAGTTCATGTTTTCATTGCACATTGTTATGGTATGGCACCACTGTGAACTACCCTTGTGTGTCAGGTCGCTACATACCTACCCACATACCCACAGGTCTCTATGTTGCACGAGATTCGCGCTATGGAAACTTTGGCAACTTCCGGCATGGACGACCTCGTGCAAAAAATAAGTAGGCTCATTCTTGGTGTTCAAAATTGGAAGCGATAACATCTGCTATAATTACTGAATAGTAAAGTTCTATATTTTTTAATTTTACCAGTAATTAAAACTCAAACAAAAATTACAGATTTTTTACATTAAAAAATGCATTGTTATGTCATATTTTTAATTAAATTGTCAATTGTTAGTATGTGTCATTTTTTACCTTAATTTTTGTTTATTAATGTATTAAATTACTGAAATTAATAACATATTCGCCAAAAATTGTTTTTTTTTTCAGTACGTACGCTAGTATGACGACCGCTAATATGACGATTTTCGCCGTCCCTCGAATGTCATACTAAGCGGATTTCTACTGTATATATAATGTTCTAATATCATTTGTTCGAATTAATCAAGTTTTTCTTTTTCTTTAAATAAATCTAAGTCGGTGGCGCCTCTATTATGGAGAGCACTCTATGGAGAGCGAAAGAATTAAAATGAAGCACGACAAAGCGGCCGTGTTTGCGATCTATTTATTCTTCTTTATCCACGTTAATTATGTATCCAAAATTATAAATATCTCTTAATATTAATAGGAGAATGGTTAAATTTCCTCAGAAGATCAAATTTTATTCAGTGCTAATCTATTATTAGTTATCAAATTATTTTAAGCTATATACAAATGGCTAAATATTCCAATCCTTAAAAATGAAAATAAAGCTAAACCGACAAAAGTTATCTTAACAATAGCAAAATGAGTATGAAACAAATATTATGTGCGCTTTGTTATTTTAAAAAGCATTTCAAGAATTTTATAAAAACATGGAAAATGTTTAATATATGTTGAATGATGGGGCAACGCTATCTTATGCTGTTTATTGATAGTAAAAATTGTGAAAAATGTTTATTTATTTGCTGTGCGACCAGGCGCATTTACATAAAACAAGCAAGGAAGCATCTTATGATAACTGCGTCATTGACGATTCTGTTATCATAACATTCTTCCTTGCTTGTTTATTTGTAAATAAACCTGGTCGCACAGCAAATAGATAAACATTTTTACCATTTTCACTGCCAATAAACAAACATAAGATAACATTGCCATGACAACGCTATGTTATGCCCCATGAATTCTGAGTTGAATTAGTTATCAATGAGATGATTTGCATGATGAATGATTCCAAGTGTTATTTTTTTAGAAAAACCTCAAACCTCAACACGAAAATTACTTCAACCTATTTTGATTTTGCTGATATGTTATAAAATAAAGTGCATGATAAAACATAAATTTTGCCATAAAACTCTTTAACACCGCCACCCACCTCAATCGATTTCAAATTCAAATTTGATGGAAAGACCAGTAGAAAAATTGGTGCACATACAGTTACATAAATAGAGGCAGATACAAATATAAAATATGTACAAATATGAATAAATTTCTAAATATACATGTGTTTGTCATATTGAAAACAATTTATATATCCCTATATATATATATATATATATATATATTATATATATATATATATATATATATATATATATATATATATGAAAATAAGCAGCATGTTGTGAAGCATAGGGATTTCTTTTGCAACAGAAAATTACCATACATTTACCAATTTTACATTATTGTATCTGTGAACATTTTTAAAATTTCATTAGAACAAAAAATGCAATGGAAACAAAATAGTAGTAAACCAAACAGTTTTTAAAAAAATACTTTTTATTATCGACGTTTTGGAATTAAGTACGATCCTCTTCAGAAATGATGTGTACAAAAATCTGAAACGTCGCAATAAATAATTATTTTATTACTACTACTTTAATATAATTTCCTTACTCTGTTTTCTTTTTTATTTACCTCTTACATTAATAGCAACATATACCACCGAAATATTTCCAATAAATATATCATATTGTATATACATTTTCTCCCGAAATGTGTCGATAAGCAAAACAAATCCCAAAAAGACTTTGCAAAATCGAAAAGAAAAAACACAATAAATGTTCTCATACCTGCAAA
>NW_020536999.1:8432693-8449276 GCF_003426905.1 Ctenocephalides felis
GAACATTATTTTTCATTACACACATACAAAACAAAATATTTCTTTAAGAAATCATTCAGATGAAATATTAATAAACATGCAAATATAAATTTGAAAATCTCATACATAAAATTATATGTTGTTTCAATTTTTTGTTACCGGTTTATCATGCAAAACATAATATAAAATCCCGAGTTATAAAATATTAAAAAAAATAGACGTTACAGATAATAGAATTATCATAAATTCACCAAGGTGGGTTATTCAAATATTTATATAATCAATAAAGATATACTAGTAATGTGTCCACTCGAACCTATTTTGATTGTAATTAGAACTAGTGGTGTATGGCATCGTGCCTTAAGGCAAATTGCTGGAACTTCCCGTACCGTGAGAAAATATTTGAGGAATATTAAATGTTTTTAAATAGATTATTATAAATACTGTAACTTTAATTATTCTTATTTTATGGACAAAATATAAAAGATTATGAAGAAATTAAAATTAAAATCCGAATTATTTTCGAAAAAAATTGGTAAAAAACAATTTTAATTTTGAAATAAAAAAAAAAAATCCCAAAAGCAATTGTTTCGTCAACACAAGCAGAAAGTTTTTTGAATCATTTAAATCGGATGTTTAGTTCTTTCAAAAACTGCCATATTTTGTACAATTAGCTCCGTATCTCCGAAATGACTAGACCTGCCTTTGCCAAAAACTAAACACAACTTCCCCTTATCATTACAAATTGAATGTTTTTTGGATAATTTAAATTGGATACTCAATTCTCTCAAAAACTCGAATTCTATCATAATAAATACAATTTTTGAATAAAATTTCGTATTAACGAAATACGTTTACCAATATTTAGATTTTAATGAAAAAGATAATTGTACAATTTAAAAATAATTTTTGGCAAATTTGTACAAAACCAATTAATCAACAATCCGAATTATTTTCGAAAAAATTGGTAAAATACAATTTTAATTTTGAAAAAAAGAAAAATCCCAAAAGCAATTGTTTCGTCAACACAAGCAGAAAGTTTTTTGAATCATTTAAAACTGCCATATTTTGTACATTTAGCTCCGTATCTCCGAAATGACTAGACCTGCCTTTGCCAAAAACTAAACACAACTTCCCCTCATCATTACAAATTGAATGTTTTTTGGATAATTTAAATTGGATACTCAATTCTCTCAAAAACTCGAATTCTATTATAATAAATACAATTTTTGAATGAAATTTCTCATTAGCGAAATATGTTTACCAATATTTAGATTTTAATGAAAAATATAATTGTACAATTTAAAAATAATTTTTGGCAAATTTGTACAAAACCAATGAATCAACATTTTCTAACCTGCAGCAATTTTATAAATTTGTTGAGTATATTTTTAAACAATATGAACCAAAATTTATTTTAAAAACAAAATTTGTGGACCATGATAGTTTTTTCACATTTTAGAATTTTATATAAATACTTAATAACCCTTGGTGAATTCATAACAATATCTTAACTAACAGAACCGCATAGATACACCACGTAGAATTTATTTTAAAACATTTATCATGCAATTATTAATATTAATTCCGTTTAAAATGGTGTTTTTGTGTATTTACCCTTGAAGAATTCGTAAATCGATGATAAACCCGTGGACGCTGTTGATGAAATGCAAAAAAGAGAAAAATACAATATTATTTCTGATTCATTGCAATTCATATATGCAGACATTCATAAATATGATATGTGATAAATAATAAAATGGTGTGGCAAGTGCACTGATAATGATACAGCTCAAAAGAAAAAGAGTGCGCGTAAGGATCACACGCGATTGAAGTAAAACTTATTTGCTACTGTATAAAGTAGCAAATTTAAGTTGAGTAAAAATAAATACATCATATAAAAATTTTGAATAATGATTATTAGTAATATGGTAACACTCGTGATGCACACATTTATTAGTGCCGTCAACCATTATACACATTTATATAATGATAAATTATAAATTATATATTTATGATTGTGAACAATAATGTAATCAAAGTCGTACTTGAAATATGACATGATCGTTTTAAAGTAATTGCTGATTAATAAATTCTATAATATTCATTCACACAGTGGATTATGTTAAACAACGCCTAAACAAATATTGTTTTTGCAAATTAACTCATCCTGTAACAATTGTGTTTGAAGAACTTAGTGTAATTAAAATTAACATACATTCATTTACTGTTTGTATTTTTTTACTTTTTCGCTGACGATATAATCTCATTCCTTGAACACCTGTAATATCCGTCTTGCCTAACAAATTGAAGCCATACTTTTATATTTGTTTTATTTATCAAGTCCTGCACATAGCTTGATCTATGAATCATTTTCTTTTTTATGTGAATGTTAATGCAATGATCATCATAAATATTACGAGGTAATAAATTAACCATATTATAAATGTCAACAGGCGCATTTATAATTTGGCCAAACATTCCGAATTGTCCATTTGCATGTCGCAATCGTCTAATTTGCATGAAACACAACCTCGGTGAAATTAACCTTTCAGATACAGTATCTAGTTTAGGTAGATAATTTGGTATAGGTGAAAATACAAACTCGTTAAATTTACACAAAGTGGGAATTTTACCCGAATTTAATATCTTTCGACAAGTTTGACACCCAACCTGATTATTTAAATCAATATTCAAAAAAACATTATTAAGAATTTGTTTTTGAGCATCATTTGATATTTCTAAGTCGCTTTGAAGCCAAAGTCGATCACACACAAAACATACATAGCCAAAGCTATCAATTCTTACGCAGCGCAGATTTTTCCTTAGTTTCATTATTTATTTGCGATCATTTGCACTACAATTATTTATGGGGGACGGGATAAAAATTCTTCCGATCCTGACATTTTATTAACTCACGAATTATACTGCTAACCCATGTCGCGCCTAAAGAAGTTTTACTTCAAAAAATGTTTAGAGACTACGAGCTAAATACAAAACTCAAGTGAAAGTCGACACATTTTTGTTTGTATTGACATATGATTGACATTTGATGTATTTTTTGTTTTGCTCGCTCGAATAATGCGATAGCTGCGCTTACTAGAGTCGTAAGCGCGAATCATGCAAGCGATTACTTTACACCCATGTCGCGCCTAAAGAAGTTTTACTTCAAAAAGATAAAAGATTTAATTATCATAATGCAACTGAAAATATGCTAAATTTAGATATTTATTTTAATAGTTTCATAATAGTTTAATAGTTTATAAAGTTAACGAATCCTAAAGAAACTATACGAGTCGACTAAAACGCAATTCCAATTTTCAACTATCATTTGAGAAATAATGAAAACATAAACTTCTCCTTCGGGAAGTTAAAAAGTTTTTCCTCTTATTTTTTCTAAAATTATTATTATCTTAGGTTCAAAATACAAAGCTTCTACTAAGCAATTGAAATAACCTTCTGGTTGGAAATTGCAATTAAAATAATTTTCTGATTAAGTTTTACAATAAAGAAACACTTGACAAATAAAATATTTTATATTGGATGCTTTTTGGGTTACAATAAACAGGAATAAAAATATTCCTCCATTATGTAGTTTAAAAAATTCTCTTTTGAGCTGCATCAATCTCAAAAATTCAAAACAAACCATTCATTTCGAGCAAAACCGAATGAAAAAATGTATGAATAAATAATAAATATATTAAATAAATATCTTACAATTAAATTTACCTGAATTTAAATTCGTCCGTTTAAATATTTGCGTCAGTGATGTACTTATGCTTTTTCGCTTGGGTTCATTTCTTTTAAACGGATCGTAATTTGTTGAACTATATTGAGCTGCTAAAGCAGTCCTATTGTTGCTTTCAACTGCTCGATATCTTGTGTCGAAAGAATTTGTGCCTGGCAAAAATTATAACATAATAATAATGAATCATTAGTATAAGTATTACAACTGTTAAATTATTAACATCTAGTAATATTGTTAAATAACATAAATTTAAATAGTTTATTAATAACGAAGTGTGTTTTATCATTGTACCTCCAAGTATTGCACCACTATTGGCAGCTTGATTTCTATTCTTATTGGCTGCTTCGATGGCATTCTTTCTGGCATTCACGAGTCTAGATTCTCTTTCCAATAGAAAACTTTGAGCTTGCTCTGCTATCTGAACGGAATCTTGTACTTGTACTGATAGACTTGTGTCGATGTATTCTCGTACTGATAAGATGATCTAAAAAAAAGAATAATATAAATGATTGACTACAATATATATATATATATATATATATTAATAAATATTTTAATATTTTAAGTATTCCAGGTAGTAAAGAACATTGTGAAACGTCTGAAAATTTTGTAAATTGTCTGCAAGTGCTGTAAATTTTCTGAAATTGGTGTAAACCATCAGAAAATGTTGTTAACAGTATGAAAATTTTGTAAACCTACTGAAAATGCTGTTAATTGTCTGAAAAGTTTGCAGATTGTCTAAAAATGCTGCAAATTGACTGAAAATGCTGCAAATTGCCTGAAAATTCTGTAAATCGACTGAAGATGGTAAAAAGTTTGCAAATTGTCTGAAAATGCTGCGAATTGATAGAAAATGCTATCAACTTTCTGAAAATGCTGTATATTGATTGAAAATGCTCCAAACCATCTGAAAATACTGTAAATTGTCTAAAAATACTGCATATTGTCTGAAAATACTGCAAAATGTTTAAAAATACTCTAAATTGTCTGAAAATACTGTAAGTTATCTAAAAATATTGTAAACCGCTGTAAGTTGTCTGAAAATGCTGTAAGTGTCTGAAAATATGTCTGAAAATACTGAAAATTATCTAAAAATGTTGCAAACCGCTGTAAGTTGTCTGAAAACGCTGTAAGTTGTCTGAAAAGACTGTAAGTTATCTGAAAATACTGTAAATTGTCTGAAAATAATGTAAATTGTCTGAAAATACTGTATATTGTCTGAAAATACTGTAGTTGGTCTGAAAATACTGTAAATTGTCTAAAAATACTGTAAATTGTCTGAAAATACTGTAAATTGTCTAAAAATACTGTAAATTGTCTGAAAATACTGTAAGTTGTCTGAAAATACTCTAAATTGTCTGAAAATATTGTAAATCTTCTAAAAATGTTGTAAACTGCTGTAAGTTGTCTGAAAATGATGTAAATTATCTGAAAATACTATATATTGTCTGAAAACGTTATAAATTGTCTGAAATTGCTGTAAACCATCTGAAAATGTTGTAAACAGTCTGAAATTTCTGTAAATACTGCCTTATTATTTATTTAATTAATAATTATTTGAAAATGCCGTAAATCGTCTAAAAACCTCGTAAATCGTCTAAAACTTCGTAAATCGTTTGAAACTGCTGTAAACTATCTGAAAATGTTGTAAATCATCTGTAAATGCTGTGATAAGTCTGAAAATTATGTAAACCGTCTAAAAACGCTATTATGTTATGTACCTTCTGAAAATGCTGTAAATCAACTAAAAATGCTGTAAGAACCACCTGAAAATGCTTTAAATCGTCTAAAAGTGCTGTAACTATCTGAAAATGTTGTAAATCATTTGAAAATTCTGTATAAAGTCTGAAAGTGCTGTAAACTATCTGAAAATGTTATAATCTATCAAAAAATGCTGTAAATCGTCTGAAAACTTCATAAATCTTCTGAAAACATCATAAATCGTCTGAAAGCCGATTTTAAACGTTGTAACTTGCTTAAAAATGCTGTAAATCGTTTAAAAATGTTGTAAATCTTCTGAAAATGTTGGAAATCGTTTAAAAATGTTGTATTTTGTCTGAAAAAGCTGTAGCTTTATCTGAAATGGCTGTAAACTATTTAAAAATATTGTAAATCGCCTGAAAACGTTTTAATCCATCTGAAAAACGACATACATCATCTAAAAACGTTGTAAATCATTTTAAAATATTATCGATTGTATGATGAAAGTATTGTAGAATATTTAAATGTTTCTATATTGTAGAGCTTAATAGATCCTTCAACTTCAACTTAATGATATTTTAAACTCCAGGACAGGAAATCTATCTTAATTTATATAAGTAGTTTTAATAAACATAATGTACCTGATATACAGTTCGAATTGGTGCTTTGGTATGAGTATGAGTACTAAGTAATAATGTCCGAAGCAAATCTTGTGGAAACACACTCAGCCTGGAGAGAAGTCCCGTCAGATGAATATTAACATAAACAGAATTCGAAGGCATGGCTTGAAGCTTAGAAAATAGAATTGCCAGGAATTCACCTGCAAAAATAATAAAAGTGATATAATATTTTTATATAAATCAAAGGAAATTGTGTGCACAATTTATTTACCTATACAATTTGCATCAACTAAATCACTATCACCGCCACTACTAAACATGATATTAGCTTTAACTTCCTTCTCCTCTTCCGAAAGACAACTAACATCCTTACTATGCCCATCATCTCCTCCCGCTCCAAGAAAATCATCCGGTTTATATTTAAAACTCTCATACCCACTACTATCACCCAGTGACTGCAAACTATCCAATTGTTTCTTTGAACAATCTTCATTATTATTATCATTTCCTGAAGTCAAATGCTCCAAAATCGCATTTTCGTCTTCGATCAAGTTCAAACTGGCTGCTTCGTGAAGGAATTCCTTCACAGTGTCCAATAGAGCAGGGTCGGATTGTATTAAACTAGTTGGTGTTGGTGTAAAGCTTGTTTTTATTGGTTCATTGAATAAAGGATAAGAAGATATATGGTCGGAGTTGTTGGTTGTGTGTTTGGTAGATTTTAGGCTGTGATCGTAACGATTAGACCATACTTCACAGGCTTTTTGACATGTTACCAGTTTTTGGTGGGCATCGCAGAGATATGCGTGGTAATTACGATACAAGGTTCCACTAGAGTATAACTGAAAAAGAAAGAACCATTTTTAATTTAATTTTTTATTTATATTTTATTTTTTAAATATATAGCCCACAGATTTTTTCCAAGGGAACTTAGAAATACAATAATTTTACATTATGGATAACAAGTTGCAATATATAGTAAAATTAATAAGGCACTTAAACAAAATTACATAATACAGAATGTAACAATATTATTTATTTACATAAAACTAGCTGTAAGTGGAATTCTGTCTTAAGGCAATTAAGGCATCGTGCCTTAAGGCAAATTGCTGGAACTTCCCGTACCAAAAAATGATTATTTTTTTAAAAACGATTAACATTTTTGAAAAAAATTTACTTCGAAAAAAATAAGATTTTTGGCAAACAATTAGACAAAAAATTACTTTTTTTTGAAAAAAAAATTTTTTTTAAATAATTTTTTTTGAAAAAAAGAAAGTTTTCTTTATTTTGACATATTTTGAAAGATCTAAACTTTTTTTTCAAAGCAATCGTACTGCTTTAACCGCATAAAGACGAAATATCAAACTGCGTAAGCGCCGCGTCGACGTCTAACGCGTAAACATTGGTACGGAACCCATAGGAATGTAAACCAAAATTATACTTATTGTTAAAATCTCTATAAAATATCTGATAATTTGATGTGCATATGTCTAATGATCATTTTTGACCGCCAAATGTCATTTTTTTTTACTTTTTTTATTAGATCTCCGAAACCGCTAGACCTGCCTTCATGAAAATTTGATCGATTCTTCATCTTGTCAATACAAGTAAAACGTTTTTTGAATTATTGAAATCGGACGCTCCGTTCTCTTAAAAACTGAGTTACCATTTTCGGCACTTTTTGCCCCGTATCTTCGGAACGGCTAGACCTGCCTTCGCCAAAAACTAATCAGCACGTCTCCTTATCAATACGAATCGAATGTTTTTTGAATTATTCAAATTGGTTGATCGGTGTTCCCGAAATCGTCGACGCAAATTTGTATCCGCACATACATACACACACGCATACACACACACACACATACATCCATTTTTTCTAAGGTATGCCAAAATATTCAGAAACCTTTGAAACGTCGAGAAATGCAAAAATTTTCATTTTCGATTTTTTTGCGATTATTATAACTTGCCCTACGGGAAGTTAATAAGATAAAATAATAAAAGTTATTTGAAAAGAAATAAAAAAGTTAACTTATTTATAAAATATTATTGTGAAAAACAGTTTTTATTAAATAGTAAACTTAAAGTAGCATGATCTTTAATCAAAAAGAAGAGGTTAGTTAGAACATGTTAACAATTTATATTATCTTACCCCATAGTGATTCCAGTTAGTAGGCATATTTTTTGAAATAGGTGGTGTTTCAGGTTGCACATAAGTTGATTTATTCAGATCTCTATCTATCAATTTGGAACATGATTGCATTATATTTGGTGACAGTGCAAGAAACTTTTCGACACTCTGAAAATTCATGTCGTCCAGGAAATGGGTAAACCGACTGTAATATACACAAAACGAAATTTTATTATATATATATATATATATATATATACAATTATATCATATATAAAATTCTTCTGATATATGTAAATGTACTCCTTCAAAATAATTATCCGGATTTTGATAAAACTTTCAGAAGTTTAAGCAAATTTTTTAGGACGTATGTAATTATAAAAATGTAGTAATATTGTAGGAATAAATGGAAAAAATTGCAAAAAAACGACATGTCATTGTTTGACATTGAAAAAATTTGAGACATTGTTCGGCATTGAAAGCAAATGAAAACTGTCATCTGCCAAAAATTTCAATTTACTTATAAGCCTAGACAAAATTAGAATATGTATAATAAATTCATGATTATGAATAAGAAAAATGAAATGTCTGCATTATTATTGCCAAAAAACAGCTGAGATGTGCCAGAAATTAAAATAATATAAGATACAGTATGTATGGCAGATTGAATGATACAAATATGAAAAGGATTTCACAAATTAATTCACTTGAAATATGAACTTAAGTAATAATCAGTGCCGGTCCTATCTTGAATGTTGCACAAGATTTGGATGTGATATTTTCTTTACAGTTTTTTTTTTCAATATAATTCAAGAAATATATAAATTTATTTGCAGTTTTACTAATCTTTGCACAATATTTTTGAAATACATTAAAAATTTCATTTTAAAACCGCAAATGGGAAAGTAAAAATGAATACATACAATTCGACCCTTATGATATCAATAAGAAGAAGCTTAAAGGTACAATTTTGGATATCTTAATTAATAAAAAATCAAATTAAAATAATTCAACATGAAGTACCAGTGTTTAATAGTGAAAGGCTAAAATTGTTATTGGTCTCTATAAATGCCCAAAATAAATAAGTAAAATTGTTTCAAAAGCCAAATATTAATTAATGATAATAATTTTAATAATAAACTGTTAAAACAGCTAAAATAATAGAGGGGTAATAATGAATATTGAATTATTACTAAGGAAAATGTAATTTAGATATTATAATTACTAAAAACCAGTTAAAATATGATACGAGATTATAAAAATGGTTGAAAAAATCCAAGGACACTATATATTACTTTTTTGAGTTTAAAAGACTTCAATTTCCAATATAGTGTGGGAATTGATATTCATCATTTTATTTAAAGCAGTTCTACATTTATCATCGCTCATATTGCTGTTTAAGCATTTTGGTGTGAGGAGTAATTTGAAAAATAATATTTATTATTTTTAGGTAAACGGTAAATATTAGTATTAAAAAATTGTAGACATAACCTTTTGTTATAAAAATTTATATCAATCTAATAAACAAAATCCGGATTGAATTTTGAATCTGATCGTTCAATACTATATTGATTAAAATGTTTTTCTAAACTCATATTAATGAAAAAAATGTAATTATTAAAGTTTTGAATAAAAGAGCACATTACAAAACTTATAATAAATAACCAAGTGACTTTTATAAGTGTGTTAAATACTATTTAGAACTACATCCTATTTACCTTGCTATCATTTTAACATACGTTCTATGATGCAAAGAAGCATTAGAAGGTTTTATTGGTCACATACTAATGCAACTAATTTATTGGAAAAATATCTTTAGATGTAGCACTAACAAATAAAAACTGTCATGTGCCAAATAATTTCAATTTACTTATGAGCCTAGACAAAATTAGAATATGTATAATAAATTCATAATTATGAATAAAAAATATGTAATGCCTACATTATTAATGCCAAAAAGCAGCTGAGATGTGCCAGAAATAACTATAAATACTATATCGATTAAAATGTTTTTCTAAACTTTATTGATTATATGAAACAAAATGTAATTATTAAAGTTTTGAATAAAAGAGCACATTACAAAATTTATAATAAATAACCAAGTGACTTTTATAAATGTGCTATATAATATTTTGAGGAAAGGTTTCTTTGGTCACATACTTAAGATAAAGCACTAATTAGAAGTAAGAACACAAATAAGTGAATTGTGACCATTGTAAAAATGACATAGTACTTAAAAACATTCTTGAAAACTGAGGTTATGTTAGCACGACTAACAGTGATTATTTGGTTGTGCTTTAGTTTCTGTTTTTCTTTTTATGCTGAATGATGAGACACATCTGGTCTCAAATCGTTTAAAATAAAATAAGTATTTCTTTTTATTTCGCCATATTGGCAATTTTACTACATATCAATATGTTTAGACGTCGAACAAGAAAAACATATAGTAGAAAATATATATATATATATATATATATATATATATACTGCTGACCCGGCAAACGCTGTTTTGCCATCAAAAATATTTTGCCGCATTGCAGAAGTTTTTATAATATACATGTTATATTAATAACAATGTTATATTTTTATTACACAAATTTCTTTACATTTTGATAATTAATTTGAACGCATCATAGTGCTTTGTTTAATTTAATTTTATTTATGTCAAATAGTGAAATATTTTTAATCAATGAATAAATTAGATTTTAGTCTGAATCATCGCAGTACCATTATCTAAATATATAATGTTTATATAAATATCAGATTTTTCACTTTTGCATTTAATTTAAAAATATTGAATGTCAATTTCATATATCCAATATGCACTAAATTTTTGAATGCCAAAATATTTCCTTTTTGGTTCGAAATTTAATATAATATGATATAATTTATATCTATAATTTGATTGCCAAATATATAAATAAATAAATATATATATATATATATATATATATATATATCTGTGTGTGTGTATTTAAGTATTATTTACCTGTCGACTATAAGATGATCCCCCTTCAACAAGTATTTAAAAATCAGTTCCAGCATTATGTCCTCGCAGTTAATTTCAATCAGCGATTCGAATAGAGCCAGTGATACTAAGCAAAGCTAAAAATTGAAAATACAAGATCAAGTAAATAAGTAGCATAAAACTATTCATATAAAATTAATCAACTGTATAAATTTGTATTTGCAAACGTATCGAAGAATAACAAAAAAATAACTCATTGAAATGTAAATTATAATTTAAAAGCTCATCGAGTCCATAAGAACCCGATGTCTATTTCCTTCCTTCTTACCCTGTCCTCGGAGTCCAATCTCTGTACCAAAACATCCAGCAACCTGGTCCCATCGTAATTATCATCCAGCAAGAACTTCACCAGAGTCTTCAGCAGTCCTGGTTCTGTAACAGACCTCAGAACCAGATCGAAATAGGCAGTGGCTGCCACTTGTTCATCGATTCCTGTCTGCAAAGTAGTATGGTACCTAGTTTGTGGTTGTGGCGATTTCGGAATTGTTTGTCGCCTACTACGACGCTGTAATTGGATGCACACCAAATTTCTTGGTAGTAAAACATAGTCTTTGTCGTTGATTTTGAAAATTTGCAATATTAGGTTAGAGGCGGTTTAGGAGATCGTAAAATGGTAAAATGGTAAAATTCATATTAAAAAGTATTAGTATTGATGTACATAAATCATTTACGGCAACGTGGTGCAAGAGTTAAAACACGATGAGAGGATGTAAGAAGATTATTATAAAACCACATGTGTATCATACCTGGAAGAGGTTATATATTTTCCACATCGCCTGTTGGAGCCCTCAGCTTCAGTAGCACTATTCAACCATGGTTTTTATCTTTTAGTGCATCGAGTCGTTATTATTATAATATTCCACACACTATAATAATAGCGACTCGATGCACTTAATCCACATGTTATAAAAAGAATGACTCAATGCAAAGGTTGCACAAAAAGGATTGAATTGAAGCCATAGATAAAAGAAGAGTATGATTGAATCGCCCTGCTGAAGTGGGGGAACATACCGTTAATATGCGAACTTCAGAATAGTAATATGAAATTTATCCAGGATAATTAACTTCTCGAATTAAAAATATGCGCGCGCGTATGAATGTGTATCATATTTTGACCGTTCATCGGCGTTTTAACAAAAACGGCTGTACCGATTACTAAAATTTAAAAGCTATTCGATAAAACTGGATAAGAACTCGATTTTATTAGTTTTTCGAGACGATCGGCCGAGCCGTTTGTTTGTAATTAGCAGGAAAGTGCAAAATTTTTCGTCCACGGTTTATCCAAAAATCCTGTACCTATATATAATATTCATAAACTATATATTCGAACGATATCTCAAAACCAAAAAAACTAACTATTACAAAATAATATTTTCGTTAAAATTTTGGCAACGTGGCCATTGATCTCGTGATAGCGATGCCGCCCGATTTAAGGCGATGGCTTGTTATATCTTTTGCCCTCTACTTTAAAATATAGTTATTGTTAAAAAATACGGTACTTCGTATTTAAGATAATGAAAATAATTTTTTGCACGCAAACCTTTAACCTGGCTCTGAAACAAAGTCCTAGAATATAATTATTTGCTCTCTAATTTAAAATAATATTGATAAAAACTAATATACTTCACGTTCCGAACGAAAATTTTAAAATATTATTTGCCCTCTACTTTAAAATAGTATCGTTAAAAAATACCACACCTTACTTGTTTTTGAGATAATAAAAATAATTTTCCCGCAAATATTATTTTTGGCCCTCTACTTTGAAATAGCATCTTTAAAAAATACTATACTCTACTCGGTTTTGAGATCATTAAAATAAATTTTTAACCCCGGTTTGAACAAAAATCCTAAAATGTCATTTGCCCTCAACTTTAAAATAGTATAGATAAAAACTACTATAATTTCTTGTTTTTTAGATAATAAAAATATTTTTTCCAACAAATCTCTTACCCTGGTCCGAACGAAAATCCTAAAATATTATTATTTGCCCCCTACTTTAAATAGTATCGATAAAAAATGATATATTTTAAAAATATTTGTTTCTTGCAGTTCTCTAACCCTCCTATTAAATATTATTATTTGCCCTCTACTTTAAAATAGTATCAACAAAATATACTATACTTTCTTGCTTTTGAGATAACAAAAATATTTTTTTTCTGCAAATATTATTATTTGCCCTCTACTTTAAAATAGTATCAACAAAATATGCTATACTTTCTTGTTTTTGAGATAATGAACAGATTTTTTCCCGCAAATGTTATTTGCTCTCTACTTTAAAAAATATCATACTCTCTCTACTTGTTTTTGACATAACGAAAATAATTTTTTCCCTCAAATATTATTTGTTCTCTACTTTAAAATAGTATCATACTGTGTTGTTTTTGAGAAAATCCTAAAATATTATAGGCCTAAGACAAGTGGTTAAATTATAAGAAAACATACTATAATTTTGTATATCAATTAGAAATCGCATTCCTTAGTTCACGATGAAAGCAAAATTATTATTAAGGAAAAATGACAATTACACCTGGTTAATTTTCATGGTGTGTAAATACAGAACAAATGTGCTTTACCCTGGTTTAGTGTTTTGCGCACTCAACAGAGGGCCAAAGTAACAGATATATACAGTAGAATCCGATTAGTATGACGCCGGATATATTGACAACCGCTTATTATGACGTAAAGTTAAAGGCAGTTTGGTTTCCATATAAAATTTCTTAAAAAAACAGCTGTCTAGTCGGATATGTTGACCTCGCTTACATTGACATTTCGCTTATAATGACCCATTTTTGAAAAAAAAATTTGGTCCAAGTATAATGACCGACATGATTTTACACCTCCGATAACATAGAGTTCATGTTTTTCATTGCACATTGTTATGGTATGGCACCACTGTGAACTACCCTTGTGTGTCAGGTCGCTACATACCTACCCACATACCCACAGGTCTCTATGTTGCACGAGATTCGCGCTATGGAAACTTTGGCAACTTCCGGCATGGACGACCTCGTGCAAAAAATAAGTAGGCTCATTCTTGGTGTTCAAAATTTGGAAGCGATAACATCTGCTATAATTTACTGAATTAGTAAAGTTCTATATTTTTTACTATTTTTACCCAGTAATTAAAACTCAAACAAAAATTACAGATTTTTACATTAAAAAATGCATTGTTATGTCATATTTTTAATTAAATTTGTCAATTTGTTAGTATGTGTCATTTTTTACCTTAATTTTTGTATTAAATTACTGAAATTAATAACATATTCGCCAAAAATTGTTTTTTTTTTTCAGTACGCTTAGTATGACGACCGCTTAATATGACGATTTTTCGCCGTCCCTCGAATGTCATACTAAGCGGATTCTACTGTATATATAATGTTCTAATATCATTTGTTCGAATTAATCAAGTTTTTCTTTTTCTTTAAATAAATCTAAGTCGGTGGCGCCTCTATTATGGAGAGCACTCTATGGAGAGCGGAAAGAATTAAAATTGAAGCACGACAAAGCGGCCGTGTTTGCGATCTATTTATTCTTCTTTTATCCACGTTAATTATGTATCCAAAATTATAAATATCTCTTAATATTAATAGGAGAATGGTTAAATTTCCTCAGAAGATCAAATTTTATTCAGTGCTAATCTATTATTAGTTATCAAATTATTTTAAGCTATATACAAATGGCTAAATATTCCAATCCTTAAAAAATGAAAATAAAGCTAAAACCGACAAAAGTTATCTTAACAATAGCAAAATGAGTATGAAACAAATATTATGTGCGCTTTGTTATTTTTAAAAAGCATTTCAAGAATTTTATAAAAACATGGAAAATGTTTAATATATGTTGAATGATGGGGCAACGCTATCTTATGCTTGTTTATTGATAGTAAAAATTGTGAAAATGTTTATTTATTTGCTGTGCGACCAGGCGCATTTTACATATAAACAAGCAAGGAAGCATCTTATGATAACTGCGTCATTGACGATTCTGTTATCATAACATTCTTCCTTGCTTGTTTATTTGTAAAATACACCTGGTCGCACAGCAAATAGATAAACATTTTTACCATTTTCACTGCCAATAAACAAACATAAGATAACATTGCCATGACAACGCTATGTTATGCCCCATGAATTCTGAGTTGAATTAGTTATCAATGAGATGATTTGCATGATGAATGATTCCAAGTGTTATTTTTTTAGAAAAACCTCAAACCTCAACACGAAAATTACTTCAACCTATTTTGATTTTGCTGATATGTTATAAAATAAAAGTTTGCATGATAAACATAAATTTTGCCATAAACCTCTTTAACACCGCCACCCACCTCAATCGATTTCAAATTCAAATTTGATGGAAAGACCAGTAGAAAAATTTGGTGCACATACAGTTACATAAATAGAGGCAGATACAAATATAAAATATGTACAAAATATGAATAAATTTCTAAATATACATGTGTTTGTCATATTGAAAACAAATTTATATATCCCATATATATATATTATATATATATATATATATATATATATATATATATATATATATATATATATGAAAATAAGCAGCATGTTGCTGAAGCATATGTGGATTTCTTTTGCAACAGAAAATTACCATACATTTACCAATTTTACATTTATTGTCTGTGAACATTTAAAATTTCATTTAGAACAAAAAATGCAATGGAAACAAAATAGTAGTAAACCAAACAGTTTTTTAAAAAAATACTTTTTATTATCGACGTTTTGGAATTAAGTACGATCCATCTTCAGAAATGATGTGTACAAAAATCTGAAACGTCGCCAATAAATAATATTTTATTACTACTTTTAATATAATTCCTTTACTCTGTTTTCTTTTTTATTTACCTCTTACATTTAATAGCAACATATACCACCGAAATATTTCCAATACAATATTATCATATTGTATATTTACATTTTTCTCCCGAAATGTGTCGATAAGCAAAACAAATCCCAAAAAGACTTTGCAAAATCGAAAAGAAAAAACACAATAAATGTTCTCATACCTGCAAAAGCGCTGGACCCATTACAGGAACTAAAAAACCTTGATACAAAAAATCGAGCAGTTGTTGTCTGATCATGGGATGAGCCACCTGAGAACAATAATAAATATAAAATAACTAGATAAAATTTAATTTATAATAATATATGATAAATAAATGTTTTGTCAATATATTACATAAATTTATTTGTAATCTAGATTAATTATTAATTATTAAGTTTTTTTAATCACTTGAGTTGTTAATAAATATCATTGATGTTATTATATTTATTTATATATATATTATATAATATTGTGATAAAAATAGTAATTGTATTAAAGTAAATTGTAAAAAATTGAATTTATGGGCCAATTCTGCCG
>NW_020536999.1:8450276-8474395 GCF_003426905.1 Ctenocephalides felis
ACCAGAGTCTTCAGCAGGCCTGGTTCCGTAACAGACCTCAGAACCAGATCAAATAAGCAGTGCTGCTACTTGTTCCTCGATTCCTGTCTGCAAAGTAGTATGGTACCTAGTTTGTGGTTGTGGCGATTTCGGAATTGTTTGTCGCCTACTACGACGCTGTAATTGGATGCACACCAAATTTCTTGGTAGTAAAAATAGTCTTTGTCGTTGATTTTGAAAATTTGCAATATTAGGTAGAGGCGGTTTATAGAAAATTGTAAAATGGTAAAGTGGTAAAATGGTAAAATTCATATTAAAAAGTATTAGTATTGATGTACATAAATCATTTATGGCAACGTGGTGGAAGAGTTAAAACACGATGAGAGGATGTAAGAGATTATTATAAAACCACATGTGTATATATCGTACCGGGAAGAGGTTATATATTTTCCATAACGTCTGTTGGAGTCCTCAGCTTCAAAAGCACTATTCAACAATCAAGGTTTTTATCTTTAGAGTGCATCGAGTCGTTATTATTATAATAGTTTAATTATCCACATAGTTTAATTATAATAATAACGACTCGATGCACTCAATCCACATGTTATAAAAAGAATGACTCAATGCAAAGTTTGCACAAAAAGGATTGAATTGAATCCATAGATGAAAGAATAGAATGATTGAATCGCCCTGCTGAAGTGGGGGAACATACCGTTAATGTGCGAACTTCAGAATAGTAATATGAATTTATCCAGGATAATTAACTTCTCGAATTAAAAATGCGCGCGCGTATGAATGTGTACCATATTTTGACCGTTCATCAGCGTTTAAAACAAAAACTGCTGAACCGATTACAAAATTTAAAAGCCATTTAATGAAACTCGATGAGCACTCGTCGATTTTATTAGTTTTTCGAGACAATCGGCCGAACCGGTCATTTGTAATTAGCAGAAAGGCAAAATTTTCGTCCACGGTTTATTAAAAAAGAACCTGAACCTATATAATATTCAACTATTCAACTATTCGAAAGATATCTCAAAACCAAAAAACTAACTATTACAAAAAAAAATACTTTCGCTAAAATTGTGACAACGTGGCCATGATCTCGTGATAGCGATGCCGCCCGATTTAAGGCGATGGCTTGTTACATCTTTTGCCCTCTACTTTAAAATATTGTTATTGTTAAAAAATACGGTACTCGTATTTAAGATAATGAAATAATTTTTGCACGCAACCTTTAACCTGGCTCTGAAACAGAGTCCTAGAATATAATTATTTGCTCTCTAATTTAAAAATAATATTGATAAAAACTAATATTCTTCACGTTCCGAACAAAAATTTTAAAATATTATTTGCCCTCTACTTTAAAATAGTATCGTTAAAAAATACCACACTCTACTTGTTTTTGAGATAATAAAAATAATTTTCCCGCAATATTATTTTTTGGCCCTCTACTTGAAATAGCATCTTTAAAAAATACTATACTCTACTCGTTTTGAGATCATTAAAATAAATTGTTAACCCCGGTTTGAACAAAAATCCTAAAATGCCATTTGCCCTCAACTTTAAAATAGTATAGATAAAAACTAACTATTTTTTCTTGTTTTTTTAGATAATAAAAATATTTTTTCCAACAAATCTCTTACCCTGGTCGAACGAAAATCCTAAATATTATTATTTGCCCCCTACTTGTAAATAGTATCGATAAAAAATGATATATTTTAAAATATTTGTTTCTTGCAGTTCTCTAACCCTCCTATTAAATATTATTATTTGCCCTCTACTTTAAAATAGTATCAACAAATATACTATACTTTCTTCTTGCTTTGAGATAACAAAAATATTTTTTTTCTGCAAAGATTATTATTTGCCCTCTACTTTAAAATAGTATCAACAAAATATAGCTATACTTCTTGTTTTTGAGATAATGAACAGATTTTTTCCCGCAAATATTATTTGCTCTCTACTTTAAAAAATATCATACTCTCTCTACTTGTTTTTGACATAACGAAAATAATTTTTTTCCTCAAATATTATTTTTCTCTACTTAAAATAGTATCGTTGAAAAATATCATACTGTGTTATTTGAGAAAGTCCTAAAATATTATAGGCCTAAGACAAGTAGTTAAATTATAAGAAAACATACTATAATTTTGTATATCAATTAGAAATCGCATTCCTTAGTTCACGATGAAAGCAAAATTATTATTAAGGTAAAATGACAATTACACCTGGTTAATTATCATGGTGTGTAAACACAGAACAAATGTGCTTTACCCTGTTTTAGTGTTTTGCGCACTCAACAGAGGGCCAAAGTAACAGAATTCTTTTTAACTTTTAAATCTTTACATGCTTAATATTTTTCTAATAAAGATTTTTGTGATTTAGTTGAAAATATATTTTTGTAGCCGTATATATAATGTTCTAATTTCATTTGTTCGAATAATCAAGTTTTTCTTTTTCTTTAAATAAATCTAAGTCAGTGGCGCCTCTATTATGGAGAGCACTCTATGGAGAGCGGAAAGAATTAAAATTGAAGTAATGGCAATGCTGCCGTGTTTGTGATCTATTTACACTTTTTTATCCATGTTAATTATGTATCCACAATTATAAATATCTCTTACTTTAATATTAATAGGAGAACGGTTAAATTTCCTTAGAAGATCAAATTTTATACAGTTTTTCTTGTTAATTTGTATTTTTGGTTATCAAATTATTTTAGGCTATATATAAATTGCAGTAAATTCCAACCCTTACAAAATGAACATAAAGCTAAAACGTCCAAAAATTATCTTAACAGCAAATTGAATATGAAACAAATATTATATGTGTGCTTTGTTATTTTTATAAAGCATTGATGAATTTAAAAAAAAACATGGAAAATGTTTTATATGTTGAATGATAGGACAACGCTATCTTATGCAGTGAAAATTGTAAAAATGTTTATTTATTTGCTGTGCGACCAGGCGTATTTACATATAAACAAGCAATGAAGCATCTAATGATAACTGCATCATTGACGATTCTGTATCATAACATTCTTCCTTGCTTGTTTATTTGTAAAATATACCTGGTCGCACAGCAAATAGATAAACATTTTTACAATTTTAACTGCCAATAAACAAACATAAGATAACATTGCCATGACAACTCTATGTTATGCCCCATGAATTCTAAGTTGAATTAGTTATCGATGAGATGATTTGCATGATGAATGATTCCAGGTGTTATTTTTAACTAAAACCTCAACATGAAAAGTACTTCAAACCTATTTAATTTTGCTGATGTGTTTATAAAATAAAAGTTTGCATGATGAATATAAATTTTGCCATAAACCTCTTTAACACCGCCACCCACCTCAATCAACTTCAAATTTGATGAAAAGACCAGTAGAAAAATTTGGTGCACATACAGTTACATAAATAGAGGCAGATATAAATATAAAATATGTACAAAATATGAATAAATTTCTAAATAACATGTATTTGTCTTATTGAAAACAAATTTATATATCCCATATATATGAAAATAAGCAGCATGTTGCTTCAAGCGTATGTCGATTTCGTTTGCAACAAAAAAAATAAAAACATTTACCAATTTTACATGTAGCCTTTTACTAAATTTCATTTAGAACAGAAAATGCAATGAAAACAAAAAATAGTAGTAAACCGAACAGTTTTTTAAAAAAATACTTTTTATTATCGACGTTTTGGATTAAGTATGATCCATCTTCAGGAAAGAAGCGTACAAAAATCAAAACGTCACCAATAAATAATATTTTATTACTATTTTTAATATAATTCGTTTACTCTGTTTTCTTTATCTTTTACCTCTTACATTTAATAGCAACAGATACCACCAATACAATATTATTATTGTATTTACATTTTTCTCCCCAAAAGTGTCGATAAGCAAAACAAATCCCAAAAAGACTTTGCAAAATCGAAAAAAAAAAACGCAAAAAATGTTCTCATACCTGCAAAAGCGCTGGACCCATTACAGGAACTAAAAAACCTTGATACAAAAAATCGAGCAGTTGTTGTCTGATCATGGGATGAGCCACCTGAGAACAATAATAAATATAAAAATAACTAGATGCAATTTACTTTATAATAATATATTACGTACATTTTTTTTTTTTAGATTAATTATTAATTATTACTTGAGTTTTTAATGTTATAATATAATGATGATATTTTTACTGTGATAAGAATAGTAATTGTATTGAAGTAAGTTGTAGTATATATTGAATTTAGATAAATATCTATCTATAATAAGACTCACTTGAACGACAGCATTACAAAATTCTAATGAGTTCATAAATACGGATAGTTCAGGAATATCGTTAACATCATCCGGGGTTAATCTGTGCCATTCTGCTGATTCTATGTCCAAATGTGTTGGCAACAACGAGTATAAGCCACTTAGTCCTTGAAAAATAACAAAACGTAACCACTATAAATATTATTAACACTTTAACCGTATTAACACTAACAATTGTGCAAATATAAAAGAGTCTAATAAAAGATTGAAATATCCTCCTTACAAGTGAAGTTATTCAAATTTTTTATACCCAAGTGTAAATAATATATTATACTAATATTTAGTAAGTTTTATCTAGTTTTTAACAATGTGAATGAATCATAATGTCCGAAATAAAAATTAAAAGTTATTTGAAGAAATGTAAATGATTTTCCGAAATTCACATACTGCTAAGAAATAAATGTTCCAATAAGTTTTGTATAAAATTTTATTATGAAAATGTATAAAACAGTTTTTACTAGATTTTAGTAAAGTTGATCTAGTTTTTACTAATTAAGATGTTTGGAATGAAAATTTTAAGTAATTTGACAAAATGTAAAAAAATGTCCGAAACTCACATCTTGCTAAATATATTACAAGAAAATAAATGTTTCAACAAGTTTTATTCAAAATTTTATTATGAAAGTGTATAAAACGGATTTTAATAACACTTAGTAAATTTTATCTAGTTTTTACTGATGTAAACAAATTATAATATCCTAAACAAAAATTAAAAGTTATTTGAAGAAATGTTAAAAAATGTTCGAAATCCATATATTATTAACTATCAAAAAACTGAAGTCTGCATTTCAACTATGAATTATTCAAAATTTCAATATGAAAGTGTATAAAACAGTTTTTACTAGATTTTAGTAAATTTTATCTAGTTTTATTTATGTTTACAAATTAAAATGTTTGAAACGAAAATTTTAAATAATTTGAAGAAACGTAAAATAATGTCCAAAATTCACATACTGCTAAATATATTACAAGAAAATAAAATGTTCCAACAAATTTCATGAAAAAAATTATTATGAAGGTGTATAAAACAGTTTTTACTAGATTTTAGTAAATTTTATCTAGTTTCTACTAATGTAAACAAATTATAATGTCCTGAACGAAAATTAAAAGTTATTTGGAAAAATGTAAAAAAATGTCCGAAATCCATATATTATAAATTATCAAAAAACTGAAGTCTACATTTCAACTATGAATTATTCAATATTTCAATATGCAAGTGTATAAAACAGTTTATACTAAATTTTAGTAAATTTTATTTAGTTTTTATTAATGAGTAAAAATTAAAATGCTTGGAATCAAAATTTTGGGTTATTTGAAAAAATTTAAAAAAATGTCCGAAATCCATGTATTATGAATTACCAAAAACTGAAGTTTGCATTTCAACTATGAATTATTCAAAATTTCAATATGAAAGTGTATAAAACAGTTTTTACTAAATTTTAGTAAATTTTATTTAGTTTTTATTAATGAGTAAAAATTAAAATGCTTCAAAATGGGAATCAAAATTTTGGGTTATTTGAAAAAATGTAAAAAAATGTCCGAAATCCATGTATTATGAATTACCAAAAAAACTAAAGTTTGCATTTCAACTATGAATTATTCAAAATTTCAATATGAAAGTGTATAAAACCGTTTTTACTAGATTTTAGTAAATTTTATCTAGTTTTTATTAATGTGTACAAATTAAAATGTTTGAAATGAAAATTTTAAATAATTTGAAGAAATGTAAAAAAATGTCCGAAATTTACATATTGCTGATATCAAAACATTAAAACAAATGGTGAAAAACTAAATCAATTGAACCTAAAAAAAAACTACCCACAAACACTATTAATTAATCATATGTAAATCAATGTTTGTAACATAAAAACGGGTATTTTTACCCGCCCCGCGTATAGTGTGTTAAAATCATTAAATAAGATCATTAAAATATTTAAAATTGGGCTATAAAAATAAAATATATCAAGCTCTCAGTTACCTGTGGCAAGAACAGGACACAAATTTGAATGTTTCGCAATATACATTCCAATATTTGTATTTTTCTTTGACAAAGCCATGCACAGCAATAATGCATCTCGTGCTTGATGACCGATTGGCCCCTCCCGGTGTACAAATGGTATCAGCAGTGAAAAAATTACAAAACTGGAAATAATAAAAATTAATAAAAGAAATCAAAAACCTGTATGAACATTATTATTTGGTTTAGTTAAACTTTTGACTATTTGATATATCATTATATTTATGAATAATATTTATTCAATTATTGCAATTAACACAAATTTATACCAAAATGTATAAAAATAATGAAACTTACAGCATAGCATTTGCAAATTGTAAAAACAAGAAAAATTATTCATTTTAAAAAATTATCATATGTTCACACAAGCTTTTTAAAATATGAAAATTACTTACTTTGTGCTACCGTGATCCTGAGGTGTAAAAAAGAAGAGATCTAGTAAATGTACATTCTGCATTAACGACACACATAACTGATTCAACAGTACGACTAGCCTAGCCTCTACATCTCTAGGAAATATTTCTCCTTGGCACGATGCTAATAATTTTAAAAGAGGCCTTACAAACGGTTCATGAACTAGCAAATGCTGTCTCGAATTGCTGACTAATATCTCATAGAGTTTTAATTGTTCTAATTTAACAGCATTGTTGTACCTGGGTAAAAGAAATATGGAAATATATATATATATATATATATATATATATATATATATATATATTCAATAGATAAGTCCTGGATTTTTTCAATATATTGATTGTTTCTTTTCCGAACAGTAAATCCAAACAAATTGTTTTTTATTATTGGATTTACTGTTCGGAAAGAAACAATCAATATATATATATATATATATATATATATATATATATATATATATATATATATATTAAATTAAATTTATACTAATATTTTTTTTATACCTTCCGGTAGTTATTCCCCATTCATAAAGCTTATCCAATAAATTCTCGCTCAACAAATGTTCCAAACAAGGTGTACTGTGTGTATTTTCTTCTAACGAAAGAGCCTGCATGGAATTTGTTGCAACATTGCTGTTTGTTACAGCAGAATGCCATAGATTTTGCTGTGTCGTCGGTGTAGATGATGTCTAAAAAAAAAGATAGTAAAAATAGTAAAATTGAGTAAATTTAATTTGGTTTTCAAAATATACCTGTTTCGATAGAGATGGTTTGCTGTCATGATGTAATTCAAGTAGCAATAATGTAATTACGTGATCTAAATGGCTTACTACTCCTAAAACATCATCGTGGGTTGGTGGTCGGTTTATCTAAAAATATAATAGATATTAAATACATAGTAAAATTATGTTTTTTTGTTGTAAATATTTTTAAATATATTCCAAGTAATATGTTTTTCTAAAACGGAATGGAAAGGGCGGTAAGGACAAAGGTGGGAAATTTTACAAGTGGAGGATGTAGCATAACCTGTGGTGTTCCACAAGGTACTGTATTAGGACCTTTATTATATCTATTATAGATCAATAACCTTAAAGACGCAAATTCAAAGGGAAATTACATAGTATATGCAGACAATACTGCCATAGTATATGCAGATAAGGATAAAAAAAGACTTGAAGATACTATAAACACAGGACATGAAAATATACACCGAGTGGCTAACTGAAAATAAACTAGCATTTGACATCGATAAAATAAAATACATATATTACAAACATAGAAAAAATACCGAGAACACTAAAATAAATATTAAAGTAAATAATAGAGAAATAGAAGAAGTGGAAAGCATAAAATACTTAGGACTGATAATAAATGAAAAACTGACATGGACAGAACAAATAAACAAAATCAAAAAAACGATAAGAACATTAACAGGGGCATTGAAAAGGATCCACCCTTTCAGCAAAAAAAATAAAATACTGATTCTTAAAACGCGAATAATACTTATAATTTAAATGGAATAACAACATGGAGCCAAACAACTAAAGCAAACTTAAATGACATACAGAAAATAATGAATAAAGCCACAAAAATAGCATATAATTTTCCACATTTAACACATACTTACAGAGAGAAACAAATAATCATTCACTAAATAACATAATTAAAATAGAAAAATGAAAAACTAATACACAAAATGAAATTTAACCGAATTAAAACAAGTGCAACAAGACATAAATCAAGATATACATGAACACTACACTAGACAACACAACAATTTTCACAATGAACACGATAGAAGAAAGAACTTGAGAGAAAATGTCATATGGAGTGCCAGCAAAATATATAACGAATTGCCAAACGATATTAAGATGACCAACAATGACGATAAATTTAAAAGAAAAATAAAGAAATACTATAAGGAAATTGAAGACAAAGAAGTCTAAAGAGTTATATATAAAAATATTTTAATTATATATAGATATATTAACGAAATAGATATTATAGTCAAATAAAATGTATATATTATATGAAAATGGTTTTTCATAATCTCTCATACCAGACACCTCTGTCTGACTGAGATATGAAAATAATGTATATATATAAATAAATAAAAATAAAAAACCTTTCGAAAGTCCTAGTTTGTACATTTGATCCAATTTTATGGATTAAATATTTGTATTATACAAAAATATAATAATTAAATTGAATTGAATTTATGTTTTTTTATATTTCTAGCGTTCATTTTCATTGTGATGCAGAGTGATATGAATGCTGTAGCATTCAAATTTTGAGATCATATAAGTCTAAATTTGAATTTAATTTTATATAACCTCAAATTTTTGTAATTATTATACAAAAGCTAGCAAATAAATGATTCTTTGGGTATTTTCGTATTATTTTATTATTTCTCTATAAATGAATTCATCTAAAAAAATACTTGACGTGAATGTGATAGCATTCATAGTACATAAGGATTAAAATATCATAATTTGATTAGCTTTATAAATCAAAATTCAGAATTCACAATAAATTTAAAAATAAAATGATAAAAAAATTATTGTGAACAAAATATGTTCATCATTAATGATATTCTCAAATTTGAATTCGGCTAAACAAAAGTTTTCAAGATTTTTTCTCAATTATCATTTTCCCAGTATATCATTTTACACCAGTTTAAAAATAACTTTTA
Source organism: Ctenocephalides felis (assembly GCF_003426905.1). Taxonomy (NCBI): domain Eukaryota; kingdom Metazoa; phylum Arthropoda; class Insecta; order Siphonaptera; family Pulicidae; genus Ctenocephalides; species Ctenocephalides felis. The sequence goes on from NW_020536999.1 coordinate 8,459,701, forward strand.
CAACTCTAACCTGTGATTTTTGTATAATATCATAAGCCTGTTGCCAATGTTTGCAAAAGCTATCATAACAAGCCTTAGGGTCACAATTTGTATTCGAATCCAAAGCCCTCACAGATCCTTGTCGAGAAAAGCTGTTCCTCAAAGGGCTGGACCTCAACCAACTCATTTTTTCTTATTCTTGTATGAATCATCAAATACACTGATATGGCACAATCTGTACTTTCATTGTGATAACTTCTATTCAGAATTGACATAAACTAAACTAAAAGTAATTCACATTATTTTGAATGTGTGGTTCATTATTTTTTATGGCTTGAGAACTGGGACGAGTGGATTTGACACAAATTGAAAATCTGTCAAAATAGAATAAATATGGTTAGTTATTAAATGGTACAAAAAAGAATTGATGATGTATTATTTGAACTGTGAGTACCTTAATTAATTGCTTTATCTAAAAATAATAACGGGTACATCGTGGGAATACTATTAAACTATTTTAATAAAATAAACAAATAATGCAAAACTAGTCGAATTTTTTTGCTATAAATACCATGAAGCTGCTGACAAGAGTGACAAGATGGAAACATGTGACTGTTACCAACATGCACCACATAGATGGAACTAGTTGATAAAATTTTTGAAAATGAATTAAAAATGTTAAAATTAAGCATATTTATTATTAAATTGTCTTTTAAGTGCATCATATAAATTCAACTCCACATAAATATTTTATCATAATGATAATTTTTGTCCAAAATCTTCATATGTGAATGTACGTTAAAAAAATGAGACTTTTATTTCAAATTTAATGTCTGTTGCTATCTTCTTTTGCTAAACCAATTAAAACAGATAACCAGATGACTTCCGTTGCAAGTTAAATTTGATAAAGGAAACAAATGTATAGTTCCAAATTGCAACACCGATACGCAGCGCCACTGATTAACTTTTTCGTTAATCGTCGTTAAATCGTCGACTAAAAACTGTATCCGCACATACGCTTGTACCTACATAAATACACACATTCTCACAAGAATTCGTTTTCTTTCTAAAGTAGGCAAAAAAAATTCTTTTAGATTTTTTGTCCTTGATATAAAACGCTACAAGTGACATCCGGTTACCAGGATACGCAGCGCTGCTGGTTAACTTTTTTTGCGTTCCAAAACCGCTGGACCTGCCGTCTCAAATATGTGATTAATTCTTAAATTAGTCAATACAAGTAAACTGTTTATGAATAATTCTAATCGGACGCTCCGTTCTCTGCCATTTTTTGCACTTTTTGTTTCATATCTCCAAAACGACTGGACCTGCTTTTCAAAAAAAAAAAAAAAAATAGAACGTCTCCTTGTCAATGGGAATCGAATGTTTTTCAAACTAGTGGTGCATAGCATTGTGCCTCGAGACAAATTGCTGGAACATTCCGTATCATAATTAAATATTCCAGGAAAAAACAGTAATTAATATATATTGATCAGTAATTAACAATTCTTTTAAATATTATCAGATAGATAATTATAAATGCTCTATATTTTGTTGCTTATACATCATATATCGACGATCTGATAGCATAAAACACTTAAGAATGTTTACATTAAGAAGAGATGTAGGATAAATCCATCTGAGGATGTATTTCTTACGATTAGAATAACGCATTTGAAATATGTATATATATGTATATACTGAATTGTAAATTTAAAATTCATATTTGAAGTGTTACCTTTGTAAATTTTTGATAATTTTGAAAAAAAATATTTTCTGAAAATTTTGAAAATTGCTTGAACCGTATAAAGTAACTTTGAAAATTAACAATCTTGGTACGAAACCTTACAAAATTCTAACAAAATTAGTACTAATTTTTGAAATTTTTATCAAATATTTGATAATTTGATGTGCATATATCTAATGATCATTTTTGGCCGCCAAATTTCACATTTTATTTTTTTTTCCATTTTTTCGTCTGTATCTCCAAAACTGCTAGACCTGCCTTACCCAAAATTTTATCAATTCTTCATTTCGTCAATACAAGTAAAATGTATTTTGAAACATTCAAATCGGGTACTCCGTTCTCTCAAAAACTGAATTACCGTTTTTGGCACTTTTTGCCCCGTATCTTCGAAACGGCTAGACCTGCCTTTGACAAAAACTAATCAGCACGTTTCCTTATCAACAGAAATTGAATGTTTTTTGAATTATTGAAATCGGTTGAACCGTGTTCCCGAAATCGTCAACGAAAATTTGTATCCGAATACATACACACACACACACACACACACACACACATAAATACATACATACACACACAAGATATGTAAAAATTTTCATTTTCGATTTTTTGTCCTTGATATAAAACTTTTATTGAACAAAGTAAATTACAACTCTTACATAATATTTGTAAAGTAAGATTTTTCCATAATTTTGATCACACACAAATAATAAATACTTGGAAGTTATTTATAAAAAACCTTGACTTAAATCTTATTATATTCTTAATTGTATTTATCATGTGTATGTATTTAATTTCCTTTGCATATGACATCAATTTAACAAATTATATTACATTACTCTCTATTGTTTTCCACCAAATCCACCCATGAGGTTTCCTAAGCCTCCCAGACCTCCGGCAGCACCTTGCTGCAGCTGCCTCATCATATTTTGTAACCCGCTCGTGCCCCCCAGCTGGTGCAGAACCCTCGGGTCCATCATTTTGGCCATTTGTTGATTCAATTTGGCCATTTGTGTGGGGTTGACATTCTTGGCCATATCTCCGCCTTTGAAGAGACCTTTTACGCCTCCCATTTTTTTAACTACTGCAGCAAACTTTGTGTATTGTGTAATGAGTTCTTTTACTTCTCGTTCGGTGACACCGGAGCCCTGGGCGACTCTTACAACACGACCGTTTTGTTTTGTGAATAATTTGGCGCCGTCTCTGTTGTCCAGTTCACCGTCATTCATACTGTCCATCATTGTCATGAATTTTTTGAGACGGGCCATTGATTCCTGCTCGCTTCCCTAATATAATTGAAAATTGTAAATATTATAATTAACAAATATAAAAATATTTATTAACTTCCCGAAGGAGAAGTTTATGTTTTCATCAAAAAATCCGATTCGCTAATTTTATGTTTTCTCGACATTTCAAGCCATTCTGAATCGAATGAGACCAAATTTAAGGAAAAAGTATGTGTGTGTGTGTGTGTGTGTGTGAACAGATTTTTTACCGTAAATCGACGTTTTCTCCAAAACGGCTGGACCGATTTCAAAAATTTAAAAGCCACTCGATGTATCTGAATGAGGACTATGTTTGTCAATTTTGTGCGACGATCGCCCGGGCCGTTCTTTGTAAATTGCAAAAAAGTGAAAAATTTTCGTCCACGTTTTAGCCCGCAATTCTGAATCGATTTTGAAAATTCAAAAACCGTTCGAAAGACATTGGTTGGGAATCGTGCTGATTAGTTTTTGGTAGAGATCGGCCGGGCCGTTTTCTTGTAATAAAGTTTTTTAAAAAAAAATTTCGACGATTTTTATGATTTTTTTTTGACGATATTTACCATAGTCTTCTAGATCAGGGGTCGGCAAGCTTTAACTGTGGTGTGCCGAGCCACTCTACCAATATGATTCAGGGTGCCGCCTGAAATATATAACCAGGGTCTGCGGGAGAAGAATTATAACCAAATTTATCTTTCAAACTTTTGTATTAACTAGTGGGTGCATGGCATCGTGCCTTAATTCAAATTGCTAGAACTTTCCTTACTGAAATTAAAAATCTTGGTACTGAACCCAAAAAAAATTACACAAAATATGTACACAGTATTAAAATCTCTATAAAATATCTGATAATTTGATGTACATAAGTCCAATGGGTGTAAAATTACTACAATGTTTGTAACAATACTACAATGGGTGTAAAATTACTACAAATGTTTGTAACGAAAACTACAATGGGTGTAAAATTACTACAATGTTTGTAAACAACACTACAATGGGTATAAAATTACTACAATGTTTGTAAACAATACTACAATGGGTGTAAAATTACTACAATGTTTGTAAACAATACTAAAATGGGTGTAAAATTACTACAATGTTTGTAAAAATACTACAATGGGTGTAAAAATACTACAATGTTTGTAAAAATACTACAATGGGTGTAAAATGAAATTAAAAATTAAAAATTAAAAATTTGCTTGACAAGAGCCTGAAATAATATCTATTATTATTGATTACGGCTTGCTTATGAATAAATAAATAAATAAATAAAAATTACTACAATGTTTGTAAAAATACTACAATGGGTGTAAAATTACTACAATGTTTGTAAACAATACTACAATGGGTGTAAAATTACTACAATGTTTGTAAAAATACTACAATGGGTGTAAAATTACTACAATGTTTGTAAACATTACTACAATGGGTGTAAAATTACTACAATGTTTGTAAAAATACTACAATGGGTGTAAAATTACTACAATGTTTGTAAACAATACTTCAATGGTGTAAAATTACTACAATGTTTGTAAAAATACTACAATGGGTGTAAAATTACTACAATGTTTGTAAACAATACTACAATGGGTGTAAATTACTACAATGTTTGTAAACAATACTACAATGGGTGTAAAAATACTACATGTTTGTAAAAATACTACAATGGGTGTAAAATTACTACAATGTTTGTAAAAATACTACAATGGGTGTGAAATTACTACAATGTTTGTAAACAATACTGCAATGGGTGTAAAATTACTACAATTATATTTCAACATTTTTTCTTATTTAAAAATCACTTCGTCTCGATATATTTGCGATTGCCCTGATTATTTTGTAGAGTGCCATGCAAAACGCCCGCGCGTGCCAAGCTTGGCACGCGTGCCGTAGGTTGCCGATGCCTGTTCTAGATCATACTAACATATTACGGCCCTACGACAACTCGTTTAGCTTTAAAAATTCGTCAAAGTTTGCAAAAATTAGTATGGTCTTTTTGGCATTTGTCGAAATTAGAACTTTCATCGACGTTTTCTCAAAAACGCCTGAACCGATTTCAGAAATTTAAAAGCCATTATTTGATGTATTTCGGTGAGGACTATCGTTTGTCAGTTTTGTTCGACAATCTGCCAAGCCGTTTCTTTGTAGTTTGAAACAAAGTGTATAACTTTTCGTCCACATTTAAGCTCAAACTACCGAATCGATTTTAAACTAGTGGTGTATGGCATCGTGCCTTAAGGCAAATTGCTAGAACTTCCCGTACCAAATATTATTATTTTTTTAAAAACGATTAATATTTTTGAAAAATATTGACTTAGAAAAAATTAGATTTTTGAGAAACTAGGAATTTGACAAAAAATTACTTTTTTTGAAAAAAAATTTTTTTTTTTAAAAAAAATGTTTTCTTTATTTTGACATATTTTGGAAAATCTGAACTTTTTTACAAAGCAATCGTACTCCTTTAACTGCGCATAGAGACGAATTATCGAAGCGCGTAAGCGCCGCGTCGCCGTCTAACGAATAAACATTGGTACGGAACCCATAGGAATGTAAACCAAATTTATACTTATTGATAAAATCTCTATAAAATATCTGATAATTTGATGTGCATATGTCTAATGTTCATTTTTGACCGCCAAATGGCATTTTTTTTTTACTTCTTTCATTAGATCTCCGAAACCGCTAGACCTGCCTTTATGAAAATTTGATCGGTTCTTCTCCTTGTCAATACAAGTAAAATGTTTTTTGAATTATTAAAATCGGACGCTTCGTTCTCTTAAAAACTGAGTTACCGTTTTCGGCACTTTTTGCCCCGTATCTTCGGAACGGCTAGACCTGCCTTCGCCAAAAACTAATCAGCACGTCTCCTTATCAATACGAATCGAATGTTCTTCGAATTATTCAAATCGGTTGATCGGTGTTCCCGAAATCGTCGACGAAAATTTGTATCATACACACACATACATCCATTTTTTCTAAGGTATGCCAAAATATTCAGAAACCTTTGAAACGTCGAGAAATGCAAAAATTTTCATTTTCGATTTTTTTGCGATTACTATAACTTGCCCTATGGTAAGTTAACAAATATTGAAATATTTTTTATTTCTATTTTATACTTACCTTAGATATGAAGTCTTGTGAAAATCCAGGAATCATGCCCATAATTTGTGAAAACGGTCCCATTTTCATAATATTCTGAAACTGTTCATACATATCACGCATTGTAAACTGCCCGTGTTTTATTTTCTCTAATAATTCTTCATTATCATCCAATTTTAATTCATTAACTTTATCGATCAAGCCTTCTATATCACCCATACCCAACAACTTGCTTACGAAAGGTTTAGTTTTAAAAGGTTCTAAGTCGTCTATGTGTTCTCCTGTACCTATAAAGATAATAGGACTATTTGTGGCTGCTACAGCTGATAAGGCACCTCCACCTTTAGCATGACCGTCCAATTTTGTGATAATAACCGAACCAATGTCTACTTTTTCTTTAAAAGCCTTCGCTTGTCCTTCACAAGCCTGTCCAATAGTAGCGTCCATGACGAAAATAATATTATCAGGACGTATAGCATTAGAAACTGCTAACATTTCCTCAAACAAAGATTCTTCTTGCTTATGTCTACCACTGGTATCAACAATAATAAATTCAAAGCCTTCCTTCTTAAACATATCTACACCATCTTGGGCAATAACTACAGGATCAACTTCTGTGTAGCTACCGTAGAAAGGGATTCTAGCTTTTGTACAATTTTGTTTAACCTGATCGTAAGCACCGGCACGGAAGGTATCAGCACAGACCAGGCAAGATTTCCAGTTCTTTTTTAAATAATGATAAGCGAGTTTTGTACATGTTGTTGTTTTACCTGAACCTTGTAAACCTACAAACATGATGACGTTCGGTCTGCCTTTAACAGGTTGGAAGGGTTTTACTCCGGGGTCTACAAGTTTGACAAGTTCTTTGAACACTGCTGACTGGATCATACGTCTCTTGTTGAGGCCTCCAGCCATTTCTTCAAAGTCGATGACAGATCGTACATTCTCTCTTAATTTTTTGACTAAACGAATGTTGACATCGGCTTCTAGTAAGGCTGCACAGATGTCTTTTAACATAGAATTTAAAACCTCTTCATTAATTACAGTTGCTTTACTCAGCGACTGTAACGCAGAGGTTATCTTGCGTCCTAAATCTGCTAACACCATTTTGATAAACTATATATATATACAACTATATACTTAATAATTAAATATAATATGTCAAATTATTTCTTTTACTAAATATATGAATTTTGTCATAGCACAACTTTAAATCAAATGTAAATTCTGCCAAAAACATATGCTATATCGAACTATTTGTTTACTAAGATACATGCATTGTTATATAATTATTAACAAAAATTGTATTTCAATAAGAACATGTTTTGTTATACTTTGTTGTGAATCTTTTTAATATTTTATAATTATTTTTGAATCGAAAAATTCATCTTGACATATGACAAAATATAAAAGTCGACACACGTATCAATACAAGCACCAACATTAGAAATAAACGGAGCTGTCAACACAGAACAAGTTCAGAACACTGCCAACAAATAATACAAATTTTGAAATACGAATCTTGAATTATGTATTTAAAATAATCGTTTGTGTATTTAAATATAATTAATAACAATTAATTATTAGACTCCTTATAAGGCATATTGCCAAAGCAAGTTGCATGATCTTTCAGATACATGTAAATAACTAAATACACACTTAAGGGGTTATATACACAGTTTGCATTTTCTGAAAATCGTTTTTTTTTTTATAATTTTCCGTAGAGTAAGTTTATAGTAATCGTAAAAAAATCGAAAATGATTTTTTTTATATATATTTACGTTTCAGGGTTCTGAACATTTTGGCATACCTTAGAAAAATGGATGTATGTGTGTGTGTGTGTGTGCGGATACAAATTTTCGTCGACTATTTTGGGAACTTCACCGATTTGAATAATTAAAAACACATTCGATTCGTGTTGATAAGGAGACGTTCTGATTAGTTTTTGGCAAAGGCACGTCTAGCCGTATCGGAGATACGGGGCAAAACATGCCAAAATGGTATTCAAGTTTTTAAAAGAACGGAGCGTCCGATTTGAATGATTCAAAAAACATTTTACTTGTATTGACAAAATAAACAATTGGTGAAATTTTTGGAAGGGCAGGTCCAGCGTTTGCGGAGATCTAGTACAAAAAAGTAAAAAGGCCATTTGACGGTCCAAAAAGATCATTAGACATATGCACATCAAATTATCAGATATTTTATAAATATTATAATGATAAGTACAAATTTTGTGTACATTTCTATGGGTTCCGTACCATTGTTTACACGGTAGACTACGACGCGGCGCTTACGCGCTTCGATATTTCTACTCTAAAAAACAGTTAGTCTTATGCAACGTTTTGCTTTTAAAAAAGTTGAAATTTATCAAAAAAAAAATCAGAATATAAAAAAAATCAAATTCCTACAAAATTGTTAAGTTCAAAGAAGTTCTAGCAATTTGCCTTAAGACACGATATTATGCACCACTAGTTTATTGGTATTATCAAAAAAATAGTATTACTAGATATTTAACCTTAAGGCAAATTCGCATAAACTTCCCGGTGTATGTGTAAATAATAGACTAAGAAACCGATTCTGCCGCATAATAGAAAAATGTTATGGCAAAGCCATGTTATGAAGAACTTTTCATATAAATATTGACAAAAGCCATGTCGTTGGTGTGCATTCAGGCATATTTTTCAGGTGTCGGTAGAAAATATAACTTAGAAACCGCACAACGTCAAAAAAACAACTTAGATAACAGAGTCTTTCTGACTCAGCTCCATAACATAAAAGTGACGTTGCAGTTTATGTGTGAAACGCCTGAATCCACAGCAAATACATGACATTTTGACGGTATTCAGTATGATGCATTGGTATAATGTATGCAAGTTGAAGCGTAACATGGCCTTGCCATAACATCTATAAGTATTTCGATTTGTGACTAAATACATACAAGTTTAACTGATTTAAATTATCATTTAATAAAACGAGTGTAATTCTTATTAGTATTACGAAGCAATTCATACAATAAATTTTCAAGTTGAGATATTTTAATAATCGTTTATACATTCTTTTTGCATTTAGGTTCAACAGGTTTAGGAGGAGTCCATATCAAAATCTTAGGCCTGGTTGTAGAATATGGATAATACTGGTCTCTGGTTCCTGTTTTTATTTTCGTTATGTTCTAACGAATAACAATGGGGTAAATTATCGGATTCTGGTGGATTTGCTGTACGATGATGTAACCAGCCTTGCCACTCGGGAGAACCCTAAAAAATATTTGTAATTTTTATGTTTTTCATAACTATCTTCAAGCGTATTTTTGTATTATTATATTGGCCATGAATACAGCTATCTTCATGACGGTACCGGAAAGTAGCTACCCTGAATCGAGCTTATTTTAGCCTTTGAGCATTAATTGTAATAAAAACTTGCTAAAAATATCATATTATATAAACAAATCAGTATTTTTACAGTCCAAAGTTCCAAAGGTTGAAATCTAACCCAACAACCTATAAAGCTTTTCATGAGACCTTTACAAACTATTTGAAAAAAAAAGAAGGAGCATATGCTATTATGAAAGTGTAGTATGATTCTAAATATTATTTATATTTTTTTTATTTACCTGAGATGCATCATAGTTTAGACCATGATGTTCAGCATACACAACCCATCTATTTGTTGGAAAGAAATATCTTGGATTTTCATAATATTTATTTCCATATCGATCCCTACCAACATATTTGCCGATTTAAGACTATCCATTCTGTTTGTCAATAATTTTTTGATTTTAGATTAATTTATAACATCAATAAGTTACATTCTCACCTGTACAATGTATAAATGCTTTTACGAATGCCTCCATTAAATTTGATGATTTTTATAAGATTTTTCATTGGTTCAATAGGACTCATTATTAAATCTTTAATTAACGATGCCATTGTGAGTAATAAATAATTAAATAATAATTAAATAATTTCAAAATATTTTTATTTAAGAATGCACAAGTAAAAATTGTCAATTTGTTAAACAGTCAGTTGTTTTTTTTTTAACTTAAAATGAAAATTTTGCATTTTTCGACGTTTTGAAGGTTTCTGAACATTTTGGCATACCTCAGAAAAATGGATGTGTGTGTATGTATGTATGGATACAATATGGATTTGAATGGTTGAAAAACATTCGATCAAATAACGTAACGTATCGAGACAAAATTCACAGTATTCAGGAATAAATTTTATTCTAGTTGAACTAAAAAAACTTAAAAAATGTTATAATTAACCCACTTTATAAACAATCTAAAGTAAAATTTTGAAAAAAACATGATTTTTTTCAAGTTGCAAAAATTTCTGTATTTTTTAGGATGGAAATTGTGAACTGCATCTTTCTCGCCAAAAGACACTTGCACGCTCGTGGCGCATCGGCAAAATGCTTGTACCCGGCATATTATGACATATATTTTAACGAAAAAATTGAGAAGAATGTTGAAATATGTAATAATAAAACCTGAAAGTTTCGTTTTAATTAAACATTTATTTCCTTCCTTAAAATTCTTCAAAAGGCGACTTGTTAAAGCTTTTGAAGCAAGCTCTCTACTCAATATTCCTCATTACGGTACGGCAAGTTTCAGAAATTTGCCTCAATGCACGAAGCCATGCACCACTAGTTTATTATTATAGTTCATGCAACTTGCCTCAAGGCACAATGCCACTTACACCTACTAATATATCCACTTACCATACCACCAAAGACGCTAAATAATTAATTTCGCCATGGCAATAAAATAATTACCCCTAACAAACCAAAAAAAGACACCTCGACGTCATCTGTCCACGGCACGTCCGACGACGACGACGACGGATTCATTTACAAAAAAAGTCGGTTAATTAAAATCGGTATAGAGACACACGGCGATGTGTTTTTGTTGTAATAATAATAAATAATATTTTATATACATGGCGTACGAGTTATAAAAATGTTTTTTTTCTTTAGTGGACTTGAATGTGTCTCTACTCTCAACGTGCGGGCGGGCGGCCGTCGGGCGCCCCGTCGTTTTGATTGTCGTACATTTTTCACTGTCGTTGTAATAAGAAACAGAATTATGGTCACTCTTATTTACTAAAATAAGACACAAAGATTCTTTTACAATTATAAGTACTTACCACACGTTTCCACAGTAATATGGCCAATTGGGTACTTTTAGGTAGTATAGTTTACTATTTATGGTATCTTACTACATTACTGTACATCTAACCCGCTTTACATGAAATATAGGTTTCATAAAAATATGTGTAACTTTCCGATATGTGAAAATAACGACTTAATCAATAAAAATAAATTAATTTTGGCGTAATTAAAAGTATTCCGAGTGGATTTATTACACATAATTGAAAACGAACGAACACGTTAACTCGGAGTATTTTCTAAAAGCAAATTTTCAAAAAACAAAATTTTTTATAATTGAACCAGTTTCCGTAGGACTTTAATGGTTTAGTATGTTCATTGAGACCAAGTTGCTACTCTATCGTTATACCAAATAAATCATCAAACTTTAATTTAAACAGACGTCAAAAAACTACTAATTTTCTCAAACTTTGATGAATTTTAAAATTAAACTACTTGCCATAAGGTCGTAATATTCAAAGTTCTATAAGACCATGATATATATAGCCAAAAAAAGTTCCATTAAATCGGCTCGTTAGATTTTCACCTAAAACTAATCGTATCATTTTCAAATTAATATCTTTCGAACAGTTTTTGATTTTTTTAAATCGATTCGGTAGTATGAGCTTAAATGTGGACGAAAAGTTTAACCCTTTTTTCCAAATTACAAAGAAAACGGCTCGGCAGATCGTCCCACAAACTGAACAAACGATAGTCTCATTGAGATACATCAAATGGCTTTTAATTTCTGAAATCGGTTCAGGCGTTTTTGAGAAAACGTCTATCAAAGGTCAAATTTTGACACACGCCAAAAAGAAACGATACTAACTTTGAAAACTTTGAAAAAATTTTAAAATTAAACGACTTGTCGTAGGGCCGTAATTATTTGTATGATCTACAAGACTATGGCATCTACCGTTAAAAAAAAACATAAAAATCGTCGAATTTTTTTTTTAATTTATTAAAAGAAAACGGCCCGGCCGATCTTTACAAAAAACTAATCATCACGATTCCCAATCAATATCTATCGAACGGCTTTTGAATTTTCAAAATCGATTCAAAATTGCGGGCTAAAACGTGGACGATTTTTTTTTCATTTTTCTGCGATTTATAAAGAAACAGTCCGTCGATCGTCGCACAAAACTGAGAAACGCTAGTCCTCATCGAGATACATCGAATGGCTTTTAAATTTTTGGAATCGGTCCAGCCGTTTTTGGAGAAAACGTCGATTTACAGCAAAGATCTGTTCACACACACACACATACTTTTTCCAAATTTGGTCTCATTCGATTCAGAATGGCTCGAAACGTCGAGAAAACATAAAATTAGCGAATCGGAATTTTTGATGAAAACATAAACATAAACTTCTCCTTCGGGAAGTTAACTAGCGGTGTACAGCATCGTGCTTTACTTTACACGAGTGTACTTACATTTTTCAAATTTCTATGCCTCCTTAGAATGGCTTGACAAAATAAAATTAGTGTACATAATCTTCTCTTTCACATAATCACAAATCCTCATCATAATTCATCTCCAACAACCACCTTTCCTCATCCCACAATCAAAAATTCAATTCGTCGCCTAAAAGGACTTTTTTCTCCAGCCACATCATGTTTTTTTTTCGTCTTTGTCTCGTTGTGTTGTTGTATAGAGTATTGAGGGATTTGCGTTTTATTTATTATTATTATTATTTTTGCGATAAAGTCACATCAGAATATAATGATTGCTTGTCAACGAAGCGGCTTACCGCATCAGAAGACGACGACGTCGACGTCGACGTCAATGTCAAGGGGATGGAATAACGTAAACAGCTTTTTTGCGGAGGAAAAAATAGATATTTATCAGAAAAAAATATGCGGGGTAAAACACTATCGATTGGTTTTTGAATCGATGAAATCGATAACAGGAAATATCTATACGCGTAGTACGAAAATTTACAATCCCGGATTAAATTTTGTAAAATTATTGAAGTAAAACTTCTTTAGGCGCGACATGGGTGTAAAAACTTCTTTAGGCGCGACACGGGTGTAAATCCGTACAAATGCAACGAAAACGCCAACGTGTAGTTGAAGACTACGACGCTAGTAGCGCAGCTATCGCAATTATTCGATCTAGTCTGCGAGCAAAACAAAAAATACATCAATGTCAAATCATATGTCAAAAACAAACAAAATGTGTCGACTTTCACTTGAGTTTTGTAATTAGCTCGTAGTCTCTAAACATTTTTTGAAGTAAAACTTCTTTAGGCGCGAAATGGGTTAGCAGTATAATTCGTGAGTTAATAAAAATGTCAGGATCGGAAGAATATTTTATCCGTCCCCCATAAATAATTGTAGTGCAAATGATCGCAAATAAATAATGAAACTAAGGAAAAATCTGCGCTGCGTAAGAAATGATAGCTTTGGCTATGTATGTTTTTGTGTTTGATCGACTTTGGCTTCAAAGTGACTTAGAAAGATCAAATGATGCTCAAAAACAAATTCTTAATAATGTTTTTTGAATATTGATTTAAATAATCATGTTGGAACTTGTCGAAAGATATTAAATTCGGGTAAAATTCCCACTTTGTGTAAATTTAACGGGTTTGTATTTCCACCTATACCAAATTATCTAGATACTGAATCTGAAAGGTTGAAAGGAAAGAATTAGACGATTGCGACATGCAAATGGACAATTTGGAATGTTTGGCCAAATTATAAATGTGCCTGTTGACATTAATAATATGGTTAATTTATTACCTCGTAATATTGATGATTATTGCATTAACGTTCACATAAAAAAGCAAATGATTCATAGATCAAGCTATGTGCAGGGCTTGATAAATAAAACAAATATAAAAGTATGGCTTCAATTTTATAGGCAAGACAGATATTGAGAATGAGATTATATCGTCAGCGAAAAAGTAAAAAAATAAAAACAGTTAATTTTAATTACATGAAGTTTTTCAAACACAATTGTTACATGATGTGTGAAATTGTGAAAACAATATTTGTTTAGGCGTTGTTTAACATAATCCACTGTGTGAATGAATATTATAGAATTTATTAATCAGCAAGTACTTTAAAACGATCATGTCATATTTCAAGTACGACTTTGATTACATTATTGTTTGTAAATATTATACATATTTTTAATGTAATCATAAATATATAATTCATAATTTATCATTATATAAATGTGTATAATGATTGACGACACTAATAAGTGTGTGCATCACGAGTGTTATCATATTACTAATAAACATTATTCAAAATTTTTATATGATGTATTTATTTTTACTCAACTTAAATTTGCTACTTTATACAGTAGCAAATAAGTTTTACTTCAATCGCGTATGATCCTTACGCGCACTCTTTTTTTATTATTGAAACATTTTTTGAACATTCAGGACAGAAATTTTGAATCCGGGACATATATCTTGAATTCGGAATAGAAATTCCTGACAGAAGTCTTGAATTCCGGACATAAA
>NW_020536999.1:8475395-8489369 GCF_003426905.1 Ctenocephalides felis
ATTGCAAGAAAACGGCTCGGTAGATTTTCACCTAAAATTAATCAGCATCATTCCTAATGATATCTTTCGAACAGTTTTTGATTTTTCAAATCGGTTCGGTAGATAAGCTTAAATGTGGACGAAAATTTAACACTTTTTTTCAACAGTTAATTACAAGAAAACGGCTCGGGAGATTTTCACACCTCAAATTAATCAGCATCATTCCCTATGATATCTTTCGAACAGTTTTTGATTTTTTCAAAATCGGTTCGGTAGAATGAGCTTAAATGTGGACGAAAATTTAACACTTTTTTTAACATTTAATTACAAGAAAACGGTCGGTAGATTTTCACCTAAAATTAATCAGCATCATTCCCTAATGATATCTTTCGAACAGGTTTTTGATTTTTCAAAATCGGTTCGGTAGGATAAGCTCAAATGTGGACGAAAAGTCAACACTTTTTTTCAATTACAAAGAACGGCTTGGCAGATCGTTGCACAAAAACTGACAAACGATAGTCCTCACCGAAATACATCAAATGGCTTTTAAATTTCTAAAATCGGTTCAGGCGTTTTTGAGAAAACGTCGATCAAAAGTCTAATTTTGACAAATGCCAAAAAGACACATACTGATTTTTGCAAAACTTTGACGAATTTTTTAAAGCTGAACCAGTTGGTCGTAGGGCCGTAATTTTTTAGTATGATCTAGAAGACTGTGGTATCTATCGTCAAAAAAATAATCATGAATCGTCGAAATTTTTTTTTTAAAAACTTATTCCAAGAAAACGGCCCGGCCGATCTCTACCAAAAACTAATCAGCACGATTCCCAACCAATATCTTCGAACGGTTTTTAAATTTTCAAATCGATTCATAACTGCGGCTAAAACGTGGACGAAAGAGTTTTCACTTCTCTGCTATTTACGAAGAAACGGTTTGGGCCGATCGTCGCACCAAACTGACAAACAATAGTCCTCATCGAGATACATCGAATGGCTTTTAAATTTTTGAAATCGGTCCAGCCGTTTTTGAGAAAACGGCGATTTACGGCAAAAAATCTGTTGGTGCACACGCACACACACACACACACACACACACACACACACACACACACACACACACACATACTTTTCCAATTTGGTCTCATTCGATTCAGAATGGCTTGAAACGTCGAGAAACATAAAATTAGCGAATCGGATTTTTTGATGAAAACATAAACTTCTCCTTCGGGAAGTTAAAAAAAAAATAAAGATGTACTATAAGGAAATTGAACACAAATAAGACTGAAGAGTTATAAATAAAGATATTTTAATTATAATAGATATTATATTAATGAAATAATCAAATAAAATGTATATATAAAATATGAAAATGGTTTTTCATAATCTCTCATACCAGACACTTCTGTCTGACTGAGATATGAAAATAATGTATATATATATAAATAAATAAAAATAAAAAACCTTTCGAATGTCCTAGTTTGTACATTTGATCTCATTTTATGGATTAAATATTTGTATTATACAAAAGTATAATAATTAAATTGAATTGAATTTTTGTTTTTTTATATTTCTATAGCGTTCATTTTCATTGTGATGCAGAATGATATGAATGCTATAGCATTCAAATTTTAAAGTTATAAAAGATAAAATTTGAACTTAATTTTATATAACCTCAAATTTTTGTAATTATTTTACCTGACAAGGTAACGAATAACTGATTCTTTGGGTATTTTTGTATTATCTTATTATTTCTCTATAAATGAATTCATTTAAAATAATACTTGCGTGGATGCTATAGCATTCATAGTACGTAAGGATTAAAATATCATAATCTGATTACTTTTATAAATCAAAATTCAGAATCCACAATAAATTTAAAAATAAAATGATGAAAAAATTATTGTGAACAAAATATGTTCATCATTAATGATATTCTCAAATTTGAATTCGGCTAAACAAAAGTTTTCAAGCATTTTTTCCCAATTATCATTTTCTCTCAGTATATCATTTTACACCAGTTTAAAATAACTTTACAACTCTAACCTGTGATTTTTGTATAAAAATCATAAGCCTGTTGCCAATGTTTGCAAAAGCTATCATAACAAGCCTTAGGGTCACATTTGTATTCGAATCCAAAGCCCTCACAGATCCTTGTCGAGAAAAGCTGTTCCTCAAAGGGCTGGACCTCAACCAACTCATTTTTCTTATTCTTGTATGAATCATCAAATACACTGATATGGCACACTGTACTTTCATTGTGATAACTTTCTATTCAGAATTGACATAAACTAAACTAAAAGTAATTCCATTATTTTGAATGTGTGGTTCATTATTTTTTATGGCTTGAGAACTGGGACGAGTGGATTTGACACAAATTGAAAAATCTGTCAAATAGGATAAATATGGTTAGTTATTAAACGGTACAAAAAAGAATTGATGATGTATTATTTGAACTGTGAGTACCTTAATTAATTGCTTTATCTAAAAATAATAATGGGTACATCGTGAGGATACTAATAAACTATTTTAATAAAATAAACAAATAATGCAAAACTAGTCGAATTTTTTTGCTATAAATACCATGAAGCTGCTGACAAGAGTGACAAGATGGAAACATGTGACTGTTACCAACATGCACCACACAGATGGAACTAGTTGAAAATAAATTTGAAAATGAATTAAAAATGTTAAAATTAAGCATATTTATTATTAAATTGTCTTTTAAGTGCGTCATATAAATTCAACTCCAAATAAATATTTTATCATAATGATAATTTTCGTCCAAAATCTTCATATGTGAATGTTCATTCAAAAAACGAGACTTTTAATTCAAATTCAATGTCTGTTGCTATCTTCAAATCAAATGAAACAGATAACCAGGTGACTTCCGTTGCAAGTGAAATTTGATTACCAGGAAAAAGGAAACAAATGTATAGTTCCAAATTGCAACACCGATACGCAGCGCCAATGATTGAATTAATTACAGTAAAATAGAACTCTAAAACAATATTAAATCTAACATTAGTATTATTTAATACAAAGATTTGAAGAAAAAATGTTATAATATTGAGATAGATTATTTAAGGCTTGTAGACCTCAAGATTCTTCTGATGGTAAAAAAATCATTTAAATATCGGTTATGCAAATTTCATTTAAGTGCCAAATCTGGAAAATAATAATTAAGGGCAGTATCAAAAAAATGAATATAATATGAAAATAATTGTAATGATTAACTTATTTCTGCATCTCTGAAACTGCTGGACCTGCCTTTTCAAAAATGTAATCAGTCCTTCGTTCCATCAATACCAGCAAATTGCTTTTTGAATCATTCTAATCGGATGCTCCGTTCTCTCAAAAACCGAATTTTTCATTTTTTGCACTTTCTGTTCCGTATCTCCTAAACAGCTGTACCTGCCTGTGTCAAAAAATAATCAGCGCGTCTCCTCGTCAATAGGAATCGAATGCTTTTTGAATTATTTAAATCGGTTGATCCGTGCTCCCGAAATCGTGGACGTAAAACTGTATCCATACATACGCACATTCTCACATGCATCGATTTTTCTCTAAATACGCCAAAAAATTTCCTTTTCGTATTTTTGTCCTTGATATTAAACGCTGCAAGTGACATCTGGTTACCAAGAAAAGGAACGTCCGATTAATGCATAGTACCAAATTGCAACACCGATAAGCAGCGCCACTGATTTACTTTTTTTTCAGCATTTCCAAAACAGCTGAACCTGTCTTTTCAATAATGCAATCAGTCCTTCAATATGTTAATGCGAATAAAATGCTTTTTGAATCATTCCAATCAGATGCTCCGTTCTCTCAAAAACCGAATTGCCATTTTTTGTATATTGTGCTCCATATCTCCAAAACGGCTGGACCTGCCTTTGCCAAAAACTAATCAAGAATTGCGAGAAAAAAATTAGTAAGATAATGAATTCTTTTTTGCCAGTAAAAATATGTTCTTGTACTTGAATTTGAATTCAAGAATTTGATAAAGTTTCAAAATAAAAAAACAGAAAAAATTAAAATAAAACAATAATAAAAATATTAATTTTAATCTTTCAAGAGTAAATTGAATTCTTTCAATTAATTGAGAAAAAAAAATGTACAAATGTAAATAATTTTGTTCTCTTTAAAGTTTTTGAAAAATTGAAGATAAAAAATAAATACAAATGATTCTTTGAGAAATAAACGGAGGCTTTTCGGTTCAGATAAATCAAACGTTGGTGTATAAATATTTAATTTAAATTTTTAGTAATAAAATGATAAATTATTCCTTAACATGATATTTATACATACATTTTAAATACGTAAATTGTATTCAGAAACGATTTCAGTTCAAATTAAATTTGTATATGATTATAATCCACATCAATAACAATCAAATGTTTTTTGAATTACTCAAATCGGTTGATCCGTGCTCTCGAAATCGTCGACGAAAATTTGTATCCAAAAAAACACACACACACACACACATACATCCAGTTTTTCTAAGGTATGCCAAAATGTTCAGAAACCTTTGAAATGTAAAGATATGTAAAAATTGTCATTTTCGATTTTTTGTCCTTGATATAAAACTTTTATTGAACAAAGTAAATTACAACTCTTATATAATATTTGCAAAGTAAGATTTTTCCATAATTTTGATCACACACAAATAATAAATACTTGGAAGTTATTTATAAAAAACCTTGACTTAAATCTTATTATATTCTTAATTGTATTTATCATGTGTATGTATTTAATTTCCTTTGCATATGACATCAATTTAACAAATTATATTACATTACTCTCTATTGTTTTCCACCAAATCCACCCATGAGGTTTCCTAAGCCTCCCAGACCTCCGGCAGCACCTTGCTGCAGCTGCCTCATCATATTTTGTAACCCGCTCGTGCCTCCCAGCTGGTGCAGAACCCTCGGGTCCATCATTTTGGCCATTTGTTGATTCAATTTGGCCATTTGTGTGGGGTTGACATTCTTGGCCATATCTCCGCCTTTGAAGAGACCTTTTACGCCTCCCAATTTTTTAACTACAGCAGCAAACTTTGTGTATTGTGTAATGAGTTCTTTTACTTCTCGTTCGGTGACACCGGAGCCCTGGGCGACTCTTACAACACGACCGTTTTGTTTTGTGAATAATTTGGCACCATCTCGATTGTCCAGCTCACCATCATTCATACTGTCCATCATTGTCATGAATTTTTTGAGACGGGCCATTGATTCCTGCTCGCTTCCCTAATGTAATTGAAAATTGTAAATATTAACATTAACAAATATAAAAATATTTATTAACTTCCCGAATAGTCCAGTCATTTCGTCGTTTTGCCGGTACAGTACTCCGGAAATTCTGAAGATTGATAATCTTATAGATTTCGAGGTGCTCTTTTACGAAAATCAACTTTGCCACCTCAAATTTGAACGGCAAGTTGCCGCCATATTGGAAAAATGGCGTCAAAAAACAACTTTTTTAATATACCTCCTTTCTGGCTTATTCTACGATAAAAGTATCTATGTACGAATTAAACTAGATAAAATTTCCTACAATTCTTTAGAAAACCGTTTTTTTCTAAAATTGATAGTTTGAGAGTACGGCCGCCTCAAAGTCTTTGCTGCTCTCGCCGTAGTATCAAATCTCTCCATATATGACAGCACTTTGAACTTGACCATATTCTTTCTAATAAATAAATATTTTCAATGCTAAATTAAGCGAATAAGATCTAGCAATAAAATAATTCAAATATTTTTCTGTTTTTTTGCTGATTTTTTAACACTTCAAGCTACTTACTTATAGCTACTTTGCCATTGAAGTGTTAAAAAATCAGCAAAAAAAAAACAGAAAAATATTTGAATTCTTTTATGTCTAGATCTTATTCGCTTAATTTAACATTGAAAATATTTATTTATTAATGTGGTCAAGTTCAAAGTGCTGTCATATATGGAGAGATTGGTTACTACGGCGAGAGCAGCAAAGATTTTGAGGCGGCCGTACTCTCAAACTATCAATTTTACAAAAAAACGAATTTCTAAAGAATTGTAGGAAATTTTCTCTAGTTTAATTCGTACATAGATACTTTTATCGCAGAATCAGCCAGAAAGGAGATATTTTAAAAAAGCTGTTTTTTGACGCCATTTTTCCAATATGGCGGCAACTTGCCGTTCAAATTTGAGGTGGCAAAGTTGATTTTCGTAAAGAGCACCTCGAAATCTATTAAATTACCAATTTTCAGAATTCCCGGAGTACTGTACCGGCAACAGCCTTTTTTTGCACCAAATGACTGGACTAGAAGGAGAAGTTTGTTTTCATCAAAAAATCCGATTCGCTAATTTTATGTTTTCTCGACGTTTCAATCCATTCTGAATCGAATGGGACCAAATTTAAGGGAAAAAATTCAAAAGCCGATCGAAGTATCTCGTTAAGGACTAGTGTTTCTGAGTTTTGTGCGACGATCGGCCGGGCCGTTTCTTTGTAAATTGCAAAAAAGTGAAAAAATTTTCGTCCACGTTTTAGCCCGCAATTCTGAATCGATTATGAAAATTCAAAAATCGTTCGAAAGATATTGGTTGGGAATCGACCTGATTAGTTTTTGGTAGAGATCGGCCGGGCCGTTTTCTTGCAATAAAGTTTTTTTAAAAAAAAATTCGACGATTTTTATGATTTTTTTTTGACGATATTTACCATGGTCTTCTAGATCATACTAAAATATTACGGCCCTACGACAACTCGTTTAGCTTTAAAAATTCGTCAAAGTTTGCAAAAATTAATATGGTATTTTTGGCATTTGTCGAAATTAGAACTTTCATCGACGTTTTCTCAAAAACGCCTGAACCGATTTCAGAAATTTAAAAGCCATTTGATGTATCTCAATGAGGACTATCGTTTGTCAGTTTTGTGAAACGATCTGCCAAACCGTTTCTTTGTAATTTGAAACAAAGTGTTAAACTTTTCGTCCACATTTAAGCTCAAACTACCGAATCGATTTTAAACTAGTGGTGTATGGCATCGTGCTTTAAGGCAAATTGCTGGAACTTCCCGTACCAAATATTATTATTTTTTTAAAAACGATTAACATTTTTGAAAAATATTGACTTCGAAAAAATTAGATTTTTGAGAAACTAGGAATTTGACAAAAAATTACTTTTTTTGAAAAAAAAATTTTTGAAAAAAAAATGTTTTCTTTATTTTGACATATTTTGGAAAATTTGAACTATTTTACAAAGCAATCGTACTGCTTTAAAGTGCATAGAGACGAAATGTCGAAGCGCCTAAGCGCCGCGTCGCCGTCTAACGAATAAACATTGGTACGGAACCCATAGGAATGCAAACAAAATTTATACTTATTGTTAAAATCTCTATAAAATATCTGATAATTTGATGTGCATATGTCTAATGGTCATTTTTGACCGCCAAATGGCATTTTTTTTTTAATTTTTTCATTAGATCTCCGAAACCGCTAAACCTGCCTTTATGAAAATTTGATCGGTTCTTCACCTTGTCAATACAAGTAAAATGTTTTTTGAATTATTAAAATCGGACGCTCCGTTCTCTTAAAAACTGAGTTACCGTTTTCGGCACTTTTTGCCCCGTATCTTCGGAACGGCTAGACCTGCCTTCGCCAAAAACTAATCAGCACGTCTCCTTATCAATACGAATCGAATGTTCTTTGAATTATTCAAATCGGTTGATCGGTGTTCCCGAACTCATCGACGAAAATTTGTATCCGCACATACATACACACACGAACATATACACACACACATCCATTTTTTGTAAGGTATGCCAAAATATTCAGAAACCTTTGAAACGTTGAGAAATGCAAAAATTTTTCATTTTCGATTTTTTTGCGATTACTATAACTTGCCCTATGGGAAGTTAACAAATATTGAAATATTTTTTATTTCTATTTTATATGTACCTTAGATATGAAGTCTTGTGAAAATCCAGGAATCATTCCCATAATTTGTGAAAACGGTCCCATTTTCATAATATTCTGAAACTGTTCATACATATCACGCATTGTAAACTGCCCGTGTTTTATTTTCTCTAATAATTCTTCATTATCATCCAATTTCAATTCATTAACTTTATCGATCAAACCTTCTATATCACCCATACCCAACAACTTGCTTACGAAAGGCTTTGTTTTAAAAGGTTCTAAGTCGTCTATGTGTTCTCCTGTACCTATAAAGATAATAGGACTATTTGTGGCTGCTACAGCTGATAAGGCACCTCCACCTTTAGCATGACCGTCCAATTTTGTGATAATAACTGAACCAATGTCTACTTTTTCTTTAAAAGCCTTTGCTTGTCCTTCACAAGCCTGTCCAATAGTAGCGTCCATGACGAAAATAATATTATCAGGACGTATAGCATTTGAAACTGCTAACATTTCCTCGAACAAAGATTCTTCTTGCTTATGTCTACCACTGGTATCAACAATAATAAATTCAAAGCCTTCTTTCTTAAACATATCTACACCATCTTGGGCAATAACTACAGGATCAACTTCTGTGTAGCTACCGTAGAAAGGAATTCTAGCTTTTGTACAATTTTGTTTAACCTGATCGTAAGCACCGGCACGGAAGGTATCAGCGCAGACCAGGCAAGATTTCCAGTTCTTTTTTAAATAATGGTAAGCAAGTTTTGTACATGTCGTTGTTTTACCTGAACCTTGTAAACCTACAAACATGATGACGTTCGGTCTGCCTTTAACAGGTTGGAAGGGTTTTACTCCGGGGTCTACAAGTTTGACAAGTTCTTTGAACACTGCTGACTGGATCATACGTCTCTTGTTGAGGCCTCCAGCCATTTCTTCAAAGTCGATGACAGATCGTACATTCTCTCTTAATTTTTTGACTAAACGAATGTTGACATCGGCTTCTAGTAAGGCAGCACAGATGTCTTTTAACATAGAATTTAAAACCTCTTCATTAATTACAGTAGCTTTACTCAGCGACTGTAACGCAGAGGTTATCTTGCGTCCTAAATCTGCTAACACCATTTTGATAAACTATATATATATACAACTATATACTTAATAATTAAATATAATATGTCAAATTATTTCTTTTACTAAATATATGAATTTTGTCATAGCACAACTTTAAATCAAATGTAAATTATGCTAAAAACATATGCTATATCGAACTAATTGTTTACTAAGATACATGCATTGTTATATAATTATTAACAAAAATTGTATTTCAATAAGAACATGTTTTGTTATACTTTGTTATGAATCTTTTTAATATTTTATAATTATTTTTGAATCGAAAAATTCATCTTGACATATGACAAAATATAAAAGTCGACACACGTATGAATACATGTACCAACGTAAAAAATAAACGAAGCTGTCAACAAGGAACAAGTTCAGAGCACTGCCAACAAATAATACAAATTTTGAAATACGAATCTTGAATTATGTATTTAAAATAATCGTTTGTGTATTTAAATATAATTAATAACAATTAATTATTAGACTCCTTATAAGGCATATTGCCAAAGCAAGTTGCATGATTTTTCAGATACATGTAAATAACTAAATACACACTTAAGGGGTTATATACACAGTTTGCATTTTCTGAAAATCGATTATTTTTTATTAACTTCCTGTAGGGTAAGTTGTAGAAATTGCAAAAAAACGATAATGATTTTTTTTATATATCTTTACGTTTCTGATAGTAATCGCAAAGAATCGAAAATGAAATTTTTTATATATCTTTCGAAGGTTTCTGAACAATTTGGCATACCTTAGAACAAATGGATATATGTGTGTGTGTGTGTGTACGGATACAAATTGTCGTCGACGATTTTGGGAACAAAATCGATTTGAATCGATTTGAATCGATTTGAAAATCGGTTCAACCGATTTGAATGATTAAAAAATTATTCGATTCGTATTGATAAGGAGACGTGTTGATTAGTTTTTGGCAAAGGCAGGTCTAACCGTTTCGGAGATACAGGGCAAAAAATGCCAAGAATTGTACTTCAGTTTTTGAGATAACGGAGCGTCCGATTTTAATAATTCAAAAAATATTGGTCTTGTATATTGACACGATGAAGAAATGATTAAATTTTTGGAAAGGCAGGTCCAGCGGTTTCGGAGATCTAGTACTAAAAAGTAAAAAAAATGCCATTTGATGGTCAAAAATGATCATTAGACATATGCACATCAAATTATCAGATATTTTATAAAGATTATAATGATAAGTACAAATTTTGTGTACATTTCTATGTGTTCCGTACCATTGTTTACACGGTAGACTACGACGCGGCGCTTACGCGCTTCGATATTTCTACTCTGAAAAACAATTAGTCTTATGCAACGTTATTGCTTTTAAAAAAGTTAAAATTTATCAAAAAAAATCAGAATATAAAAAAAATCAAATTCCTACAAAATTGTTAAGTTCAAAGAAGTTCCAGCAATCTGCCTTATGACACGATACCATGCACTACTAGTTTATTGATATTATCAAAAAAATAGTACTTATCTAGATATTTAACCTTAAGGCAAATTCGCATAAACTTCCCGGTGTATGTGTAAATAATAGACTAAGAACCGATTCTGCCGCATAATAGAAAAATGTTATGGCAAAGCCATGTTATGAAGAACTTTTCATATAAATATTGACAAAAGCCATGTCGTTGGTGTGCATTCAGGCATATTTCTCAGGTGTCGGTAGAAAATATAACTTAGAAACCGCACAACGTCAAAAAAACAACTTAGATAACAGAGTCTTTCTGACTCAGCTCCATAACATAAAAGTGACGTTGCAGTTTATGTGTGAAACGCCTGAATCCACAGCAAATACATGACATTTTGACGGTATTCAGTATGATGCATTGGTATAATGTATGCAAGTTGAAGCGTAACATGGCCTTGCCATAACATCTATAAGTATTTCGATTTGTGACTAAATACATACAAGTTTAACTGATTTAAATTATCATTTAATAAAACGAGTGTAATTCTTATTAGTATTACGAAGCAATTCATACAATAAATTTTCAAGTTGAGATATTTTAATAATCGTTTATACATTCTTTTTGCATTTAGGTTCAACAGGTTTAGGAGGAGTCCATATCAAAATCTTAGGCCTGGTTGTAGAATATGGATAATACTGGTCTCTGGTTCCTGTTTTATTTTCGTTATGTTCTAACGAATAACAATGGGGTAAATTATCGGATTCTGGTGGATTTGCTGTACGATGATGTAACCAGCCTTGCCACTCGGGAGAACCCTAAAAAATATTTGTAATTTTTATGTTTTTCATAACTATCTTCAAGCGTATTTTTGTATTATTATATTGGCCATGAATACAGCTATCTTCATGACGGTACCGGAAAGTAGCTACCCTGAATCGAGCTTATTTTAGCCTTTGAGCATTAATTGTAATAAAAACTTGCTAAAAATATCATATATATATAAACAAATCAGTATTTTTACAGTCCAAAGTTCCAAAGGTTGAAATCTAAACCCAACAACCTATAAAGCTTTTCATGAGACCTTTACAACTATTTGAAAAAAGAAGGAGCATATGCTATTATGAAAGTGTAGTATGATTCTAAATATTATTTATATTTTTTTTATTTACCTGAGATGCATCATAGTTTAGACCATGATGTTCAGCATACACAACCCATCTATTTGTTGGAAAGAAATATCTTGGATTTTCATAATATTTATTTCCATATCGATCCCTACCAACATATTTGCCGAATTTAAGACTATCCATTCTGTTTGTCAATAATTTTTTGATTTTAGATTAATTTATAACATCAATAAGTTACATTCTCACCTGTACAATGTATAAATGCTTTTACGAATGCCTCCATTAATTTGATGATTTTTATAAGATTTTTCATTGGTTCAATAGGACTCATTATTAAATCTTTAATTAACGATGCCATTGTGAGTACTAATTAAATAATTTCAAAATATTTTTATTTAAGAATGCACAAGTAATAATTGTCAATTTGTTAAACTGTCAGTTGTTTTTTTTTAACTTAAAATGAAAATTTTTGCATTTTTCGACGTTTTGAAGGTTTCTGAACATTTGGCATACCTCAGAAAAAATGGATGTGTGTGTATGTATGTATGGATACAATATGGATTTGAATGGTTGAAAAACATTCGATCAAATAACGTAACGTATCGAGACAAAATTCACAGTATTCAGGAATAAATTTTATTCTAGTTGAACTAAAAAAACTTAAAAAATGTTATAATTAACCCACTTTATAAACAATCTAAAGTAAAATTTTGAAAAAAACATGATTTTTTCAAGTTGCAAAAAATTTCTGTATTTTTTTGATGGAAATTGTGAACTTGCATCTTTCTCGCCACAAAGACACTTGCACGCTCGTGGCGCATCGGCAAAATGCTTGTACCCGGCATATTATGACATATATTTTAACGAAAAAATTGAGAAGAATGTTGAAATATGTAATAATAAAACCTGAAAGTTTCGTTTTAATTAAACATTTATTTCCTTCCTTAAAATTCTTCAAAAAAGGCGACTTGTTAAAGCTTTTGAAGCAAGCTCTCTACTCAATATTCCTCATTACGGTACGGCAAGTTTCAGAAATTTGCCTCAATGCACGAAGCCATGCACCACTAGTTTATTATTATAGTTCATGCAACTTGCCTCAAGGCACAATGCCACTTACACCTACTAATATATCCACTTACCATACCACCAAAGACGCTAAATAATTAATTTCGCCATGGCAATAAAATAATTACCCCTAACAAACCAAAAAAGACACCTCGACGTCATCTGTCCAACGGCACGTCCGACGACGACGACGACGGATTCATTTACAAAAAAAGTCGGTTAATTAAAATCGGTATAGAGACACACGGCGATGTGTTTTTGTTGTAATAATAATAAATAATATTTTATATACATGGCGTACGAGTTATAAAAATGTTTTTTTCGTTTTGGTGGACTTGAATGTGTCTCTACTCTCAACGTGCGGGCGGGCGGCCGTCGGGCGCCCCGTCGTTTTGATTGTCGTACATTTTTCACTGTCGTTGTAATAAGAAACAGAATTATGGTCACTCTTATGTTACTAAAATAAGACACAAAGATTCTTTTACAATTATAAGTACTTACCACACGTTTCCACAGTAATATGCCAATTGGGTACTTTTAGGTAGTATAGTTTACTATTTATAGGTATCTTACTACATATACTGTACATCTAACCCGCTTTACATGAAATATAGGTTTCATAAAAAATATGTGTAACTTTCCGATATGTGAAAATAAACGACTTAATCAATAAAATATAAATTAATTTTGGCGTAATTAAAAGTATTCCGAGTGGATTTATTACACATAATTGAAAACGAACGAACACGTTAACTCGGAGTATTTTCTAAAAGCAAATTTTCAAAAAACAAAATTTTTATAATTGAACCAGTTTCCGTAGGACTTTAATGGTTTAGTATGTTCATTGAGACCAAGTTGCTACTCTATCGTTATACCAAATAAATCATCAAACTTTAATTTTAACAGACGTCAAAAAACTACTAATTTTCTCAAACTTTGATGAATTTTTAAAATTAAACTACTTGCCATAAGGCTGTAATATTTCAAAGTTCTATAAGACCATGATATATATCGCCAAAAAAAGTTCCATTAAAATCGGCTCGGTAAATTTTCACCTAAAACTAATCAGTATCATTCTCAACTAATATCTTTCGAACAGTTTTTGATTTTTTAAAATCGATTCGGTAGTATGAGCTTAAATATGGATGAAAAGTTTAACACTCTTTTCCAAATTACGAAGAAACGGCTCGGCAGATCGTCTCACAAAACTGACAAACGATAGTCCTCATTGAGATACATCAAATGGCTTTTAAATTTCTGCAATCGGTTCAGGCGTTTTTGAGCAAACGTTGATGAAATTATTAATTTTGACAAACGCTAAAAAACGATACCAATTTTTGCAAACTTTGAAGAATTTTTAAAATTAAAC
>NW_020536999.1:8490369-8506865 GCF_003426905.1 Ctenocephalides felis
AAGCTCAAACTACCGAATCGATTTTAAACTATGGTGTATGGCATCGTGCCTTAAGGCAATTGCTGGAACTTCCCGTACCAAATATTATTATTTTTTAAAAACGATTAACATTTTTGAAAAATAGGACTTCGAAAAAATTAGATTTTTGAGAAACTAGGAATTTGAAAAAAAATTACTTTTTTTGAAAAAAAAATGTTTTCTTTATTTTGACATATTTTGGAAAATCTGAACTTTTTTACGAAGCAATCGTACTGCTTTGACTGCATAGAGACAAAATGTCAAAGCGCCTAAGCGCTGCGTCGCCGTCTAACGAATAAACATTGGTACGGAACCCATAGGAATGCAAACAAAATTTATATTTATTGTTAAAATCTCTATAAAATATCTGATAATTTGATGTGCATATGTCTAATGATCATTTTTGACCGCCAAATGGCATTTTTTTACTTTTTTCATTAGATCTCCGTAACCGCTAAACCTGCCTTTTTGAAAATTTGATCGGTTCTTCACCTTGTCAATACAAGTAAAATGTTTTTGAATTATTAAAATCGGACGCTCCGTTCTCTTAAAAACTGAATTACCGTTTTCGGCACTTTTTGCCCCGTATCTTCGGAACGGCTAGACCTGCCTTCGCCAAAAACTAATCAGCACGTCTCCTTATCAATACGAATCGAATGTTCTTCGAATTATTCAAATCGGTTGATCGGTGTTCCCGAAATCGTCGACGAAAATTTGTATCAACACACACATACATCCATTTTTTCTAAGGTATGCCAAAATATTCAGAAACCTTTGAAACGTCGAGAAATGCAAAAATTTTCATTTTCGATTTTTTTGCGATTACTATAACTTGCCCTATGGTAAGTTAACAAATATTGAAATATTTTTATTTCTATTTTATACTTACCTTAGATATGAAGTCTTGTGAAAATCCAGGAATCATGCCCATAATTTGTGAAAACGGTCCCATTTTCATAATATTCTGAAACTGTTCATACATATCACGCATTGTAAACTGCCCGTGTTTTATTTTCTCTAATAATTCTTCATTATCATCCAATTTTAATTCATTAACTTTATCGATCAAGCCTTCTATATCACCCATACCCAACAACTTGCTTACGAAAGGTTTAGTTTTAAAAGGTTCTAAGTCGTCTATGTGTTCTCCTGTACCTATAAAGATAATAGGACTATTTGTGGCTGCTACAGCTGATAAGGCACCTCCACCTTTAGCATGACCGTCCAATTTTGTGATAATAACCGAACCAATGTCTACTTTTTCTTTAAAAGCCTTCGCTTGTCCTTCACAAGCCTGTCCAATAGTAGCGTCCATGACGAAAATAATATTATCAGGACGTATAGCATTTGAAACTGCTAACATTTCCTCGAACAAAGATTCTTCTTGCTTATGTCTACCACTGGTATCAACAATAATAAATTCAAAGCCTTCTTTCTTAAACATATCTACACCATCTTGAGCGATAACTACAGGATCAACTTCTGTGTAGCTACCGTAGAAAGGAATTCTAGCTTTTGTACAATTTTGTTTAACCTGATCGTAAGCACCGGCACGGAAGGTATCAGCGCAGACCAGGCAAGATTTCCAGTTCTTTTTTAAATAATGGTAAGCAAGTTTTGTACATGTCGTTGTTTTACCTGAACCTTGTAAACCTACAAACATGATGACGTTCGGTCTGCCTTTAACAGGTTGGAAGGGTTTTACTCCGGGGTCTACAAGTTTGACAAGTTCTTTGAACACTGCTGACTGGATCATACGTCTCTTGTTGAGGCCTCCAGCCATTTCTTCAAAGTCGATGACAGATCGTACATTCTCTCTTAATTTTTTGACTAAACGAATGTTGACATCGGCTTCTAGTAAGGCTGCACAGATGTCTTTTAACATAGAATTTAAAACCTCTTCATTAATTACAGTTGCTTTACTCAGCGACTGTAACGCAGAGGTTATCTTGCGTCCTAAATCTGCTAACACCATTTTGATAAACTATATATATACAACTATATACTTAATAATTAAATATAATATGTCAAATTATTTCTTTTACTAAATATATGAATTTTGTCATAGCACAACTTTAAATCAAATGTAAATTCTGCCAAAAACATATGCTATATCGAACTATTTGTTTACTAAGATACATGCATTGTTATATAATTATTAACAAAAATTGTATTTCAATAAGAACATGTTTTGTTATACTTTGTTATGAATCTTTTTAATATTTTATAATTATTTTTGAATCAAATAATTCATCTTGACATATGACAAAATATAAAAGTCGACACACGTATCAATACAAGCACCAACATTAGAAATAAACGGAGCTGTCAACACAGAACAAGTTCAGAACACTGCCAACAAATAATACAAATTTTGAAATACGAATCTTGAATTATGTATTTAAAATAATCGTTTGTGTATTTAAATATAATTAATAACAATTAATTATTAGACTCCTTATAAGGCATATTGCCAAAGCAAGTTGCATGATCTTTCAGATACATGTAAATAACTAAATACACACTTAAGGGGTTATATACACAGTTTGCATTTTCTGAAAATCGTTTTTTTTTTATTAATTTTCCGTAGAGTAAGTTATAGTAATCGTAAAAAAATCGAAAATGATTTTTTTTATATATATTTACGTTTCAGGGTTTCTGAACATTTTGGCATACCTTAGAAAAAATGGATGTATGTGTGTGTGTGTATGTGTGCGGATACAAATTTTCGTCGACTATTTCAGGAACGATCAACCGATTTGAATAATTAAAAACACATTCGATTCGTGTTGATAAGGAGACGTTCTGATTAGTTTTTGGCAAAGGCACGTCTAGCCGTATCGGAGATACGGGGCAAAACATGCCAAAATGGTATTCAAGTTTTTAAAAGAACGGAGCGTCCGATTTGAATGATTCAAAAAACATTTTACTTGTATTGACAAAATAAACAATTGGTGAAATTTTTGGAAGGGCAGGTCCAGCGTTTGCGGAGATCTAGTACAAAAAAGTAAAAAAAGGCCATTTGACGGTCCAAAAAGATCATTAGACATATGCACATCAAATTATCAGATATTTTATAAATATTATAATGATAAGTACAAATTTTGTGTACATTTCTATGGGTTCCGTACCATTGTTTACACGGTAGACTACGACGCGGCGCTTACGCGCTTCGATATTTCTACTCTAAAAAACAGTTAGTCTTATGCAACGTTATTGCTTTTAAAAAAGTTGAAATTTATCAAAAAAAAAATCAGAATATAAAAAAAATCAAATTCCTACAAAATTGTTAAGTTCAAAGAAGTTCTAGCAATTTGCCTTAAGACACGATATTATGCACCACTAGTTTATTGGTATTATCAAAAAAATAGTACTTATCTAGATATTTAACCTTAAGGCAAATTCGCATAAACTTCCCGGTGTATGTGTAAATAATAGACTAAGAAACCGATTCTGCCGCATAATAGAAAAATGTTATGGCAAAGCCATGTTATGAAGAACTTTTCATATAAATATTGACAAAAGCCATGTCGTTGGTGTGCATTCAGGCATATTTTTCAGGTGTCGGTAGAAAATATAACTTAGAAACCGCACAACGTCAAAAAAACAACTTAGATAACAGAGTCTTTCTGACTCAGCTCCATAACATAAAAGTGACGTTGCAGTTTATGTGTGAAACGCCTGAATCCACAGCAAATACATGACATTTTGACGGTATTCAGTATGATGCATTGGTATAATGTATGCAAGTTGAAGCGTAACATGGCCTTGCCATAACATCTATAAGTATTTCGATTTGTGACTAAATACATACAAGTTTAACTGATTTAAATTATCATTTAATAAAACGAGTGTAATTCTTATTAGTATTACGAAGCAATTCATACAATAAATTTTCAAGTTGAGATATTTTAATAATCGTTT
The DNA here is from genome assembly GCF_003426905.1 of Ctenocephalides felis. NCBI lineage: Eukaryota > Metazoa > Arthropoda > Insecta > Siphonaptera > Pulicidae > Ctenocephalides > Ctenocephalides felis. The sequence continues at coordinate 8,494,312 of NW_020536999.1, forward strand.
ATACATTCTTTTTGCATTTAGGTTCAACAGGTTTAGGAGGAGTCCATATCAAAATCTTAGGCCTGGTTGTAGAATATGGATAATACTGGTCTCTGGTTCCTGTTTTATTTTCGTTATGTTCTAACGAATAACAATGGGGTAAATTATCGGATTCTGGTGGATTTGCTGTACGATGATGTAACCAGCCTTGCCACTCGGGAGAACCCTAAAAAATATTTGTAATTTTTATGTTTTTCATAACTATCTTCAAGCGTATTTTTGTATTATTATATTGGCCATGAATACAGCTATCTTCATGACGGTACCGGAAAGTAGCTACCCTGAATCGAGCTTATTTTAGCCTTTGAGCATTAATTGTAATAAAAACTTGCTAAAAATATCATATTATATAAACAAATCAGTATTTTTACAGTCCAAAGTTCCAAAGGTTGAAATCTAACCCAACAACCTATAAAGCTTTTCATGAGACCTTTACAAACTATTTGAAAAAAAAAGAAGGAGCATATGCTATTATGAAAGTGTAGTATGATTCTAAATATTATTTATATTTTTTTTATTTACCTGAGATGCATCATAGTTTAGACCATGATGTTCAGCATACACAACCCATCTATTTGTTGGAAAGAAATATCTTGGATTTTCATAATATTTATTTCCATATCGATCCCTACCAACATATTTGCCGAATTTAAGACTATCCATTCTGTTTGTCAATAATTTTTTGATTTTAGATTAATTTATAACATCAATAAGTTACATTCTCACCTGTACAATGTATAAATGCTTTTACGAATGCCTCCATTAAATTTGATGATTTTTATAAGATTTTTCATTGGTTCAATAGGACTCATTATTAAATCTTTAATTAACGATGCCATTGTGAGTACTAATTAAATAATTTCAAAATATTTTTATTTAAGAATGCACAAGTAATAATTGTCAATTTGTTAAACTGTCAGTTGTTTTTTTTTAACTTAAAATGAAAATTTTTGCATTTTTCGACGTTTTGAAGGTTTCTGAACATTTTGGCATACCTCAGAAAAAATGGATGTGTGTGTATGTATGTATGGATACAATATGGATTTGAATGGTTGAAAAAACATTCGATCAAATAACGTAACGTATCGAGACAAAATTCACAGTATTCAGGAATAAATTTTATTCTAGTTGAACTAAAAAAAACTTAAAAAATGTTATAATTAACCCACTTTATAAACAATCTAAAGTAAAATTTTGAAAAAAACATGATTTTTTTCAAGTTGCAAAAAATTTCTGTATTTTTTAGGATGGAAATTGTGAACTGCATCTTTCTCGCCAAAAGACACTTGCACGCTCGTGGCGCATCGGCAAAATGCTTGTACCCGGCATATTATGACATATATTTTAACGAAAAAAATTGAGAAGAATGTTGAAATATGTAATAATAAAACCTGAAAGTTTCGTTTTAATTAAACATTTATTTCCTTCCTTAAAAATTCTTCAAAAAAGGCGACTTGTTAAAGCTTTTGAAGCAAGCTCTCTACTCAATATTCCTCATTACGGTACGGCAAGTTTCAGAAATTTGCCTCAATGCACGAAGCCATGCACCACTAGTTTATTATTATAGTTCATGCAACTTGCCTCAAGGCACAATGCCACTTACACCTACTAATATATCCACTTACCATACCACCAAAGACGCTAAATAATTAATTTCGCCATGGCAATAAAATAATTACCCCTAACAAACCAAAAAAAGACACCTCGACGTCATCTGTCCAACGGCACGTCCGACGACGACGACGACGGATTCATTTACAAAAAAAGTCGGTTAATTAAAATCGGTATAGAGACACACGGCGATGTGTTTTTGTTGTAATAATAATAAATAATATTTTATATACATGGCGTACGAGTTATAAAAATGTTTTTTTCTCTTTATTTAGTGGACTTGAATGTGTCTCTACTCTCAACGTGCGGGCGGGCGGCCGTCGGGCGCCCCGTCGTTTTGATTGTCGTACATTTTTCACTGTCGTTGTAATAAGAAACAGAATTATGGTCACTCTTATGTTACTAAAATAAGACACAAAGATTCTTTTACAATTATAAGTACTTACCACACGTTTCCACAGTAATATGCCAATTGGGTACTTTTAGGTAGTATAGTTTACCATAAATGTAAATGGTATCTTACTACATATACTGTACATGAAATATAGATTCCATAAAAAATATGCGTAACTTCCTGATACGCGTAAATAATCGACTTAATCAATAAAAAATAAATTAATTTATGAGTAATTAAAAGTATTCCGAGTGGATCTATTACACATAATTGAAAACGAACGAACACGTTAACTCGTAGTATTTTCTAAAAGCAAATTTTCAAAAATCAATAATTTTTATAATTGAACCAGTTTCCGTAGGACTTTAATGGTTTAGTATGTTCATTAAGACCAAGTACTCTATCGTTATATCAAGTAAATCGTCTAATTTTAATTTTAACAGACGTCAAAAAAACTACTAATTTTCTCAAACTTTGATGAATTTCTAAAATTAAACTACTTGCCGTAAGGTCGTAATATTTTAGTAAGTTCTATAAGACCATGATATATATAGCCAAAAAAAGTTCCATAAAAATCGGCTTAAATTTTTTTCAACAGTTAATTTCAAGAAAACGGTTCGGTAGATTTTCACCTAAAATTAATCAGTATCATTCCCAATGAATATCTTTCGAACAGTTTTTGATTTTTTTAAACCGATTCGGTAGTATGAGCTTAAATGTGAACGAAAAGTTTAACACTCTTTTCCAAATTGCAAAGAAACGGCTCGGCAGATCGTCTCACAAAACTGACAAACGATAGCTCTCATCGAGATACATCAAATGGCTTTTAAATTTCTGAAATCGGTTCAGGCGTTTTTGAGCAAACGTCGATCGAAGGTCTAATTTTGACAAATGCCAAAAAAACGATACCAATTTTTGCAAACTTTGAAGAATTTTTAAAATTAAACAACTTGTCGTAGGGCCGTAATATTTTAGTATGATGTACAAGTCTATGGTATCTACCGTAAAAAAAAATCATAAACATCGTCAATTTTTATTTTCAAAAACTTTATTAAAAGAAAACGGCCCGGTCGATCTTTACAAAAAAAACTAATCAGCACGATTCCCAACCAATATCTTACAAACGGCTTTTGAATTTTCAAAATCGATTCAAAATTGCGGGCTAAAACGTGGACGATTTTTTTTTCATTTTTCTGCGATTTATAAAGAAACAGTCCGTCGATCGTCGCACAAAACTGAGAAACGCTAGTCTTCATCGAGATACATCGAATGGCTTTTAACTTTCTAAAATTGGTCCCGCCATTTTTGTGAAAACGTCGATTTACAGCAAAGATCTGTTCACACACACACACATACTTTTTCCAAATTTGGTCTCATTCGATTCAGAATGGCTCGAAACGTCGAGAAAACATAAAATTAGCGAATCGGAATTTTTGATGAAAACATAAACATAAACTTCTCCTTCGGGAAGTTAACTAGCGGTGTACAGCATCGTGCCTTTACACGAGTGTACTTACATTTTTCAAATTTCTATGCCTCCTTATAATAACTTAGTGACAAAATAAAATTAGTGTACATAATCTTCTCTTTCACATAATCACAAATCCTCATCATAATTCATCTCCAACAACCACCGTTCCTCATCCCACCGCCAAAAAATTCAATTCGTCGCCTAAAAGGACTTTTTTCTCCAGCCACATAATGTTTTTTTCGTCTTCGTCTCCGTGTTGTTGTACAGAGTATTGAGGGATTTGCGTTTTATTTATTATTATTATTATTTTTGCGATAAAGTCACATCAGAATAATGATTGCTTGTCAACGAAGCGGCTTACCGCATCAGGAGACGACGACGTCGACATCAATGTCAAGGGGATGGAATAACGTAAACAGCTTTTTTGCGGAAAATCGAGAGGAAAAAATAGATATTTACCATGCGGGATAAAATATTATCGATTGTTGTTTGAATCGATGAAATCGGTAACAGGAGATATCTATACGCCTAGTATTTTTAACTTCCCGTAGGGTAAGTTATAGTAATAGGCCGAAAATCGAAAATGAAAATTTTTGCATATCTTCACGTTTCAGAGGTTTCTGAACATTTTGGCATTCCTCAGAAAAAATAATGTGTGTGTGCGTGTATGTATGGATACAATTTTTTGTCTACGTTTTCATAAAAAACATTCAATTCTTATTGATAGGAAGATGTGCTGACTAGTTTTTGGCAAAGGCAGGTATGGGAGATTCGGAGATACAGTTTTTGAAACTAAAACACATTTTTTGCAAATCAGCTATGAAATGCGATTTCTTTAAAAAAAAGTCATTTTTTTCAAAACTTCCATAATTTCTCAAAAATCGAAAAAGTCGGAATTTTTGTCTCGGATTCAAAAAATTCCGTACCGGATTCATAATTTCTGTCCCGAACTCAAGATTTCTGTCACGGATTCAGATTTTCTGTCCCGGATTCAGAATTTCTGTCAGGATTTGAATTACGAAATTAGGATTTCTGTCGAAAAAGTCGGAAATTCTGACCCGGATTCAGATTTCTATCGGGGAAGTAGAAATTTCTGCCTCAGATTCAGAATTTATATCCCGGATTTAAAATTTCTGTTCCGGATTCAAGATTTATGTCAAAAAAGTCGGAATGTTTGTCCCAGATTTAGGAGTTGTATTCCGAAATCCGGATTTCTGTCAAAAATATCAGAATTGCTGTCCCGGATTCAAGATTTCTGTCGAAAAAGTCGGAATTTTTGTCCCGGATTCATAACTTCGGTCCTGAATTCAGAATTTTTGTTCCGGATTCAGAATTTCTGTCACGTTTCGAGATTCCTGTCGAAAATGTCGGATTTTTGTCCCAGTCTCAAAATTTTGTACCCCGATTTAGGATTTCTGTCCTATATTCAAGATTTTTGTCCCAGATTCACGATTTCAACATTTATGTCCCGTATTCAGAACTTCTGTCAGAAGAATTTCTGTCCCGGATTCAAAATTTTTGTCAGGAAAGTCAGAATTACCGTTCCAAATTCAGGATTTATGCTCCGGATTCAAAAGTTTTTCGAAAAAGACGGAACTTCTATCCGGAATTCAAGATTTCTGCCGAAAAAGACGGAATTTCTGTCCCGGATTTAAGATTTTTGATACAGATTCAGAATTTCTGTACTAAAAATCCAAAAAAGTTCTAGTTTTAAATATATTTCAACTAAAATTATTAAAGATTTGCAATAAAAATTATTCACTTCATTCAAAATTAAGTAAATACAATTTTGTTTTTAAACTATGTCTAAAAACTGATGTACCAATTTGAGTGAATTGATTTTACCCTATAAACTATCAAAAAGAACATAAGAGAAGTACATATTTTTGCCAGAAAAAAACACTTTTATAATTTTATGTTTTCTCGACGTTTCAAGCTATTCTGCATCGAATGAGGTCAAATTCGAAAAAAGTATGTGTGTGTATGTGAGTCGATATTAACAGGTAAAATCAGTAAGAAACTGTTTTTATCAAATTATTACTGATTCTTTGAACCCCCACAGAGTAAAAATTACTCTAAACCAAATAAATAAAATTTCATTCATTTGCTTTTGAATAATTATCAACAATTAACAATTCCAATCAATAAAACCGTATTCTTCTATCTTCTAACAAATTTTTATTACACAAATTCTTGTTTGATATCGTTTAATTTATTCATTGTTTTGGCTGCCCGTGGCGAAGATCTTTATTATTATTATTTCGAAAAGACAATAAATTAATATTGTATTACTTGGGAGTAAAAACAGGAATATTATTAAGATAAAGGTAAAAGTCAGGATAACATGGTAATTTAGAGTTATTGAGATGTAAAGAATCCCCCGGTATAGAATTTCATTTTAAGAACCGGTTTTGGTAATCAATTTTATCTCATTGTTAGTCCTTTGATTAAGTAGTATTTGAGGACGAGTTACATGAAATTAAATATACGCTGTCATTTTTTAGTATTCATAGAATAAAAAATTAATTTCTTCCCCCATGCCTCTCTGTCTTTTACAATTTCGCAGATTTAAAATTCCGCACATATGAGCATATGTGCTTTGAAATACTTGCAGTAATTCCAGTCAGGAAATTAAGTACTTAAACACCAAGGGGATGAAAATAATGGGCGATAATAAGCGTTTAAAACTCACCCCATCGATATGGTTATTATTATATTATATAACCGAACGAACGAACACATTGCGATTGCGTCGAGGGCGGTTATTAACTTCCCGAAGGAGAAGTTTATGTTTTCATGAAAAAATCCGATTCGCTAATTTTATGTTTTCTCGACGTTTCGAGCCATTCTGAATCGAATGAGACCAAATTTGGACCAAAAATATGTGTGTGTGTGTGTGTGTATGTGTGTGTGTGTATGTGTGTGTGTATGTGTGAACAGATTTTTTGCCGAAAACGGCTGGACCGATTTCAAAAATTTAAAAGCCATTCGATGTATCTCGATGAGGACTATCATTTCTAAGTTTTGTACGGCGATCGGCCGGGTCGTTTCTTTGTAAATTGCAGAAAAGTGAAAATTTTTTCGTCCACGTTTTAGCCCGCAATTCTGAATCGATTCTGAAAATTCAAAAACCATTCGATAGATATTGGTTGGGAATCGTGCTGATTAGTTTTTGGTAAAAATCGGCCGGGCCGTTTTCTTGTAGTAAAGTTTAAAAAAAAAAAATTCGACGATTTTTATGATTTTTTTTTGACGGTAGATACCATAGTTTTCTAGGTCATACTAAAATATTACGGTCCTACGACAACTCGTTTAGCTTTAAAAATTCGTCAAAGTTTGCAAAAATTGGTATCGTTTTTTTGACATTTACCAAAATTAGACCTTTGATCGACGTTTTCTCAAAAACGCCTGAACCGATTTCAGAAATTTAAAAGCCATTTGATGTATTTCGGTGAGGACTATCGTTTGTCAGTTTTGTTCGACGATCTGCCAAGCCGTTTCTTTGTAATTTGAAAAAAAGTGTTAAACTTTTCGTCCACATTTAAGCTCATCCTACCGAACCGATTTTAAAAAATCAAAAACTGTTCGAAAGATATTAGTTGGGAATGATACTGATTAGTTTTAGGTGAAAATCTACCGAGCCGTTTTCTTGTAATTATTATACCTGTTGAAAAAAAATTTAAGCCGATTTTTATGGATTTTTACCATATATATGGATTTTTTTTAGCGTCTTATAGAACTTACTGAAATATTACGACCTCACGACAAATAGTTTGATTTTAAAAATTCATCGAAGTTTGAGAAAATGAGTAGTTCTTTTGACATTTGTAAAAATTAAAATTAGACTATTTACTTGGTATAATGATAGAGTACTTGGTCTTGATCATAATAAACCATTAAAGTCCTGGAAACTGGTTCAATTATAAAAATTATTGATTTTTGAAAATTTGCTTTTAGAAAATACTCCGAGTCAGAGTGTTCATTCGTTTTCAATTATCATAAATCACTCATAAATTAATTTATTTTTTATTGATTAAGTCAATTATTTAAACATATCGGGAAGTTCATGTAACTTGCCTCAAGGCTAAATACCAATACCAACTAGAACACAGATTTTTGAAATTATTCTTTATTTACGGTTACTTTGACTCTGGTGAAATGCGAAATCGTTAATTTTGAGGATCCGAGAAAACCATTATTACCATATAATATAATTTTATAAATTTCTTATGTCTATTTCCTTGGTTCATGAGTACGTCGCCCTAATTTCGCGCATTCGACCCCCTGCTGGTGCCTCTTTCTCAAGTGGAATATATGAAAGAAGTTATTTGTCAGAACGAAATTCGTTTATTTCATTTTAACTGTCGTATTATTTATGGTTTGTTTCCTCTTATGAACAAAACAAATTAAACGTTTACTTCTTTATTTTACTCTATCGTAAAATAGATCTTTTTTTAAGTCTAATTTAGTAAGTAACTATACAAGGAGTGTAGTATAGGTATACTCTTCTGAGATTTTGATGAAACTTTGCATGGTTCGTAATTTTAATAATTTTTTATAATTAAAACACTTCTCATAGGCCAATAATATTTTAAGGGGTTGGGGTTTGACTATAAACTATGTTGCCATGCAAATTTTCATCAAAATCCCAGAAAAGTAAACCTGAAATTCTCTTTGTTAGTGATCATAAAAGGAAAAACGTACTGAAAATTAATAGAAAGTTTGCAATAACTATTTAAAAGACACTAATATAAGGCTTATTATTAGAAATAATATCAAACCTAATAATAAATAAAAAATAGGTGTAGTGACATTTTGCCCTAATTTTGCATGAACTTCCTAATACGTACACATAATCAACTTAATCAATAACTTAATAACGTGTGTATGTGTGTGTGCGTGTATGCATGTGTGTGTGGATACAAATTTTCGTCGACGATTTCGGGAACACGGATGAAGCAATTTGAATAATTCAGAAAACATTCGATTCGCATTGATAAGGAGACGTGCTGATTAGTTTTTGGCGAAGTCAGGTCTATCCGTTCCAAAGATACGGGGCAAAAAGTGCCAAAAACGGTAACTCAGTTTTTAAGAGAACGGATCGTCCGATTTGGGTAATTCAAACAACATTTTACTTGTAATAACAAGATGATGAGCTGATCAAATTTTCATTTCGGAGATCTAATGAAAAAAGTAAAAAAATGCCATTTGGCAGATATTTTACAGAGATTTTAACAATAAGTATATATTTTGTATACATTCCTATGGGTTCCGTACCAATATACATCAGTTAGACGGCAGCGCGGCGCTTACGCGCTTCGATATTTCGTCTCTATGCAGTTAAAGCAGTACGATTGCTTTGAAAAAAAGTTCAGAATTTTCAAAATATGTCAAAATATGAACATTAAACTTAAAAACTTTTTTTTCAAAAAAAGGATTTTTTTGTCAAATTTATAGTTTCTCAAAAATCCAATTTCTTCGAAGTAATTTTTTTTCAAAAATTTTAATCGTTTTTAAAAAAATAATAATGTTTGGTACGGGAAGTTCCAGCAATTTGCCTTAAGGCACGATGCCATGCGCCCCACTAGTTTAGTTTTTTTCTTTGATGTATCGCCCTATAAGAATTAAAAGAATAATAAATAATGATTTATTTATTTATACTTTTTGTCTCGGTATGTGTGTCATCATTCAGCAAATTTTTTTATTTAATAAACAATACTAAAAGAATTTTTACAAAGTTTAAAAAGATTCAATTTTAAATATATTTAAATATAACAGTGATGGACAACAAATAGCGAAAATAGATTTTATATTCGCTATTTGTTATCCATCTCTGTTTTATTTAAATAGATTTAAAATTGAATCTTTTTAAATTTTGTAAAAATTTATTTAAAATATCAGAAAGAAATGAAAACATGAGAATTATAAAATTAAAATTGAAAAAAAACAAGAGTCAAAGATTTGAAGAATTATTTTTGAAATAAAGGATAATATTATGATATGAGTCATGTACTAAAAAAAAATAATTTTGTTTATTAACAAAAAGGCGTTTTAAACAGACAAATACAGATTCAGCAAATTTTCCGAGGTTACCATTTTTTTCATTATGTAAAATGTGTTTTAATGTAAAATAGGATTCTTAGTATTAAAAGTATGGTTTCATAATATACATATAAACATAGTCTATACTGATTTGGATTTTTAGAATTACAAATATGCTGATTTATTCTCTTGTAAATATATTTAAATATATATATATATATATATATATATATATATATACTAGCTGACCCGGCAAACGCTGTTTTGCCATGAAAAATATTTTGCCGCTTTGCAGAAGTTCTTATAATAATACATGATATATTAATAATAATGTTATATTTTTATTACACAAATTTCTTTACACTTCGATAATTAATTCCAACGCATCATCGTGTTTTATTTATTTTAATTTTATTTATGTCAAATAGTGAAATATTTTTTTATTCTTTCTGACAAATAGTTAAAAACTTGTTATAATTTTCAAAATTATTTGACATTTCATACTTCCAAAATTAATTCACTCGCATCATGGATTAGTCTAAATCAACGCAGTATCATTATCTAAATATACAATTTTTTATATAAATATCAGATTTTTTACTTTTGCATTTAATTTAAATAGTTAATGTCAATTTCATATAGGCAATTTATTCAACTAAATTTATAAATGTCAAAATATTTCCTTTTTGGTCAAAAATGATAATATTTATTTTACAATAATATTTTGTATCCATAATTTGTTTGGCAATATTGCCTATAACATAAATTGGAATAATTAATTTATTTGTTTCCTACTGAAGTCGTTAAACATTTTTTTTTGTGAAATGTGTTAATTTTAAATTCAATATGTCGCTTTTTTATTGTGATCTCTGATCTATAAGGTTTTGATGAAGTTTTGGTATCCGAAATAATCTGGTAAGCTAATCAAATAAATATAAATTGTAAATCTATTTATATAATTATTTTCATAAATATTGACAAATGACATTTGACGATTTTCATGTCAACATTTATTTAAATTTATAAACATTGATTTTTAATTAGATTTAAAACTATAAATTGTGATTTTGAATATAGCATTTCATCTAATTTGGATATAAATGCTGCGTATATCTATATATGTATATGTTTTTGAATTAAATTTTTTGAACTGTCAATTTTTTTTTTCAAAAATCAAATCTTTTTTTCTCGAGTTTTCCATAAATTTTGACATTTGTCATTTTAGTGATGTTTTTTTTTGGCCATTTTCTGTCAAAATTTGTAGAAATTTATAAAAATTATATATTTATATTTTAAATTTACTTTTCAAAATTTCCTATAACCTAAGTTGGATATATATGCACAAGATAGGCCAATAAAATTTAAAATCGGTTCAGTAGTTTGGGCGTCCATCGCGAACCAACATCGTGACACGAGATTTATATATATATAGATATATATATATATATATATATATATATATATATATATATATAAAATTTATTTTATTCTCGGTATAATTTATGGGGGCGTACGCTCCGGCCTGTCAGTTTGTTCTGGGTGGCCCCCATGTCTTCAGAGAGATACAAACTTGTCAGAGACTGTTTGCTGTTTGCGGAGTCTTTTAAGTGATAACTTTAATTACTGCAAATCTCTCATTGTCGCTTTTCGGAACAAAAGCGCTAGTTCACAGGGGGGCCCGGACGAGGAGCACCGAGATAAAAATAACAGAAAACTAGTGGTGTATGGCATCGTGCCTTAAGGCAAATTGCTGCAACTTCCCGTACCGTAATGAAATATTCGAGAAATTTTAAACGTTTTCAAATACATTATTACAAATACTGTATCTCTCTTGTTATATCTGAGCAAATCAAATGTAAATCATAAATAAATCAATTTATCTCCAGAACATTAACAATCGTTGTTTAAAATTATTATTCAATTTCAAAAAAATAGTTGCCTAATTTGCACAAAATTGAAAAAGTGCTCCCGTATAGTCACAGTCTAAATTTGCAAATAATTCTGTGCGACATTTTCACTTATACTGTGCTTAGCTCGGCGGCATTTTCACATTTTTCAATAGTTTTCACAAAATTGCTCCAGTACATAAACAGTCTAAACGCACTTGGGTAAACATTTGTACCAGAGTGGCGCTTAGACTGTGCTTAGTACGGGTAATTTTTTTGATTTTTTAATTACAAAAATATTTTATAGAAAATAAAAAAAAGTTTTAATAATTTTTTATCCTCAAAAGCAATTGTTTTGTCAATACAAGCAGGAAGTTTTTTAGATCATTCAAATCGGACGCTTAGTTCACTCAAAAAATGCCATTTTTTGCACATTTAGCTCTGTATCTTCGAAATGGCGGGACCTGTCTTTGCCAAAAACTAAACACCTCTTCTCCCAATCATTACAAATTGAATGTTTTTTAGATCATTCAAATCGGATACTCCGTTCTCTCAATGACTCGATTTGTATTTTCTGCACTCTTTGCTCCGTATCTCCGTAACGGCAGGACCTGCCTTTGCCAAAAACTAATCAGCACATCTCCCTATCAACACACACACATCCATTTTTTCTGAGGTATGCCCATTAAAAATATTCAGAAACCTTCAAAACGTCGAGAAATGCAAAAATTTACATTTTCGATTTTCGGCCCATTACAATAACTTACCCTACGGGAAGTTAAAAAATATTTTGTCAAATTTAATTTCAATCTTCATTAACAATCAATATTCTTTATCACCCAAGTATTTCAAATTCCTTTATTACCATTGAAGATTTTGAAATCTAAATTGTTATTTTTTCTGTTAGGTCGTCCGATACGGCGGTATCATATTTCGGTTACAGTGTTTTGCTTCTAAGGCAGATAACATCCACTTAAGTGAAAAAAATAATAGAATAAAAATAATGTTGTATAATGTGCTTGTCCGTGTTTTGTCTCCGCCAATAATGAGATAAGAAAAGAGGATCCCAGACCAGACAGTGTTTTTAGAAAGTGAAACCTTCAGTTCAGAT
>NW_020536999.1:8507865-8539217 GCF_003426905.1 Ctenocephalides felis
TTTCCAGTCACGTTTTAGGGCGCACGGATCAACCGATTTGAATGGTTCAAAAAACATTCGATTCCTATTGATAGGGAAAGAGCTGATTAGTTTTTGGCAAAGGCAGGTCCAGCCGTTTTCGGAGATACGAGCAAAGAGTGCAGAAAATAGAAATCAAATTTTTGAGAGAACGGAGTATCCGATTGGAATGATCTAAAAAACATTGGATTAGCAATGATAGGGAGAAGTGTTGTATTAGTTTTTGGCAAGTGAGGCCAGCCATTTTGAAGATACGGAGCTAAATATGTAAAAAATGGCAGTTTTTTGAGAGAACTAAGCGTCCGATTTAAATGATTCAAAGAACTTTCTGCTTGTCTTAACAAAATAATTGATTTTGGAAAAAAATTTGTTCAATTTTTTTTTTTTTTTTTTTAGTTTTTTTGTATATCGAAAATATTTCAGATTTTATTTTTAATTCTGACTATAGTTCTAATATACTTTACAAATAATTTCAACTCTCTGCAATTCAATTTATATAATTCTTATAAATATTAGACAATGTTACAATATTAACAATAATCTATTTGAAAACATTCAGTATTCCCCGAACAATTCGTTACGGTACGGGAAGTTCCAGCAATTTGCCTTAAGGCACGATGCCATAATTGCCTCAAGACAGAATTCCACTTACAGCTAGTTACTTTTTGGATTCATTGTTTTTTCTATATATATAAATATATTATATATATATAACTAGCTGACCCGCAAACGTTGTTTTGCTAAGTAAGGTATATTCTAATATAATTCTAAAAAATCAAAATATTAATACTTTGAGTGTATAAGAATGTGTTGTTTAATGATATATTCAATGAGGTATTATAAAAACAATAAACCCCATTAGTTTGTCTATATTTTGTCAATACAATCAAACTGGAAGTTTTATACACTTTCTATAGAAAATATGGTATGATCTAATCCAAGTCTTTTTTGGTCTTTCGACTTATTAGTTATGTTCCAAGGTTTCCAGATTCTTTTTGGATTCTGGATTTTGTGTATTATTGTAATACTACTGAGCTTATACAAAGTTTTCAAATTTCTGTGAGGTGACGTAGAAAATAAATTGAGTATTTCTTTTTTAACCTGCTTTTTGAAAAATGAATAAAGTAAATTTAATAAAAACTATATATGTAGAGCAGGGCGAGGCACAAAGGTCCAATTTGTCTTTGAGCAAATATTAATTATATTGTGGCGATATCAAGCAGGCTTGTTTTAATTTGTAAAAAAACAATTGGACATGTCATGTATATTTTGATATCGAAATATTTTTATAGTGAATAAATTTATATTTTTTTATATGTCGGGAGTTTATACTTTAATATTAATTACAACTCCCACAATATTATAAAAATCAAACCAATTATATCACAACAAATGACACATTTCAAACGATCAATTATCTGACAACATTCAGTAAAACTGTCAGCTACTTCATCATTGTAGAAATGTGCTTTTTTCCTTTCAAAAATTTGTTATCTAGACCTTTTACCTTATAGTAAAGTAACTTTAAACGGCCAGGTGGCAAAACAGGTTTAATGTCTTATTTTACTTTAAAAGATATTTTACAAAATAATTACACTTTTACTAATGCTAAAAAACTACCAACGGAATAAAAGACTTTTATTATGGATTTTCAAAGATTACCGTTTATCTCCCGATAATAGCAAAGTCAAGCTGGTTTATACTTCTTTTTCCCTCTACTTGCAATATTGTTGTTAAACAATGCTTAACTTTACTGTTTTTTGACACATCGGTGGTGGAGCTTTTTAACCGCGGACCATCATATATTACTATCTATTCTTCGTTAAATTCTGGGAAATTATAACTGGGAAAATGTTATTCAACAAAATGTCCATTTGATCGATACAATTTCAGGTTCTAAATTTAAATAACATAAAAAAAATAATAAAACCTAGAAAATGTTTTAAAATACCAATGAGTATATAATTATACAAATGATATCTTTCAGAGCACCGTGTTTGAGAAAAATATGCCAAAAAGTGCATTTTCATATTAACATTTCAAAAAAGATGATATTTTGTGTCTCTAGTAACACTTGCGGCCCGTTTACCTAACGTTTTTGTATATAAATAAAACTACAAACAAAACTACTTACTACAAATTTATCATAAATAAATAATATTCATTCAATTAATTGCCACCGTCCATTGTTTTATTTAAATTACGCTTCTACAAAAATTTTCAAATTAAAAATGTAAAGTTTCTACGCGGATTTGAAATAATTTCTCACCTTTCGGACTTTCTCTGGATTGGCACGAATTTTTCAAGACCAAGACTGGCCAAATCGATTCAGCCGTTTTCGAGTTTTATTCGGACATTTGAAAGAGAGCTCCATTTTTATATATAAGATAGAAAAAACAATTCTATATATATATATATATATATATATATATATATATATACATATATTATAATTATTATGCTCAGGTACATATGTAAAAGCTTAATTAAATAACTACGGCCCGACGCCACGATTTCGCCGAATAACATTTCTGTGTAATTAAAGGTAATTAATTTTATTCTCTCGAATAAATATTAACTGTTGGATATCGTTCGAGTGAGCCCCATTCGCCCCCATTCGCCTCATTTGAGCCCCATTCGCTCGCCCCATTTGTTCCCCAATTGTATGGATGTATGTAATTGTTTCGTGCCGAATTGTTTGTTAATTATGAATCCATATGTGTATAATATTTACATTGGAAATGTATTATTGTTTTGTTTGTGTACCCCGACGGGTGTTCGATAATTAACTATAGTAATTAAAGATTTTTAATTGTGGAAAGTAATGGATTGAAATGTATAAAAAATAAAATGGCAAAAAAGAAAATGAAAATTTTAATATTTATTCACAACACTATCTATTGTACCCCAGAGTTAAGTTTACATTACGCCAATTATTTATTATTATTTTACAGTAGTCGTTTTGCAATATTATCGACTTTCGCAATTAATCATAAAATAATGTTTTTCTTTACGAAATCGCAAACGATTGCCTTGCAGAATGACATAAAATTATTATTTATGCAAATTATATATAAACATGGCCATAAATCAGTGGTGGTTTGTAACGAAAAGTGGCCCTTGGGTCTAAATTATTTTAATAACTACGAAATTATGTTGTCAAGGGTAATAGATTTATTTATATACATATAGATATAATATATATATATATATATATATATATATATATATATATATATATATATATATTATTAGAGATGGGCTTATCATATCCGAAGCCGGATCGACTCGGATTTGACTCGCTGCAGGAAGGAGTTATATCCGCTTAACAACTCCACGACTCCGACAACTTTGAAACTGAAATACTCGACACGAATGTGTTCTATAGTGCGTTGTTTATGCATCTAAGGATTTGTCAAATCCCATTTAATTTTTTAAATGAAAATTTATGAATAAATAAAATTTAAAAATATCAATAAAATAATTTTTCTAAAAAATTCACAAATAAATGACGAGTTGTAAAACTTTTCGGTCGACTATATGATCGACTCAACGACTCGTAATTTTAACAGTGTTGCCCAAAGTAAAAACGCAAACTTGAGAATCAAATTCAATTTAATTATTTTCTTTTGATGAAAATAATTATTTTTTGGATTAGTTTTATATAAAATTAATGTAGTAAACTTTGTAATAAAACAAAACATTTATCATAAAATATCTTCACCAAATAATAATACTTCTGCATTCTAATTTTTTCTTTTGCTATTTCCATTCGAAAATTAATATTATATCGGGTAGTTCGTTTAGTATATTATTACTTTTACACAATTATATCATTGTGTAAAAGTAATAATATAATACTAAATATATTATGCTGCTTAAATATATTTGACGTCACTGATATATATCACACTTTCTAAAGTATTGTTATTTCAGGCTATGGAAAACCAGATTGGATGTATTTCGTTTCATGTATTTTTCGGTATTTATATTTCTGACTGCCGTTATTCACGGCCAAGGATTGTCGTCTGTTGTCGATTCAATAAATTATACATTGGAGCTATTCACACATGAACACAATTTCATTGTTCTGTATCTTTGAAGTAATATTTTGTATTTTTTGTAAAAAAACCGTATACCTAAAAGGTCATAAAACTGCCTATGAGACGAGAAAGCGACAGCTTCCTTCCTAAAGCAAAACGCGGTAACAGATTTAGTACCAATTTAGGGAAGTCGGATATGACAAATCCGGCGAGACAACTCCACTCGGATTCACTCCGAGGTAGGAGTTGTATCTGAGTGATAACTCCAGAGTGAGTTACCCATCTCTAATATATATATATATATATGTAGTTTTTTATTTATTTTTTTAAATAAGAGTATTTTCCATAGGCATTAGTTATTAAGAATTAACTATGTTGTATAAAAAAGACATTCTTACGTTACGTATTCCAATTTAACCCTTCTTCAGTGGTAAAGCACAAATTATTAAAAACAAGAACAAAAGAATTTGATTAACAGCCATATTTGTGAAAAATGTATTAATTTTTATTTCAGAAAAAATAACTGAAGAATACATAATAAAGACCTAAAAACGAATTTAAAAAGATGTCCCAAAAAAAAATAAATAAAAAAATATTTATATTTAGATTTAGATCTAAAATCCAAGATATTAAAATACAGTAAAAAGACCTTAAAAATTAAATATATTTAATTATTATATTATATTATTATAATATTATTAAATAGTAACATGATTTAAAAATAAATATACAGATCTATAATTGATCCAAATAAAATATGAAAAGTATAAAATTTATATTTATATGAAGTAATGATCTAAGATATCAAAAAAATATAAATATTTTAAAATCGAATTTAGAAATGTGTAAGAATATAAAATAAAGGTCTGAACTTTATCTATGGAACTATCAGACAGATCTAAATAAAAACCAAAAAGCTTAAAAAAATGAAATAAATGAAATAAAAAGCAACTAAAGTAATGAAAATGACTTAAATAATTTCAAACAAATTTAAAAAGTCTATCAAATCAAAATAAATATAAAAACATCTAAGATTTAACTATATGTCCTAAAATATTTAAAAAAAAAAGGCTTAAGAGAGTGAAACTGAAAAGTTGGACGATCTATTTCTAGATAAAATAGGAAAACCTTAAAAACAATTCATCCAAATTTAAACAAAGGCTTAAATTATGTTAAATAAAAAATTAATAAAATATAAAAAGGTCTAAAGGCAGAATAATACATATTAAAAAATATCAAACCAAATTTTAAAAAGATGCAAGGAATCTAAAAATTGAACGATTTTAAAACTTTCAACTAAAAAAAATATTCAAAGCTCTCTAAAAAAATTTAAAATAAGTAAAGAAATTAAAACAAAATTTGAAAGAAACTTAATCTGTATAAAAAATTAAAAAAGATATAAAAACATCTAACCATCATCTAATTATGTCCTAGAATATATTATATTAAAAAAATTGAAAGGTTTAAGAGAGAGCGAAATTAAGAAGTTGAACGATATTTTCCAAATAAAATAGAAAAACCTTAAAAACAATTCATACAGGTCTAAATAAAGGCCTGAAATATCTGAAAAAAATAATGAAAGTATAAAAAGTTGTAAAAAATAATACAAATCGGAAAACATCTAATCAAATTTAAAAAGATGCAAGGAATTTAAAAAAACGTATTTTGCAGTATAAGAAGGCCTCAAATGGCATTTAAAAAGCTCCTTAAAAAAAATTAACTAGTGGTGCATGGCATCGTGTCTTAAGGCAAATTGCTGGTACTTTCCAAACCATTTTTTTTTAAAAAAGATTATTTCTTTTTTTAAACTTTGAAAAAAATAGGATTTTTGAGAAATTTTAAATTTTTGATAAAAAAATAATTTTTGGAAAAAAAAACTTGGAAAGAAATTTTTTTTTTCATTTTGAAATATTTTGGAAATTCTGAACTTTTTGCCCTGTATCTTCAAAACGGCTAGACCTGCCTTTGCCAAAAACTAATCAGCACGTCTCCTTATCAATACGAGTCGCATATTTTTTGAATCATTCAAATCGGTTGATCGTGTTCCCGAAATCGTTGACAAAAATTTGTATCCGCATACACACACACGCCAAAATGTTCAGAAACCATTAAAACGTAAATCTTAATAAAAATTTTCATTTTCCAATTTTTTGCAATTTTACCATTTTTTTAAAGAAAAATGGTTAAATTGCATTAAAATACATATAAATACATTAAAACAAAATATTAAAATTCATTAAAACAATACATTAAAAAAAATTAAAATAAAATCAAGTTTCATAAAACTTTTGGTTATAATTGTGTAACAAAGTTATAAATAAATAGACAAAACAAATAAATAAGAAAATTTTATATACGAACAATTATAATTTATACGTAAATATTTTACCTTTGAATTATTAAATTAATTATTAAATGCTTCACTATAAATTTTTACTTTTTCTGTAAGTTTCATGTCGCTTAAGGCAAAAATTACCCAAAGAAAAAATTGTAATAAATAAGATAATTGTATATACGAACGATTATAATTTATACGTAGATATTTTACGTTTACTTTAATAAATTATAAAATGATTTATATAAAGTCACTTTTTTGTAAGTTTCATATCGCTTAAGGCTAAAAATAGCCGAATAAAAAATTTGAAATAAATAAGGAAAATGTATATATGACGATTATACCTAAAAATTTAACTTTTATTTTATTAAATTGATTATTAAAATGCTTCACTATAAATTCACTTTTTCTGTAAAAAAATTGAAATAAGAAAAATGTATATACGAACGATTATAATTTGTACGCATATATTTCACCTTTTAATTTACCAAATTTACCAATAAAATGCTTCACTATAAATATATATTTTTTGTAATTTTAATGTCCTTTAAGGCAAATAATACCTGAAAAAAATGTATTTGAAAATTCATTACACAAAAGAAATGTAAATAAAAATTCCTATTTCAAGCAAAACGCTTTTAATTTCATTATAAAAATAATACAAATCAGTACAAACTAGTTTAAAAAAAATACAATATAACAAAAACATTAAAAATAATTTAAAACTACGCCTCAATCGACGATGCTTCCGAAACAATCTGCACAATAACCTTCCTCTTAGCATCATAAGTAAAACCATTCGTTTTAAAAATATGACTTTCATAAAACGGTTTCAGATTATGAATATCGATTTGTTTAGCATTTTCCAACAAATCGCTTTCCATTATTTCAACCGTTGCAGCCTGGGGACCTTTGAGACACCTGAGGTAGGCCAATTGTTCCAACGTGAGTTGTCTCAGGATGAAGAATAGTAGGACCGAGTGGTCTTTGTGGAAGGCCAGGTACTTCTGGAAGGTGTGTCTCATTTTTTTCATAACGCTGTACTTTTGGGCCTCGATGAAACTCTCGAGCATTATCCTGATGGCCATGTTGACATCAGCATCGGAGACTGATTCTCGTAAGTGCATCCTGGCATGGGCTTCAGACATTCTGATGACACTCTCGATGTGTCTGACTGTTATGGGTAAGGATCCTGTTGCTAAGGATTCTTGACGTAGTTGGCTGTACATTTTAGCTATTTTGTCCTGGTTCATGTTTTGGAGTTTGGGACGTATGTTTTCTTTGCTGTATACAATGTATTTGCGTAACAACTCTTGAGACAGTGCAAAATCGTTATCGCTTTCTACTTCCTTAACTTGTTCCTTCGAGGGATGGTGCTTGATATGAGACCCGACAACAAATTTAGCCAATAATTGGTCTTGCATAGGATCAAACTCATCTTTAACCACGCAAAGGATGTCAAAACGTGACAAAATCGGTTCAGACAAGTTCACGTTTTCAGAAAACGTTAAACTAGGATCATAACGTCCTCCGATAGGATTTGCAGCAGCTATAACAGCACACCTGGCTTGCAACGATGTAACAATACCAGCCTTGGATATACTGATCGACTGTTGTTCCATCGCTTCGTGTATAGACGTCCTATCCTGATCATTCATTTTATCAAACTCGTCAATCAAACAAATACCTTGATCAGCCAACACCAAAGCACCAGCTTCCAAAGTCCACTCTCTAGTCATCTGGTTTCTTCTAACGTAAGCTGTTAAACCGACAGCACTTGCACCTTGACCCGTTGTGAAGACTGCACGTGGTGCAACTTTTTCCACGTACTTCAAAAACTGGGATTTGGCTGTACCTGGGTCACCGCATATTAAAACATTGATGTCTCCACGTAGTTTGTGCTTCTCACCAGGATTTTTGGCTTCACCACCAAACAAGGATAAAGCTATACTGCGTTTGATGTAATCGTGCCCATAAATTGATGGTGCTATACTAGAGACTATGCGTTCACTTATTTTAGGGTCTTTGCTTAATTTTTGGATGACTGAGATGTCTTCGTCGGTTAAAGCATGCACGACTTGCTTGCTGTCTTTAACTATAATATGATTTGCTAACAATACAGTAGCAAATACTGGAAAACCTTGTTCGGTATTCAAAGACCCATCATAATTATTCGTATATATACCAGTAACATCTACCTCATCCCCCGGTTTACAAGCATCACACAAATCCGCTAACAAAATACAATCTTTACTCCGGGGAATCCTACCGGCAGGAATACGTCCAGGACTTTCCTGCAACGTAACTTTCTGATAATTCCTATAAACAGTTTGCTCCATATTCACTGAAAACGGTCCAGTGCTCTGACACTCCGGACAACTACCCGGTTTGACTTCAGAGTTCTGCGATTGCACAAACGGTCCCAACACATACCCACATTTTATACAATCGTACTTAATAACCGACAACTGGGGCATAACGCCTGTGGTTGCTGTAACTACACCTAAAGTACGTACCAACTGGTTCAAATGGAGCTTTCCGGAAGGTCCTGAGTTCTTCAATCAACGGCAACTCAGATATACGAACATGGATTTCATTAGTGACACGTTCGTAACTTGGGAAAATAGACAAAACAAGATCTTTAGCGACTTCGTCGAAGATTTGAAGCATTTGGAAGGGGGCTTCGGGTAAAAAGTAAGCTAAAACGTGCTCCTTGCTTGCAAGGATAGGAAACTCGACGCTAAAACTAGACTTATTGGATTCACACATACGTCTGATACGTTCTTTGTATATATACTGCCCTTTAGCATTAACATACGTCCTCAAAAACCCTTTGAAACGATTAGCAATCTCCGTACGTGGTCCCAGCATACTAACCCACTCCTTCGTCGAATGTCCTTTAGTATCCTCCAAATTCTCAATACTCTCGATCATATCCTGATCCTCCAATTCAATATCTTTTTCAAAATCAGTACTCCGTTGAGTCTTCGATCGCTTACTATACCCCGCATCACCATCTTCATCCTCGCTCATATCCCCAAAAACCAAATCCCTTTCATCTCGATGCACCCCCATAGCTCTGTCTCTTCTACGCATAGCCTGCTCAGCAGCAGCCCTATCAGCTTGTGTGATGTTATCATAATCATCATCATCGAGGACATCAGAGTCATATCTATCCAGAGCAGGCATTGGACGATAATCATCTTCCATATTGTCCCCGAACAACTCTTCACCATCTTCCTCTTCTTCTTCGTGGTAGGAAACATTTCCGAGTAGTTCGGTTTCATCTTCAAAAGGCTCTTCGGGGTCTCTTGCAGGGGACGTGAGAGCACCTGTGGAGCTCTCATCGTTTGGGGAATTTATTGGCCAATTTGAATCAGACATTATAAGGCGTAAGCAATCAACAGAATATAATGCGTATGATTAAAATTCGATATTAACAGTAACAAATGTAGTATAAAAATGTTTATAACGCTTACATAAAGTTCCTGAGTGAATGTCACAACACAAACAACAAATATCACATTCAGAGTTAATACTTCAGTTCATCAACTATATGGCACAAGTATGAAACTATTTACATTTATAACATCAACTGTGTATTTATTAAAATCATTTATTTCTATTTTATTTTTAAAATATTTATTTCTTTTTGACAAGGTTATATGTCACAAACTTAACAAAACGTTTCGCGCGCTTTTACTGTTCGCGCTAGTGTTACCTTGAAGTTAGTGTTGCCGTAGTAGAAATATGTTAAAAGTCAGTTCTGTCATGAGAAACGACGCCAGCGCTGCTAGTGAGTGTGTTTGTAAGTGTAACGGCTTAATGTTTGAAAAAAATTTAACTTTGAATATTTTATTAATATATACTATTATATAGTACATATATTATATGTGATAAATTAGTACTATTCAGTATTCAATATAATATATACGATAATTCAGTTGATTTTTCTTTAGTTCCTGATTTTTTGAGAATAATCAAATTCAAATGGTATTTTGCCTTAAGGCAAGTTGTATAAACTAGATAGTGTAATTAGTTGTTAATTGTGTAAATCAATGAGATTCAGCATCTTTTGTCTATCAGCAATTGTAACAATCAAATATTCAACTGTAAATTAAACTAGTAGTGCATGGCATCGCGCTTTAGGGCAAATAGCTGGAACTGGTATAATTACTATATGTATATTTATTCGTTCAAATAATATACAATGATGCTCTTATCACTCAAAATACTTGAAAATGCTTACATTAACAACAGATGCCGAATCCATCTGAGGATACATTTCTTACAAGTAATAATATAACGCATATGAAATATATACATTATACAGTTTTAAACTGAATTGTAAATTTTAAATTTATATTTGAAGTAAAAAGTAAAGTAAAACTTTGTATATTTTTGAAAATTTTTAAAATTTTTTCTGAAGATTTTGAAATTTGTTTGAACCGTATAAGTAAACCTTAAAAATTAAAAATCTCGGTACGGAACCCAAAAAAATTGTAACAAAATTTGTTCTTATTATTAAAATATCTGATAATTTGATGTGCATATGTCTAATGATCATTATTTGATCAGTTCTTCATCTTGTTAATCGGACGCTACGTTCTCTTAAAAACTGAGTTAACGTTTTTGGCACTTTTTGCCCCGTATCTTCCAAACGGCTGGACCTGCCTTTGCCAAAAACTAATCAGCATATCTCCTTATCAATAGGAATCGACATACACACATACATACACACACACACGTAAATCAATTTTTCATAAGGTATGCCAAAATGTTCAGAAACGTAAAGATATATATAAATTTTATTTTTTTAATTTTTTACGATTACTATAACTTACCCTACAGTAAGTTCATAATTCAACTTTATCCACTCATTGTTTTCCTTTGATAACATTTTAATATAGATATAAAATTAATTGGATAGTAAAAAAAAATATCTCTAAAGAAACCACTTAGAAGGTGGTAATATTAAACTTATTAATAATTTATTTCTTAAGTTTTGAATTACCTCAAAACTACTTCCTTCTGTACTCAAATCTTGCTCCATTTTTCTATTTTCTTAATATTAAGAAAATTACTTATATTGATTCATAAAAAATCCGGATCTCTTATCAAACTATCAATGGTAATTTCCAATATGCTTCATCCAATTGTTTCAATCCTTAGTCCCTGTATATTCTATTATTCTGTTGATAATATCTCAATCTGGATACAAAACCTATCCATTGACAAGGACAAAAGTCCTAGGCGTCTATATTAATTGTTATCGTCCTTATCAGCATTTATGGAGATGGTGCCCTGTAACCTCACCATGTCACCAGGATAGGAGATTTATTGAAATATTTGAGATAAGAGAGTACAGAAAATTCAGGGTAAAGGGCTTATGGTATACAAGTATATATATATATACGAGGTCTGTTCAAAAAGTACCCGGAATTTTCGTTTTTTCAAAAAAATATTTATTTATTCGTCTACATTAATGTGGTCCCCTTCAAAGTAGTCCCCCCCAGATATAATACACTTATGCCAGCGTTTTTTCCAATTTTCGAAGCACCCTTGATATTCACTTTTTGATATGTCCTTGAGCACTCTCAGCGATTCGGCCTTTATTTCTTCAATCGAGGAAAACCGCCGTCCTTTCATGGGTCTCTTCAACTTTGGGAATAGGAAAAAATCACACGGAGCCATATCTGGTGAATTTTTGCACTTTGCAACACTTTATTTCATTTTTTACGCAAAATTTAATACAAATTCTTTGACTTTTCAATTCTTCCATTGTAAAAATCGCCGAGCTCAGAAAAACACGTCGAACCTTAGCGACTACCACAGACAAAGTAAACAGTGAATATAGCTGAGAATTTCATCATACTTTAGGGGCATGTATACCAACACAATAAAAAAAAAATTTTGACAATCAGACACTCCAGACCCGCGAAATTTAATTATTAGTAATTCCGGGTACTTTTTGAACACACCTCGTATATATCATTTACTACTATCATTTATCTCGGAGCACCCGAGATGTTTCCCTGCCGGTGTCGTTTTGTAATTTGATTATCCCCAATAGGATCAATGGGAATAAAATTGTCCTTAAAAGATTCGCCGGTCGGTAGTAGTGTTTGCAAAATAACCAGATTGGCCTTTGGCTGTTTGAGAATTATGCAAATTTCTCATAGTGGAAACTCGCCGCCGTTGCCGCCGCCGCCGATATCACATACATTTGCATATTAGATTGATTTATAAACACCACCATATACAAGACGTTAGATAATCTAGATTGAATTATCTGTTTTCATAAAGGATACATAGGTGTAAATATACGTATATATGTGGAATTGATTCCTTTAAGAACACACACAATTAATCGAAAGGAACTAGTTGTGTATGGCATCGTGCCTTAAGGCAAATTCAAATTTGAGGAATATTGAATGTTTTCAAATAGATTAATATAAATAATGTAACTTTCATTATTCTTATTTATAAAAAGTAAATAAATAAAACTTGATGAAACGGATTTAAAATGAAGAACATTGTTTAATATTTATAAGAATTATATAAACTGAATTGCAAAGCTAAAATTATTCATTTGAAGGAAATAAGTGATGTTTAAAGCATTAGCTAAAATTAGAATTGAAAACCGAATACATTTTCGATATCCAGAAAAATTTTTTTTCAAACCCCCATTATCACGTATCCAATGTTTTTTGAATCATTCAAATTGGTTGATCAGTTTTCTTGAAAACTGCCTTTTTTTGCTATTTTTGCTCCGTATCTCCAAAGTCGCTAGACCTGCTTTTGCCAAAAACTTAATAGCACATCTCCCAATTAATAGGAATCGATTGCTTTTTCAATTTTTCAATTCGGTTCATCCATGCGCCCGAAATCGTCGACGAAAAATTGTCTCCACACATGTACACACAAATATCCATTTTTTCTGAGGTACGTCAAAATGTTCAGAAACCTCTGAAACGTGAATAAATGCAAAATTTTTCATTTTTGATTTTTGGACGATTACTTTAACTTACCCTACGAGAAGTTAAAAACAATAAAAAAATTGTATGGCTCTTATTACAAAGTTTCGGAACTAGATATGTTCCATCATCAGATTTTTCTTAGCATAAACAAAATTTTCTGTAACTTTTTCTGATATATTTTTTTAAATGATATAATGGATGAAGTATTTTTTGTAAACCATTTTTTATTAAAATAAATTTAGAAAACATTTGGAATTAAGAAGCAAAAATTATTTACTTGCAATTTTATCAAATTGATAAATTATGGTAATTATAAAATTTTCTTTACCACATAACGTTAATATTTCCATTAGAAAATATCTGATTATTTTTAATTTGTCAAAAACATTTAAAAAAAACTACCGATGAACCTGATAAAAAGTAAAAATGAAGAACCATATAATTAAAAAAAACTAGGTGAAAGTGGAATTTTGCATCTAGGCAAGTTGCACAAACTTCCTGATATGTATAAACAAACGACTTGATAATTAAATCATCATATTAATTTGTGATTTATAAGTAAATCGAGTTAATGTCAAAAACTAAACTGATTATTAAAACAGTAGTGATATTGATTTTGGTTTTTGAAAATATTGACCATAAAAATATTTTCAAGTAAAACCGGCTTTTCAAGACACTGTAGAAAAAATTGGAATTGAAATATCATCACAATTAGAAAAGGACAACCATTGTGTTCATTTGTAAAAAAATTATTATATATCAAAATTGAAATAGGACAACCATTGGGTTGCATTCTGAAAACCATTAATAAAACTTTTGGCAGCTAAACTATTATAAAACATTACTTAATATAAATCTACCAATGCACAATAACCCAACAGTTATATCTAACAAATTCGATCCATTACAATGTAGCAATAGTTTTAATAATTTCTTTTATAGATATTGCTATTTTTGAACAAATTCTGATTCTCAGTTCTGCAATTTAAATGATTTCCTAGACTTTGAGCAATTGTGCATTTTTTTATTAGCAGAATTCAATTAGATTAGTTTAATCAAAGGCGGAAAAGATTTTAATTAAAATTATTGCGAGGGAATAAACTGAGAGCTGGATAACTGAAAATAGACAGAATTGGATCAAGAATAAACAGTTGAGTATTTTGTTTCTATTATTCTTGTTTTAAGACAAATGCCACTTACAACTAGTTTAATAATTGGATGGGTGCTTAAATTCTTTTTATCATTTCAGACCACAATAAAACCCTTACAAGCTCCGAAAGCAATTTTGATACGCCGCGGGGCCCCCACATAGCCTTTTTTCTAACTGCCGAATCAAAAACTATAAAGAGGCATCTCGTCAAAATTGAAATAGAAAAAATATAAAGAAAAAAAGTCATAATAATAATAAAATCGGTGATAAATGTTTTGTTATGACTCCATCCCATTGTGTGAACTGTGGGAGACATATGGGAGATCGGAATTTCTTTTATTGCCCTTGTTGTTGGATAGGTCGGGGATGACTTTGATATATAAATATATATGTAAATTATTATTGAGAAGGGCGAGTCGATTAAATAAAATGTTATTTATATATATATATATATATATATATATATATATATATATATATATATATATTAGTGTGGTCCTTAAAATGGTCATTTTTAAATTTCCTTGCGCCCAAGGGCTCAAATGGTTCCAAATTGATAAAAAAATTCTAAGTGGCTAAAAATGCATTAGTGTGCATTAGATGCAATCTGCAAACTAGCTTTAATAAATATTAATGAATGAAAAAAAAAAATTAACTAGTGGTATATTGTATCGTGCCTTAAGGCAAATTGCTGGAACTTCCCGTGCCGTAACGAAATGTTCAAGGAATATTAAATATTTTCAAATAGATTATTATAAATACTGTAACATTGTATAATATTAATGAGAATTATATAAACTGAATTGCAAAGTTAAAATTATTCATTCGAAGTATATAAGTGTGCCTTAGAAATTTAGCAAGATTTAAAATTAAAGTCTGAATTATTTTAGATATACAAAAAAAGTTTTTTTGAAATAAATTATAAATTTTTTCCCAAAAGCAATTGGTTTGCCAACATAAACAGAAAGTTTTTTGAATCATTCAAATCAGATGCTTAATTCTCTCAAAAACTGTTATTTTTGGTACATTTAGCTCCGTATTGTCGAAACTGCTAGACTTGTCTTATTGCCAAAAACTAATCACCTCTTCTCCCAATCATTACAAATTGAATGTTTTTTTAGATCATTCAAATCGGATGCTCCGTTCTCTCAAAAACTCGAATTCTGTCGGCTGGACCTAGCTTTGCCAAAAACTAATCAAAACATCTCCCTATCAATAGGAATCAATTTTGAACCATTCAAAAATCGGTTAGTCCGTGCGCCCGAAAACGTGAACGAAATAATGCGGACATATACATCACATCTTTTTTTTTCTGAGAAATGCCAAAATATTCAGAAACCTTTGAAACGTAAAGATATGCAAAAATTTTCAATTTCATAACTACTTTACGGGAAGTTAACAAGCTTTATAGGGGCCAATTCTCGGATAAATAGAAATGTTATGATGATGCTATATTACGGGTCTATATTCGTATAGGTCAGTACTTACAAACTGGCAATAAGCTATGTATTTGCTGTGCGATCAGGCGTTCAACACATAGAACCTAATCTACAAAACGCATAAACGTCAAATAACAATTTTATCATAAATGCAACTTTCTGATGCCTCTTTGATAACACATGCGTGAACTTAGCAAATACATAGATTTTTGAAAGTGCGTGAATACCAACTCATACGAATATAGACCCAAAACATAGCATTACCATAACATATCTATGTCATACGAGAATTGGCCCCATACTAATTTATTTTTGGATATAATTTTCTAGATGCAAATAGATGTAGAACTATTGGCCTTTTAATAATTAAAAGAGTAAATTTAATTATATTCAATTATAGTAGTTCTGACCTTGTTATATATATATATATATATATATATATATATATATAACTATATACATATTGTTGTGTCTTCCTTCATCTTTAGTGAAAACCGCCGACCGCCGCCGACCTATTACTATTTCAAGCGGGTTCATGTTGTAAAGTTGATTTATGAACTCAGAGTTCAACTAGGATCAAAATAAAACAATTACACTAAAACACTGAATAGAATGGAATACACCACCCTCACCACCAACGAAACTATTTCACTCATCATACCATACCACATATACCATATATACCTCATTCCGACCGACATAACATGATATAATATGATAAAATTTAAATACATTGTTAGATGCAATTTGGTAAGAGTCGTGGAGATAATGTAAGAGGAGATTGGATAGAAAAGCAGTTGTGAGCGTAAAAACAAGGTAAAGCACAGGACAAATGTGCTTTACCTTGTTTTAGTGTTTTCCGTACTCGACAGAAGGAATAATGTGCTCAATTTCTTCACTTTTTTTAAAGCACAAATTTTCTTAGTATGATGCACGTACTTTAAACGTTTAATATTTTTTTATCATATAACTATTTTTCCAAAAACATTGAAGTTGAATATATATTTTATACACTTATTTTTGCGAAAAAATATTTGTATTTTGTTGAAAATATATTTTATACACGTATGATTTGCTTTCATTTTATTTATTCAATTTAATCAGCCGAGCCGTTTCTTTGTCATTTGGAGAAAAGTGTTGAACTTTTCGTCCACGTTTAAGCACATACTATCGAATCGATTTTAACTAATCAAAAACTGTTTGAATCATATTAATTGGGAATGGGTATGATATCAATCAGTAGATTAGAGTTTTAGGTGAAAATCCACCGAGCCGTTTTCTTGTAATTAACCGATTTTTTCCATATTATATATTTACATGAATTGCTCGAACTTCCCGTATCATAACGAAATGTTTAAATAGATTATTATAAATATTGTAACATTATCTAATATTTATAAGAATTATATAAAGTGAATTGCAAAGTTGAAATTATTTGTTTAAAGTATATTAGGACTTTAGTCAGAATTAAAATTAAAATCTAAATTATTTTCGATATAAAAAAAAATTAAAAAAAAAAATTGAAACCGAAATTTTTTTTTAAAAACAATTATTTTATTGAAACAAGCAGAAAGTTCTTTGAATCATTCAAATCGGACGCTTAGTTCTTTCAAAAACTGCCAGTTTTTACACATTAAGCTCTGTGTCTCCGAAACCGCTGGACCTACCTTTACCAAAAACTAATCACCCCTTCTTTCAATCATTACAAATTGAATACTCCGTTCTCTCAAAAATTCGATTTGTATTTTCTGCACTCTTTGCGCCGTATCTCCGTGACGGCTGAACCTGCTTTTGCCAAAAACTAATCAGCACATCTCCTTATCAATGGGAATCGAATGGTTTTTAAACCATTCAAATCGGTTGATCCGTGCGTCCGAAAACGTGAACGAAAAGATGCGGACATACAAAACACACACACACGCATACACACACATCCATTTAGTTTCTGAGGTATGCCTTAAAATGTTCAGAAACCTTCAAAACGTCGAGAAATGCAAAAATTTTCATTTTCGATTTTCGGCCCATTACTATAACTACCAATGGGAAGTTAAAAAACTGAAAATTTTTCATAATTCACAAAAAAGCTTGGTAAGAGCTTTAGTCTTGCTATATTGAGGTTTCAAATCCTCATCCCGCTACTGTCAGTGTCAATATGATATCGAGCGGTAGTAATATCAGTTTCACTAGATCTAAATATGATTTCAACTAAAAAAAGCCATTCGGGCATAGCTGCATATATTTCGCATCACTATTACAAATATGTAATTACAACGTCGAGAACTCACAAGATTTGAAAATCCATCACACGACCGGGACGATCCAGAAAATAAATCAGTGTTTATATAACTTGGACATAAATAATTATGCTAATTTAATAAAAAAATAAAAATTAGAAATATAGACAAAAAACTTTGAAATTTTTCCTCCAACTGCCAGAAACAAAACATGAAAATTGACACTTTTTCTCCTCCATCAGTTTCATCCTCTGTGTCGGTAATCAATGCTCAAAATTATACAGCATAGGGGTAGTAAATGTATAATGTAAAGGATACCATCCCCCCTGCACCCCCCCTATCCCTGCCCCATGTGTAAATATCGAAACGGTGTATTTGTTTTGAACAAGAATGCGGGCGGGCGGGTTCAATGAATGTTGGCCGGCTCTGTTCTCTACTTTTGCATTTAATAAAAAGAATTAATTCGGAAATAATAAATAGATTAATTGAAGTATTATTGTGCAAAGAAATTATAATTTTTGGATACATATGTTAAGGCAAAGTCTCACTTATTTCGTTCAAAACTTTACTATAAGTGTCATACAAACTTGTTGATATTGATATTTTGCCTTGAAGAAAGTTACATGAACCTCCGAAATTATGTGTAAATAATCGATTTAATTAATAAAAAATAAATTAATTTATGAATGATCAAAAGTATTCCAAGTGGATTTATTTATTACACATCATTGAAGCCGAACGAACACGTTAACTCGGAGTATTTTCAAAAATCAACAATTTTTATAATTGAACCAGTTTCCATAGGACTTTAATGATTTAGTATGTTCATTAAAACTAAGTACTCTATCGTTATACCAACTAAATCGTCTAATTTTAATTTTAACAAACGTCCAAAAAAACTACTCATTTTCTCAAACTTTGATGGATTTTTGAAATTAAACTACTTGTCGTAAGGCCGTACCATTTCAGTAAGTTCTATAAAACCATGATATATATCGCCAAAAAAAGTTCTATAATAATAGGCTAATTTTTGTTTCAACAGTTTACAATTACAAGAAACGGCTCGGTAGATTTTCACCTAAAACTAATCAGTATTATTCCCAACTAATATCTTTCGAACAGTTTTTGATTTTTAAAATCGATTCAGTAGAATGAGCTTAAATGTGGACAAAAAGTTTAACACTTTTTCTTTCAAATTACAAAGAAACGGCTCGGCAGATCGTCTCACAAAACTGACAACTATAGTCCTCATTGAGATACATCAAATGGCTTTTAAATTTCTGAAATCGATTCAGGCGTTTTGAAGAAAACGTCGATAAAAGTTTTAATGTTGACAAACGTCAAAAAAACGATAATAATTTTTGCAAACTTTAACGAATTCTTAAATTTAAACAGTATGTCGTAGGGACGTGAAATTTTAGTATGTTTTATAAGACTATGGTATCTACCGTAAAAAAAATTCATAAAAATCGTCGGAAAATTATTACAAGAAAACGGTTTGATCGATCTTCACCAAAAACTAATCAGCACGAATCCCAATCAATATCTATCGAACGGTTTTTGAATTTTCAAAATCGATTCAGAATTGCGGGCTAAAACGTGGCCAAAAAATTTTTTACTGTTTTGCAATTTACAAAGAAACGGCTAGGCTGATCGTCGCGCAAAACTGACAAACACTAGTCCTCATCGAGATACATCGAATGGCTTTTATATTTTTGAAATCGGTCCAGCCGTTTTTTGAGAAAACGTCGATTTACGGCAAAAAATCTGTTCACATACACACACACACTTTTTCCAAATTTGGTCTCATCCGATTCAGAATGGCTTAAAACGTCGAGAAAACATAAAATCAGCAAACCGGATTTTTTTTTATAAAAACAAACTTCTCCTTCGGGAAGTTAATAAAGAAAACATTGCACAAGTTTAAAATTCTTATTCCTCAACAATAAATAAATATTTAATTTATAATTATTTTCCGTGCTGTGAATATTTCACGCAAATTACATCTTGTTGTTAATTACATACACAAACGATTATAAATATTATTATTATTATAGATATAAAATTGTAATAAAAATATTTTTTCTAATTAATGAAAAGCCGTTTGAATACTTTATTGCAAATCGGAAACGTGTTTCATACATTATTTCAAGTATTAATAAAATGTATAAATATAATAATAATAATAATAATAATATGTTAATTTATTGTTAGAAATAGAATATTAATTTAGAAAAAATTATAATTACAATTTAATAAAGACTGATATTTATTAAACAGTGGCTTAAAATTTAAAAATAATAATAATAGTTTTCAATTTATTGTTAAAATTAGTGGTATGAAAATTAGTAGCATAACAATCAGAAATATAAAACAGTATAAAAATTTTCTTGTAAAGTGAAAAAAATATAGAGATTAATTAAGACTAAATTTAAAAAAAAAATGAGTGCTTTCACATTAAACTCAGCATCAATAATAAATAATAATTATAAATAACAATATAATATATTTGCATTTTATATAAAAAGAACATAAGCAATATATTTCTCTATGCTTTTGAAGACTAAATACCTTTCAATTATCTTTAATATGATTTGACTTGTTATCATGATATTTCTATAATGATATGCCAGGAAGAAAATATTGAAAAGATTCAATTCATCATTTGTTATTTGTTCATAACTATAAATGCAATATTTCTTATTATGTATATTTTTCATTTGAAATTGCAATATCGAGTTTATAAAATAAATTAAATAGAAGGAAAGGTACATTAGAAATTAAATGGAAATCGGAGTGCCTTTGGTAATATTATTGAAAATTGTAATTGGTATTGGAACCTGGGGTATATATATATATATATATATATATATATATATATTATATAATTTTTTGGGTTCCGTACCAAGATTTTTGATTACGGTACGGAAAGTTCCAGCAATTTGCCTTAAGGCACGATGCCATGCACCCCACTAGTTCTTCTAATTACTTATAAGAAGTCTGTACAAAAATTGATGTTTTTTTCAGATTTTAATGAACATTTGATAACATATATTTATAGTGAATACATAGAATACACATTTTTAATTATGTCAGACAAAAAATTTCCATCAACTATGATTATTTATCTTTTATAAGTTTTTGTCAAAGTATATTTATGATTCGCCTCTTCCAAATACCGAATTACATTTTCAGCAAACAAATTAAACGAAATATGATTTCAAAAGGTGTTTATTGCCTTTCTGTGCCTTTAATTCATTTCATTGAAATTGAAATAAAAATGTGTATAAAACGATTTAATAAACTGTGTGTAACATTATATCATAATTGCTGTGAGAGGAGGCGCGAAATTTAAATTATCATTTCGCTCGGGAAAGGACGATTGTAATATTAGACTCGTTTTATTCGGTGTGATATTACTTTTATTATTAAATTGTGATGAAAATAGACTGAGATATATATATATATATTATATATATATATATAATGTTTTTCATCTCTGACTTGAGATTTCTCAATCCATCACAGTTGTCATCACATCTAATAATTCCTAAGAGTGACCATATGTCGCTCTATATATCCAACTCACCACATGGCATCATTAATTTCAATTTAATACATTAATTCGCATTTTTAGACAAATGGACGAGAAATGCAATCATATCAACGTCGACCTAGCCATTTGTTAGATTGAAATATAAAACTAGTGGTGTATGGCATCGTGCCTTGAGGTAAATTGCTGGAACTTCCCGCACCGTAACGAAATGATCGAGAAATATTTATAAGAATTATATAAACTGAATTGCAAAGTTGAAATTATTTATTTAAAGTATATTAGAACAGAATTAAAATTAAAATCTGAATTATTTTCGATATACAAAAAAAATTTTTTTTTCAAAAGCAATTATTTTGTTGAAACAAGCAGAAAGTTTTTTGAATAATTCAAATCGGGTGCTTAGTTCTCTCAAAAACTGCCATTTTTTGCACATTTCGCTCAGTATCTCCAAAACGGCTAGACCTACCATTGCAAAAAACTAATTACCACTTCTCCTCATCATTACGAATTGAATGTTTTTTTAGATCGTTCAAATCGGATACTCTGTTCTCTGAAAAACTCGATTTGTATTTTCTGCACTCTTTGCTCCGTATCAATAGGAATCGAATGTTTTTTGAACCATTCAAATCGGTTGATCTGTGCGCCCGAAAACGTGACTGGAAATTTGTATCCATACATACATACACACACACACACACATCCATTTTTTCTGAGGTATGCCAAAATGTTCAGAAACCTTCAAAACGTCGAGAAATGTAAAATTTTCAATTTCGATTTTTGGCCCATTACAATAACTTACCCTGCGGGAAGTTAAAAAAGTTATTTTATATAGCTTAATATTTTTTCCACGATATGTGTCCAACCCAGATTTATGTTCTCTTCAAAATTATATACAAGGTGCCCCAGAACTCAACGTCAAGTCGAAGCAAGGTGATAGATAGTATTGATCGTAACTATCATGAAAAAAAATAGAAAAAGAATATTTTATGTAGTCTGAAAATTATAAACTTTTAAGTGCAACCAGAAGTGTTGGTATAAATGTTACCATTGTGGTTAATTTTTAAAAATGTTTGTTTATTCAAACTTTGGATTCGTAACCATGTATAATTTTCCTAGGAACACAACCAAAAACTACTCATTTGGCCTAAGTTCTCAAGAATTAAGACTTTTTGTTAAACTTGGAATTTAAAATTTTCAAAATTGATTGACATAGAAAGTTGAAAAAAATGTACTAAACTGTATAGGCATCAAGTTTCATGAAAAGTTGGCCAATTAAATTGTGCCGGCATATTTAATCAAAATTGTAAAATGGTAAAATACTTCGAAAACCAAAAAACACCATTTTTGCAAGTGCATTTCATTCACAATTTCACAAAGTCGATAAATTTTGAAAATTTTAAATTCATAGTTTAAAAAAAGACAAGACAAACTTGGGGAAATTTTTGCATTATTTTTGAATGTGGTCTTAAACGATTACGATCACGATTACAAATTTTAAATGAACAAATGTAATAAAAATTAACTGAAATAACCGAAAAATAGTCACTACATCATCAAAGCTGTAGGCACTTGAAAGCTCATAATTTTCAAACAAGGCAAAATAACTTTTTGACTATTTTTTTTTAATTTATTTAGATCAATACTATCACTCCGTTTCAGCTTGACGTTGAGTTCTGGGACATTCTGTATACATATCCAAATACAGTAGAACCTCGATTAACCGGACTAATTGTTGTCGATAGGCATCCGGATAAACAAAAATCCGTATAATCCAATGTATGAAAAATAATTATGTGCATTTATCAAAAATAACAAATACATACATAGATATCAACGAAAATCAATGTTTAATAAGAAATCAACATATCCTTATGTACATATATATTTTCTTAGATTATATTACATACATATACTAAATTGCAGCATTAATCGCCCAAAAATTCGAATTGTAGGTATGTACATACATAGAAATTGGTGGCGGTTGGTTGGGAGTCCGGTTAATCGCAAATTCGTATAACTGAAGTCCAGATAATTAAGATTCTACTGTATTGCAATTTGACATTCACCCAGTCCAGTCGTTTACCACCGGTTTCCTCTGTGGTCTAAAGATATCGATATCGACCAGCAATATTGCAATAGTTATTTGCATCAATCAATAACCTATCAATTATAAATTATGTTCGGCTCGCCTCGCTCTGAATTATTGCAACGGGCAGCATTTTTTGCGAAAGCGGCTACGAAATCGCAATTTGCTGGCTACAGCGTTTACTTGCTGCTGATAGTAAGAAGAAATAATAATAATTTTGTAGGAGGAGAAGGAGATACTAGACTTTTGTTTTAATATTGAGAGATTAAAATTATTTTCTTTGCCTCTGAGAAGTCAATCGTGGTTGTAAAGTTACGATCAGGCAATTTGTTACCTCTTAACCTCGAAGACAATAAGTAAGAAAATTTGCCATTTTCAACTATATTCATTACATCATATGAATATATATGTTCTACAGATTCAATAATCCATTGAGTAAATACAAAATCGATTTCCAACTCTCAAACTATAAAAACAATTCACTTGTACATTTTGTACAAACGATATAAACCACATGTGTTCTTGACAAAGAGCTCTTGTATTATTATAAAGAAATCGATGTGGCACGTTCTTAAAAATTATAGACTTATATATACTATTACGACTTTAGAACGATTGCAGACATTCCTGTGTAGTTAAAAATCAATTGAATATGCTACAAGTCCTTTATTGCCTTATATACTTAACTGTTTATACTTTATACGTCTATTAATAAATTTATATTCCTTTATCAAATATTTCCAAATCCATCCTCCTCCTTTCCCCAAATCCATCTTTCACTATTTATAAACAAATATAACAAAATCTCCTACAAGTCAAAAACACACAAAGCTGTTTGTTCTTCCTATTCATCGTCCTCGTCCTATTGACAAAGGACCTTTTTGCCTTCGGAGACCCTTAAATGATGACGAAACCCTAGTGTATATATATATATTTTCAGTCCGTCCATCTGATAATACATACGAGATATAACGTTTTAATGTGTTTTACTAGGATTTTGTGTTTGTTGATAGTGCTGGGGAAAAGATTGATCGAAAACTTATAAATATATGTACAAATACATCACTATACGAAAACAAAATTTGATGTCAAAACAACTCGATTTGTTTAAAAAAAAAATTCAAAAAAATCTTTTACTATGATATTCGAATAGTGCTCGTCGAGACCTTTCAAATGATACCCCACATCGATTTTTACCATACAAAATATTTTTGACCCAAATTAAGCCCGCCGTACTATTTATAGTATAGCCTTGATGAACTCGGCACGTCTGTGCATTTATTTAAATTATCTGTTGTAACTTTTAAACCATACGTCCAATAGAAATGCAATATTCGTACGAAATGTTTAAAATTAAAAATTTATGTAATTTATTAACATTATGTGACCCTACAGCAAGAAGTTATTTGAAAATTAAAAGTTATTTGAAAAAATGTAAAAAATGTCCAGAATCTATATAATGCAATTGATCAAAATACTAAATTCCGCAATTCAAGTACAAATTATTCAAAATTTTAGTATCGAAGTGTTAATAACATTTTCACCAGATTTTAGTAAATTTTATCTAGTTTTCATTAATGTAATCACAATCAAATGTACGAGAAGAAATTTAAAAGTTATTTGAAGAATTGTAAAAAAATGTCCTGAATCTATATAATGCAATTGATAAAAATACTAAATTACGCAATTCAACTACGAATTATTCAAAATTTTAGTATCCGAGTGTAACTTATATTACCAGATTTAGTAAATTTATCTAGATTTTACTAATGTAACAATTAATGTAAAGAAAATTAAAGTTATTTGAAGATTGTAAAAAATGTCCTGATCTATATAATGCAATTGATAAAATACTAAATTACGCAATTCAACTACAATTATTCAAATTTTAGTATCCGAGTAACTTATATTTTTACCAGATTTAGTAAATTTTATCTAGATTTTACTAATGTAAGCAAAATTAATGTACCAAAAGAAAAAAGTTATTTGAGGAAATGTAAAAAAATGTCCTAAATCTATATAATGCGATTGAGCAAAGTACTAAATTCCGGAATTCAACTACGAATTACTCAAAATTTTGTATCCGAGTGTTAAAAACATTTTCTACCAGATATAAGTAAATTTTATCTAGTTTTCAATGATGGAATCAAAAGCAAATGTACAAAAAGAAACTTAAAAGGTATATGAAGAAAAGTAAAAAAATGTCCTAAAACAATATATTGCAAATTACCAAAATACCAAAGTCTGCATTTCAACTACGAATTATTCAAAATTCTAATATCCAAATGTAAATAACAGTTTTAACTAAATTTTGGTAAATTTGATCTAGTTTTCACTTATGTATATAAAACAAAGTGACCGGAGTATTTCCCATGTATTTGAAAAAAAAATGTATAAAAATGTCTTGGTATATAAAACAATTTATATTCAGTTTTGAATTTTATTAGGTTGTCTATCTCCCTTCCGCTTTTTTGCTATTGGTTTATAATATAAAAAGGCGGAAGGGAGATATTTGACAACCTAATATATTTCGACTGTATTGACATTAATTTTGAAAATGATGAAATTAAAGTTTAGGAAGCACAAAAACTTTATTTTAAATATTATAAAAATATAGTGTGATCTGATAAAAGTCTTTTACCAGATTTTTGCATATTTTTTATATTCATAAAAAGTCTTTTCGCAATTTGTTTGTTTCAAAAGCGATTTGAATACATCGAAATGTGTATTTAAAATTTTGGTATCTCCAACTAAGAAGTCAATAATATGTTTAACATAAGTTAAGGATGTCCCTATACGACAGATACCGTTCGGACAAAACAAACAAAGCCCTTATGCCCTTGCTGATCGAATAGTTGGAGAGCTCGTAAATTTTTGTAAATTGTAAGAAACTTGCTTTTTATAATATCAAAGAAAATATTAAGATATGATTTTTAGACACCTTCATATCAAGATAAAAAAAAAATCAAATAAATTTAATAAATACATATGTGTACCTATACATAATAATATTCACACTCACTTGATATTTAGTTATGTTTATGTACATATGCATAACGAATTACATTATATATAGACATCAGTTTCTCCTTTTATTTATATTTCTTATTCCAATTAATATGCATTTTAGTAATAATAAATACTTAAAAAATTATTATATTAAATATCTACACTAGGTCCCTTACTATTTCATCCCCGCACATGTATATTAAAATCTCGAGCCGACTAAGAATTTTAAAGCCCATTTTTTCCTTCTTCTTTTAGGACAAACGCGTCTATTTTTCTAGGACACAACATCCTTATTGTCAAAAGGATGTGCTTCCGTTTAGAATCGATTAATAGGACAATAAATTTGAATATTTAGTGTCTAGGACACACATGTTGACAGGATCGATGACAATTCGTCATTTAGAACATTTCATGTATAGAAAAAATAGTACAGAGAAACTGAATGAAGGGATAAATTTGTATTTAAATATATATACATATATTTAATTGATATTTCATGGATTTTTTAAATAATATATAATGGATATTTTAAATAATAAATAATAAGTTTTTTGTATATGTTTAATTACGACGTTTCGGGACTAGGTACATTCCATCATCAGGTTTTTCTGTCAAGAACAATTATCATTATTATTGTTATTCTTATCATCATAATTAATATTGTTATTCATTCAGTATAATATCGAGGCTTAAGGCAAATTACTAGAACTTTCCACACCATTGTTCAACATTTTTTAAAGCTTTAAAATTTTCAAAATTTTGAAAAGAAATTTTTTTTGAAAATTTTGATATTTTTGAAAAAATTGGACTATCTTGAAATATTGGAATTTGTTTGTATCTTTGAATCGGAACCCGCAGAAATACAAACAATTTGTACTTATTAAAATTTCCATAAAATATCTGATAATTTGATGTGCATATGTCTAATGATCATTTTTACCGCCAAATTGCATTTTTTTACTTTTTTTACCGTATTTTAAAAAAACCGCTGGAACTGCCCAAAATTTTTACTAGCTGTTCACGTTGTCAATACAAGTAAAATGGTTTCGAATCATTCAAATCGGACGCTCCGTTCTCCCAAAAACTGAATTACCGTTTGTGCGGATACAATTTTTCGTTTAATTTAAATTTAAATGATTCAGAAAAGATTCTATTCCTATTGATGATATAATTATTAAATAAAAAAGTGTTATTCATTCTTGCAATAACTATTAACTTCTCTTTCTAAGGATTCTCAATATTGAGTCAAGTTTTCCTGTTAACTTGACATTTCTTGAAAAAAAAAAATCAAATTAGTGGTGTATGGCATCGTGCCTTAAGGCAAATTGCTGGAACTTCCCGTACCGTAATGAAATATTCGAGAAATTTTAAACGTTTTCAAATATATTATTACAAATACTCTGTAATTTTCATTATTTTCGCCATCTTGTTATATCTGAGCAAATCAAATGTAAATCATAAATAAATCAATTTATCTGCAGAACATTAACACAACATTGAAAAAGTGCGTTTGCATATAATTCTGTGCGACATTTTTACTTACTTATACTGTAATGCAGCTTGGCGGCATTGTCACATTTTTTAATAGTTTTCACAAAATTGGAAAAGTACTTCAGTACATAAACAGTCTAAACGCACTTGCGAAAACATTTGTACCAGAGTGGCGCTTAGACCGTGCTTAGCTTGGGACGAGAAATGCAAAAATTTTCATTTCCGATTTTCGGCACATTACTATAACTTACCCTACGGGAAGTTAATTATTTTATTTATGAGACCCTTTTAAATGTTTGAATATTAACTAAAAACATTGTCTAAAAAGATTGGAAAACACTGATCTAAACCAATGGTTTTTAACTAAAGTGGAATACATAGAGTTGGCTCCTGACTTTGTGCATTTTGATCGTAAAGTAGGTACTTCTCTATATGTAGACTCGTACAAAACGCCATCGGCAAAATTATAATAAATT
Organism: Ctenocephalides felis; assembly: GCF_003426905.1. Lineage (NCBI taxonomy): Eukaryota > Metazoa > Arthropoda > Insecta > Siphonaptera > Pulicidae > Ctenocephalides > Ctenocephalides felis. The sequence continues at coordinate 8,536,683 of NW_020536999.1, forward strand.
ACTAACTGGGAATTATAAATGATAAATAGACCTTGCAGACTTTATTCTAAGGACTGCCTATAAATATCATATGACATAACTATATGCAAAAGCGTTGTTGAAGGAAAACTTTTTAAGCGCGACTAGGGTGTAAATCCGTACAAATGCAACGGAAGTGCGTTACGGCAGATAAGAGTCGATAAGATAGGAGTCGACTGCTAATGATTCGTCATTCGCTCTCGATGATATATTTCTATACGGGTCGATTGTGATTAGTCGTCATGTCGAGTGAATGCGTTGTATGCGTACCGGCATCAATAAGAAAATCGGCATAGATAAATAAACATTTTAAAGTTACATCATAGTGCAAATCTTGATTTAATGAAAAATGCCTGAATCAGAAGAATCCTGTTCATTGAAAATAATAAATCAAATTAAACATTTGTGCCGTGTACTAAGCGTAAGTTTATTGATTAAAATAATTTCTATATTATTCGTAGTTTCTATAAATCTTTGAAGTTATTAGAATGGAAAATATTTTTTAGGCAAGACAGATATTTCAGCTGTTCCAAGAGATGAGATATATCGCCAGCGAAAAGTAAAAAAATGCCATCAGTCAATGAATGTAGGTTAATTTTAATTACATGAACACAATTATTGCATGATGAGTGAAGTTGCAAAAAACAATATTTGTTTAGGTGTCGTTTAATATAATCATAATAAATATTATAGAAATTATTAATCAGCAATTACTTTATTTCTCTAATGAAGGTTCATTTCTAAATGCTAATTACAATGACAAACCGATCATATACATATTTTAAAGTATGACTTTAATGACATTATTGTTTTGAAATATTATACATATTTTTAATGCTACTATAATATATAATTTATAATTATCATATAGATATCTATAATTGTTTGACATTAATAAATGTGTGCATCACGAGTGTTACCATATTATTACTAATGAACATTATTCAAAATTGTTATATGATGTATTTATTTTTACTTAAATGCCATCTTGTACTGTAGCAAATGAGTTTCTACAATCGCGTGTGAACCTTACGCACACTCTTTTTTTTCTAATTCGTAGTTCAAAAATGTACTGAGTGTCAATAAAAATTTATTGCTTTTTCGCTTACACAAGTAATTTTACTGTTTTATACACATGACGAGCATATACGTCAACACAAAATGCTGCCACTTCTCTATAACAAAGTGAACCAGATATTCGTCAATCACAGCTAACTGGTAAACCTGGTTGTCATCTACCATTTCTAGCTCAGTCAGTATTCAGCCCAACTTAAATATCAGGGATACTCGGTTCGAGTCTTGGCGCTGACAAAAAATTGTGATTTGATTTGCTAGATTAAATCAAGTAGAACTTGAATTGTTGACTCGAGATAGAATAGAATAGAAGTTTAGAGAAAACAAGGTTAGAAAAAAAATGAATTACTATAACATATTTTATCTCTTTATCTAGCAATAACTTGAAGCACTAATCTTAATCTCAACCTGGTTTCCATCTACCCATCTACAATTTCTCACCGGTATCTCTACCCGTAGTACCCCTATTTGTTTCACAAATGGCCCAATGATTCCGTGTTGACCACTATAATATTTTCCATGGCACATATTTCCATCATTTTCTCCTCGTGTCGTGGTGGTGTGTGTGGTGTTGTGTTAACAAGTTGCCGCCGCCGTTCTCTCTATTCGTTCGTGTGTGTCGATGTCGTCGTCGTCATGTGGCGTTTGCCGCCGCTAAACGGAAGCGCTAAATCGGCGGCAAGCTGCCGTCATAAAGACACTTCATATATGCACCCGGACTTTCGATCGTGGAGATAGAGAGGATAGGAGAAAAAAGTGTATATATATATATATACTAGCAAACCCGACGAACTCCGTTTCGCCACCAGACGGTTCGTGAGAAAGATGAAGAAATTTTTTGTTTGTTTTATATTGAAAGGAAAAAAATTGATTTTATTACACAGCAGTAATGAATTTATTTCGATTACAAAAATGAATGTTTTTTAGTTGAACTTCTCTAAGTAAATGAAAGTGAATCCGCAAATTATCCGTTTCATTGATGGCTCTTTGGTAACCACATTTTTAGTTTTTTGGTCTGACGTTATCACAAACAAGCGGATGGTTTTCCAACTCGTGAACAGGCAACGTATAACTGCCCATGTAAAAAACAATGATTTTCTAAATGATCTATTACAAATTTTATCCGCGCAAATACATAAGGCGATTAGCCTTGCGGCTTGTTAATTGTCATTACGAACGAAAGACGAACTGGAAATGCAATCGTTTGAAGTCAAACGGAAAAACAGTCGGATCATTGGTATGTGCACCAAATCGCCAGCAATTTTGATTGAATGGTGAATTTCATGCGTGTACATCATTATTCTTTGCGGCAAGAATTGCTTGTTGACTTAATCAACATAATTCTGATAATTCTCACTACTGTCATTACTCGAATTTTTAATTACGGTGCGTAAGTTCCAGCAATTTGAATTGAGGCACGATGCCATGCACCACTATTTTTTA
>NW_020536999.1:8540217-8567456 GCF_003426905.1 Ctenocephalides felis
AAAACTGAGGTTACCGTTTTTGGCACTCTTTGCTTCGTATCTCCGAAACGGCTAAACCTGCCTTTGCCAAAAACTAATCAGCATATATCTCCTTATCAATAGGAATCGACATACACACACATACATACACACACACACGTAAATCAATTTTTCATAAGGTATGCCAAAATGTTCAGAAACGTAAAGATATATAAAAAATTTCATTTTTTAATTTTTTACGATTACTATAACTTACCCTACAGTAAGTTCATAATTCAACTTCATCCACTCATTGTTTTCCTTTGATAACATTTTAATATAGATATAAAATTAATTGGATAGTAAAAAAATATCTCTAAAGAAACCACTTAGAATGTGGTAATATTAAACTTATTAACTTCCCGTAGGGTAAGTTATTGTAATGGGCCGAAAATCGGAATTGAAAATTTTTACATTTCTCGACGTTTTGAAGGTTTCTGAACGTTTTGGCATACATCAGAAAAAAATGGATGTTGTGTGTGTGTGTATGTATGTGTGGATACAAATTTCCAGTCACGTTTTAGGGCGCACGGATCAACCGATTTTGAATGGTTCAAAAACATCCGATTCCTATTGATAGGGAAAAGAGCTGATTAGTTTTTGGCAAAGGCAGGTCCAGCCGTTTCGAAGATACGGAGCAAAGAGTGCAGAAAATAGAAATCGAACGGAGTATCCGATTTGAATGATCTAAAAAACATTCAATTAGTAATGATTGGGAGAAGTGTTTATTAGTTTTTGGCAAAGGCAGGCCCAGCCATTTTGAAGATACGGAGCTAAATATGTAAAAAATGGCAATTTTTGAGAGACTAAGCGTCCGATTTAAATGATTCAAAGAACTTTCTGCTTGTCTTAACAAAATAATCGATTTTGGAAAAAAAATGGTCCCATTTTTTTTTTTTTGTAAGTTTTTTTTTAGTTTTTTGTATATCGAAAATATTTATTTTTAATTCTGACTATAGTTCTAATATACTTTACAAATAATTTCAAATCTGCATTCAGTTATATAATATTTATAAATATTAGACAATTGTTACAATATTTATAATAATCCATTTGAAATCATTTCAGTAATCCTCGAAACATTTCGTTACGGTACGGGAAGTTCTAGCAATTTGCTTAAGCACGATTCCACCCACCCCACTAGTTAATAATTTATTTCTTAAGTTTTGAATTACCTCAAAAACTACTTCCTTCTGTACTCAAATCTTGCTCCATTTTTCTATTTCTTAATATTAAGAAAATTACTTATATTGATTCATAAAAAATCCGGATCTCTTATCAAACTATCAATGGTAATTTCCAATATGTCATCCAATTTTTCAATCCTTAGTCCCTGTATATTCTATTATTCTGTTGATAATATCTCAATCTGGATACAAAACCTATCCATTGACAAGGACAAAAGTCCTAGGCGTCTATATTAATTGTTATCGTCCTTATCAGCATTTATGGAGATGGTGCCCTGTAACCTCACCATGTCACCAGGATAGGAGATTTATTGAAATATTTGAGATAAGAGAGTACAGAAAATTCAGGGTAAAGGGCTTATGGTATACAAGTATATAATATTATACGAGGTCTGTTCAAAAAGTACCCGGAATTTTCGTTTTTTCAAAAAATATTTATTTATTCGTCTACATTAATGTGGTCCCCTTCAAAGTAGTCCCCCCCAGATATAATACACTTATGCCAGCGTTTTTTCCAATTTTCGAAGCACCCTTGATATTCACTTTTTGATATGTCCTTGAGCACTCTCAGCGATTCGGCCTTTATTTCTTCAATCGAGGAAAACCGCCGTCCTTTTCATGGGTCTCTTCAACTTTGGGAATAGGAAAAAAGTCACACGGAGCCATATCTGGTGAATTTTTGCACTTTGCAACACTTTATTTCATTTTTTACGCAAAATTTAATACAAATTCTTTGACTTTTCAATTCTTCCATTGTAAAAATCGCCGAGCTCAGAAAAACACGTCGAACCTTAGCGACTACCACAGACAAAGTAAACAGTGAATATAGCTGAGAATTTCATCATACTTTAGGGGCATGTATACCAACACAATAAAAAAAAAATTTTGACAATCAGACACTCCAGACCCGCGAAATTTAATTATTAGTAATTCCGGGTACTTTTTGAACACACCTCGTATATATCATTTACTACTATCATTTATCTCGGAGCACCCCGGAGTGTTTCCCTGCCGGTGTCGTTTTGTAATTCGATTATCCCCAATAGGATCAATGGGAATAAAATTGTCCTTAAAAGGTTCGCCGGTCGGTAGTAGTGTTTGCAAAATAACCAGATTGGCCTTTGGCTGTTTGAGAATTATGCAAATTTCTCATAGTGGAAACTCGCCGCCGTTGCCGCCGCCGATATCACATACATTTGCATATTAGATTGATTTATAAACACTACTACCATATACAAGACGTTAGATAATCTAGATTGAATTATCTGTTTTCATAAAGGATACATAGGTGTAAATATATATATATATATATATATATATATATATATATATATACTGACAGACGTTGTTTTTAACTATAATACTAATTTTTCAACCCAGATATATCCTATTCTATATTTTTCTTCTTCATAATTTCTTCAATTTTTGCTGTTTTCTATCAAATTTCTAATTTTATTCAACTTCTATTTACTATTTTCATTCCATTTTTTCTTCTTCATTCTTTTTTTTATCTCAGCAAATTCTGATATTTTTTCTTCTTACTCCTTCTCATGCAATTCAGCTTTTCGAATTCTGTAATTCCTATTTTTCTTAATTTTTATTCAATTTCAATTATACAATACAATTTTTATTTAATTTCAAATTAACTACACATATTTTTTCCTAAATTCTAAGTTAATGACAGGATTCGATCCAAAGATCCCTGTCGTGTGAATCGAACACGCTATCAAGTGAGCTATGCTCGCCACATTATTAAAATTATTATCATTAATTAATATTTGGCTTTTGAAACATTTTACTTATTTATCTTGGGCATTTTATGCGATTTATTCTATTGAGCAAATCACAGAAAGCAAAAAAAATTTTGGCCTTTCATTATTAAACATAACCATTACATAATACTGGTACTTCATGTTAATTTAACTTTTTATTAGTTAAGATATCCAAAATTGCATCTTAATCTATTCCTAATTGATAATAATGTAGACATTTCATTTTTCTTACTCATAATCCCGAATTTATTATACATATTCTAATATTGTCTAGGCTCATAAGTAAATTGAAATTTTTGGCAGATGACAGTTTTCATTTGTTTTCAATGCCAAACAATGTCTCAAATTATTTCAATGTCAAGCAATGTTAAGCGTTTTTTTGTCATTTTTTCCATTTACATCTACAATCTAACTTATAGTTAGATTTCTATAATTCAAACAAACCTAAAAAAATCCCTTAACAAACTCCAGAAAGATTTATCAAAATCTGAATAATCGTTTAGGAGGAGTATCCTTTCATACATCATTACAGAAATTTATATATATATATATATATATATATATATCGTATATATAAAATCTTCTGTACGGATGTACGATTTGGTACTTCTTCTAAACGGTTATTCGGATTTTGATAATTCTTTTTACAGTTTGTCAAAGGAAATTTTTAAGATTTAATGAACGATAAAACTATAGTAATATTGTAGAAATAAATGGCAAAAATTACAATAACCACTTATCATTATTTGACATTGACTGTTATTTGCTAGAAATGTAAACTCACTTGAAATTTGAATTTAGCTGAAATTATGAGCCTAGATAATATTAGAATATAATATAAAAGAAAAATGTAATGTCTACATTATTATTGCCGAAAAGCAGCTGATATGTGCCAGAAATTAAAGTAATATAAGATACAGTCAACAGGATATGTTTGGCAGATGCAATTATATAATTCAGTTTAATAAAAAATGCAATCAGACAAAAATTGCATATACATTATTTTTTTTAAACTAATGCATGTTGCATTTTGGTTTACTTTACTAAATTATTTATCAATACAAAAAAATATTTCAACGTATTAAAAAAATGATTTATAATTTTGTTTCATGTGTCAATAATTCATTTATTTGGTATTTGATATGGAATATTTAGCAAGTTGATCTTAGATTGAAGAGTGCTCATATGAACTAGATTTTACAAATTAATTCACCCGAGATTTAAACATAAACAATAATGTTTATTAAATTATTAATAAGAAAAATGTACTTTAGAAATAATAATTGCCAAAAAGAAACTAAAATATCGCACGAAATTATAAAAATTATAGACTAAATTATTGAAGCAATTATGTTGTGTGGTAAAATCAAGTTTGATATTGTTCTTTTACCGCAGATATTATATTATTTTTCTGAATTTCTTGAACTGCTTGTGCTAAGATCATAATTGAATCACAAAGGCAGGACATCAAAAAGTATAGGATAGGATATTAAAAAATTTAAAACTTTTGAATTGAGACGTGGTTACAGGACAACGTCTGTCGGGTCATCTAGTATATATATATATATATTAAAATAACATCTCATTTAATCGACTCGCCCTTCACAAAAATAATTTACATATATATTTATATATCAAAGTCATCCCCGACCTATCCAACAACAAGGGCAATAAAAGAAATTCCGATCTCCCATATGTCTCCCACAGTTCACAGAATGGGATGGAGTCATAACAAAACATTTATCACCGATTTTATTATTATTATGACTTTTTTTCTTTATATTTTTTCTATTTCAATTTTGACGAGATGCCTCTTTATAGTTTTTGATTCGGCAGTTAGAAAAAAGGCTATCTGGGGGCCCCGCGGCGAATCAAAATTGCTTTCGGTAAGGGATTTGTTGTGGTCTGGAATAAATGTATATGTGATAAAAAATTGTTTAGAAACCCATACAATTTTTGAACTAGTTGTGAGTGGCATTTGTCTTGTATAGATACAAGAAGTATAAATAGATCCTATACACGGCCGCTTTGCTAGTACTTCAATTTTAAATGTTTTCCCACTCCATAGAGGCGCCACCGACTGTAGCACGTAAATTTACCCTTGGGTTTAAAATTCTAGCTTAGATTTATATAAATATATAAATATAAAAGATAGTCTGATTAATTTGAATAAATGTAATGAGAACAAAATATTCGGGTAGAAAATATATTAGAATTTGGGGACAGTAGATCCTCTGTTGAGTGCGGAAAATACTAAAACTGGTTAAAGCTTTGTTTCAAGTTTCATCAAAGTCGTAAAAAAATCAATAATTACAAGAAAATGAGACGGTCTATCTTTACCAAATACAAAACTACACATTATGATTTCCAGCTAATAAGAACGACTTTTAAATTTTTAATTCGGTTTAGGATTTTTGGTAAAAACTTTGACCAAAAATTTTGCACTAATATGCTAATTCTAAAAATTAGGCCAATTTTTACGCAAAAGTAATCTACTCTTATCGAATTTCATCGAATGATTTTTAACTTCCCGTAGGGTAGTTATAGTAATCGTCCAAAAATCGAAATTGAAAATGTTTACATTTCTTCACGTTCTGAAGGTTTCTGAACATTTTGGCATACCTCATTCAGAAAAAATGGATGTGTGTATGTGTATGTATGTATGGATACAATTTTTCGTCCACGTTTTTGGGCGCACGGACCAACCTATTTAAATGGTTCAAAAATCATTCGATTCCTATTGATAAGGAGATGTGTTGATTCGTTTTTGGCAAAGGCAGGTCCAGCCCTTACGGAGATACGTAGCAAAATACAAATCGAGTTTTTGACAGAACGGAGTATCGGATTTGAATGATCTAAAAAACTTTCTGCTTGTATTGACAAAACAATTACTTTTGAGGACAAAAAATTATTACATCTTTTTTTTATTTTCCATAAAATATTTTTGTAATTTTGGATTAAAAATTCAAAAAATTGCCCTGGCTAAGAACAGTATAAGCGCCACTCTGGTACAAATGTTTACCCTAGTGCGTACTTGGAGCACTTTTCCAATTTTGTGAAAACTATTGAAAAATGTGAAAATGCCGCCAAGCTAAGCACAGTATAAGTGAAAATGTCACACAGAATTATTTGCAAATGCGTTTAGACTGTGACTAAACGGGAGCACTTTTTAAATTTTGTGTAAATTAGGCAACTATTTTTTTTTGAAATTGAATTCGAAATAAAATGACAATTGTTAATTTTCTGGAGATAAATTGATTTATTTATGATTTACATTTGATTTGCTCAGATAGATATAACAAGATAGCAAAAACAATGAAAGTTACAGTATTTGTAATGATATATTTGGAAACATTCGTTACGGTACGGGAAGTTCCAGCAATTTGCCTTAAGGAACAATTTACCATACACACCACTAGTTCAATTTTGGTGTCATTCAGAATGACTGGAAACTTCGACAAAATTTAAGCTTATATTTCTATTTTTCAGTTATCCAGCTCTCAGTTTATTCCCTCGCAATAATTTTAATTAAAATCTTTTCCGCCTTTGATTAAACTAATCTAATTGAATTCTGCTAATAAAAAATGCACAATTGCTCAAAGTCTAGGAAATCATTTAAATTGCAGAACTGAGAAACAGAGTTTGTTCAAAAATAGCAATATCTATAAAGAAAAATAATAAAACTATTGCTACATTGTAATGGATTGATTTTCAGATATTGATGTAGTAGAAATAATAAACTAGTGGGGTGTATGGTATCGTGCCTTAAGGCAAATTGCTGGAACTTCCCGTACCGTAACAAAATGTTCGAGGAATACTGAATGTTTTCAAATAAATTATTATAAATATTGCAACATTATTGTAATTATTTTTGATATGCAAAAAAAACTAAAAAAAAAATAAAAAAATTATACATTTTTTTTCCAAAATCAATTATTTTCTTAAGACAAGCAGAAAGTTCTTTGAATCATTTAAATCGGACGCTTAGTTCTCTCAAAAACTGTTATTTTTTACATATTTAGCTCCGTATCTTCGAAATGGCTGGGCCTGCCTTTGCCAAAAACTCAAACACTTCTCCCAATCATTACTAATTGAATGTTTTTTAGATCATTCAAATCGGATACTCCGTTCTCTCAAAAAGTCGATTTCTATTTTCTGCACTCGTTGCTCCGTATCTCCAAAACGGCTGGACCTGCCTTTGCCAAAAACTAATCAGCTCTTTTCCCTATCAATAGGAATCGAATGTTTTTTGAACCATTCAAATCGGTTGATCCGTGCGCCCGAAAACGTGACTGGAAATTTGTATCCATACATACATACACACACACACACACATCCATTTTTCCAAGTATGCCAACATGTTCAGAAACCTTCAAAACGTCGAGAAATGTAAAAATTTTCAATTCCGATTTTCGGCCCATTACAATAACTTACCCTACGGGAAGTTAATAGGTATGTTTTATAGGGACTAATTCTCGAATATATATATCATGGTCTTATAAAACTTACTGAAATATTACGCCCTTACGACAAGTAGTTTAATTTTAAAAATTCATCAAAGTTTGAGAAAATGAGTAGTTTGTTTGACGTTTGTTAAAATTAAAATTAGACGATTTACTTGGTATAACGATAGAGTACTTGGTCTTAATGAACATACTAAAACACAAATCCTACGGAAACTGGTTCAATTATAAAAATTGTTGATTTGTGAAAATTTGCTTTTAGAAAATACTCCGAGTTAACGTGTTCCTTCGTTTTCAATTGTGTGTAATAAATCCACTCGGAATACTTTTAATCACTCATAAATTAATTTATTTCTTATTGATTAAGTTGATTATTTACACATATCGGGAAGTTCATGTAACTTGCCTCAAGGCAAAATACCAATGCCAACTAGTTTGGATACAATTTTCTAGATGTAAATAGATGTGGAACTATTGGCCTCTTAATAATTAAAAGAGTAAATTTTAATTATATTCAATTATAGTAGTTCTGACCTTGTTATATATATATATATATATATATATATATATACATATATATACATATTGTTGTGTCTTTCTTCATCTTTAGTGAAAACCGCCGACCTATTATTATTTCAAGCGGGTTCATGTTGTAAAGTTGATTTATGAACTCAGAGTTCAACTAGGATCAAAATAAAACAATTACACTAAAACACAGAATAGAATAGAATATCCCTCACCACCAACGAAACTATTTCACTCATCATACCATACCACATATACCATATATACCTCATTCCGACCGACATAACATGATATAATATGATAAAATTTAAATACATTGTTAGATGCAATTTGGTAAGAGTCGTGGAGATAATGTGGGAGGAGAAATAATCGGATTCTCAAATTTTATGTTTTGTCGACGTTTCAAGTCGTTCTGAATGGAATGAGATTAAATTTGAAAAAAGTATGTGAGTCGATTTTTTACCTTTCGTTAAAGTTTTCATAAAAACGGCTGAACTGATTTCGAGGAAAACTAGCGCTGCGAGTGAAAAGTGAAAATTCCACGTTTTAGCCAAACATTCTGAATCGATTTTAAAAATTCAAAAACTATTCGCAAGATATTATTTGGGTATCGTGCTAATTAGTTTTGGCCTAATCGACCGAGCCGTTTCTTAGTAATTAACTCAGTAATAAAATTTTTTTTCATGAAACTTTTTATGTCGATAGACATCATGATCCTGAGTCGTAGTTTAATTTAAAAAAATCCTTTGAAATTTGTGTCAATGGTCACTTTTGTGATATGATAAGTCAAAATTTGAATTTCACAAATTTAAGAGCCATTGGAATAAACTTGGAATGATTAAGGGACAATCCTTTGGAATTATCAATAAAGTAAGCAGGCAGTCAACAAAGCTTCTTTAGTTTTTAAAAAAATATTACCATTCATTTGATTCATAAAATTACATCTAGAACTTTGTACATGATATATGTGATTCTGTCAGTACTTTCTTAAAGCAGATGCTTAATATTTCACAAAATAATTTATTAAGTTTCTTAAAAAAATATTTCGAATGAAAATTAACATGACGATAAAGTTCATGAACTGTCCTACAATAATTAGTTGATTATAGAAATCAACTAGTAGTGTATGGCATCGTGCCTTAAGGCAAATTGCAAGAACTTCCCGTACCGTAACGAAATATTTAAGAAATATTAAATGTTTTCAAATAGATTATTATAAACACTGTTACATTGTTTAATATATAAATACGTATTATGAATAATAAAAAATATTAATAAATAAATAAGTATTATTTATAAACTGAATTGCAAAGTTGAAATTATTTGTTTAAAGAATATCATAACTTTAGTCAGAATTAATTAAAATCTGAATTATTTTCAATATACAAAAAAAAATTGATACAATTTTTTACAAAAGCAATTATTTTGTTGAAACAAGCAGAAAATTCTTTAAATCATTGAAATTGGACGCTTAGTTCTCTCAAAAACTGCCATTTTTTGCACATTTTTCTCTGTATCTTCGAAATGGCTGGACCTACGTTTGCTAAAAACTAAACACCTCTTTTTTAGATCATTCAAATCGGATACTCCGTTTCCTTAAAAACTCGATTTCTATTTTCTGCACTCTTTGCTCCGTATCTCCGTAACGGCTAGACCTACCTTTACCAAAAACTAATCACCACTTCTCCTTATCATAACGAATTGAATGTTTTTTAGATCATTCAAATCGGATGCTCCGTTCCCTTAAAAACTCGATTTCTATTTTCTGCACTCTTTGCTTCATATCTCCGTAACGGCTGGACCTGCCTTTGCTAAAAACTAATCAGCACATCTCCCTATCAATAGGAATCGAATGTTTTTCGAACCATTCAAATCGGTTAAACCGTGCCCGAAAACGTGTATAAAAAATTGTATCCATACATATACACACACACATCAATTTTTTCTGAGGTATGCCAAAATGTTCAGAAACCTCCAAAACGTGAAGATATGAAAAAAATCATTTTCGATTTTTTTGCGATTACTATAACTTACCCTACGGGAAGTTAATAACATTAATTTAAGTAAAAGTATCATTTTAAGGGCTGAAGGTTATGATGGGTCAAATTGATAACTTTTGGATGAAAATAAGATGAAAAACCAATGCATCGAGAACGATTTAAAAATGAGATCAAGGTGTCATATAACTTAGAAATATAGAATTTTATGCAAATTTGGTAACAACAACAAAAAAACATAAAAATTTGAAATTTTTCCCCCAACTGCCAAAAGAGATTTGATACTTTTCTCCTCCATCAGTTTCATCCTCTGTGTCGGTAATCAATGCTCAAAATTATACAGCATAGGGGTAGTAAATGTATAATGTAAAGGATACCATCCCCCCTGCACCCCCCCTATCCCTGCCCCTTGTGTAAATATCGAAACGGTGTATTTGTTTTGAACAAGAATGCGGGCGGGCGGGCGTTTTCAATGAATGTTTCCCGGCCGGCACTGGTGCTGTTCTCTACTTTTGCATTTAATAAGAAGAATTAATTCGGAAATAATAAATAGATTAATTGAAGTATTATTGTGCAAAGAAATTATAATTTTTGGATACATATGTTAAGGCAAAGTCTCACTTATTTCGTTCAAAACTTTACTATAAGTGTCATACAAACTTGTTGATATTGATATTTTGCCTTGAAGAAAGTTACATGAACCTCCGAAATTATGTGTAAATAATCGATTTAATTAATAAAAAATAAATTAATTTATGAATGATCAAAAGTATTCCAAGTGGATTTATTTATTACACATCATTGAAACTGAACGAACACGTTAACTCGGAGTATTTTCAAAAATCAACAATTTTTATAATTGAACCAGTTTCCGTAGGACTTTAATGGTTTAGTATGTTCATTAAGACTAAGTACTCTATCGTTATACCAACTAAATCGTCTAATTTTAATTTTAACAAACGTCCAAAAAAACTACTCATTTTCTCAAACTTTGATGGATTTTTGAAATTAAACTACTTGTCGTAAGGCCGTACCATTTCAGTAAGTTCTATAAAACCATGATATCTATCGCCAAAAAAAGTTCTATAATAATAGGCTAATTTTTGTTTCAACAGTTACAATTACAAGAAAACGGCTCGGTAGATTTTCACCTAAAACTAATCAGTATTATTCCCAACTAATATCTTTCGAACAGTTTTTGATTTTTTAAAATCGATTCAGTAGAATGAGCTTAAATGTGGACAAAAAGTTTAACACTTTTTCTTTCAAATTACAAAGAAACGGCTCGGCAGATCGTCTCACAAAACTGACAAACTATAGTCCTCATTGAGATACATCAAATGGCTTTTAAATTTCTGAAATCGGTTCAGGCGTTTTGAAGAAAACGTCGATAAAAGTTTTAATGTTGACAAACGTCAAAAAAACGATAATAATTTTTGCAAACTTTAACGAATTCTTAAATTTAAACAGTATGTCGTAGGGACGTGAAATTTTAGTATGTTTTATAAGACTATGGTATCTACCGTAAAAAAAATTCATAAAAATCGTCGGAAAATTATTACAAGAAAACGGTTTGATCGATCTTCACCAAAAACTAATCAGCACGAATCCCAATCAATATCTATCGAACGGTTTTTGAATTTTCAAAATCGATTCAGAATTGCGGGCTAAAACGTGGCCAAAAAATTTTTTACTGTTTTGCAATTTACAAAGAAACGGCTAGGCTGATCGTCGCGCAAAACTGACAAACACTAGTCCTCATCGAGATACATCGAATGGCTTTTATATTTTTGAAATCGGTACAGCCGTTTTTGAGAAAACGTCGATTTGCGGCAAAAAATCTGTTCACATACACACACACTTTTTCCAAATTTGGTCTCATCCGATTCAGAATGGCTTAAAACGTCGAGAAAACATAAAATCAGCAAATCGGATTTTTTTTTATAAAAACAAACTTCTCCTTCGGGAAGTTAATAAAGAAAACATTGCACAAGTTTAAAATTCTTATTCCTCAACAATAAATAAATATTTAATTTATAATTATTTTCCGTGCTGTGAATATTTCACGCAAATTACATCTTGTTGTTAATTACATACACAAACGATTATAAATATTATTATTATTATAGATATAAAATTTGTAATAAAAAATATTTTTTCTAATTAATGAAAAGCCGTTTGAATACTTTATTGCAAATCGGAAACGTGTTTCATACATTATTTCAAGTATTAATAAAATGTATAAAATATAATAATAATAATAATAATAATATGTTAATTTATTGTTAGAAATAGAAAATTAATTTAGAAAAAAAATTATAATTACAATTTAATAAAGACTGATATTTATTAAACAAAGTGCTTAAAAATTTAAAAATAATAATAAGAATTTTCAAATTTATTGTTAAAATTAGTGGTATGAAAATTAGTAGCATAACAATCAGAAATATAAAACAAGTATAAAAATTTCTTGTAAAGTGAAAAAAATATAGAGAATTAAAAACTAAATTAAAAAAAAATGAGTGCTTTTCAGAATAATAATTATAAATAACAATATAATATATTTGCATTTTATATTTTTCATATAAAAAGAACATAAGCAATATATTTCTCTATGCTTTTGAAGACTAAATACCTTTCAATTATCTCTAATACTATTTGACTTGTTATCATGATATTTTTATAATGATATGCCAGGAAGAAAATATTGAAAAGATTCAATTCATCATTTGTTATTTGTTCATAACTATAAATGCAATATTTCTTATTATGTATATTTTTCATTTGAAATTGCAATATCGAGTTTATAAAATAAATTAAATAGAAGGAAAGGTACATTAGAAATTAAATGGAAATCGGAGTGCCTTTGGTAATATTATTGAAAATTGTAATTGGTATTGGAACCTGGGGTATATATATATATATATATTATATAATTTTTTGGGTTCCGTACCAAGATTTTTGATTACGGTACGGAAAGTTCCAGCAATTTGCCTTAAGGCACGATGCCATGCACCCCACTAGTTCTTCTAATTACTTATAAGAAGTCTGTACAAAAATTGATGTTTTTTTCAGATTTTAATGAACATTTGATAACATATATTTATAGTGAATACATAGAATACACATTTTTAATTATGTCAGACAAAAAATTTCCATCAACTATGATTATTTATCTTTTATAAGTTTTTGTCAAAGTATATTTATGATTCGCCTCTTCCAAATACCGAATTACATTTTCAGCAAACAAATTAAACGAAATATGATTTCAAAAGGTGTTTATTGCCTTTCTGTGCCTTTAATTCATTTCATTGAAATTGAAATAAAAATGTGTATAAAACGATTTAATAAACTGTGTGTAACATTATATCATAATTGCTGTGAGAGGAGGCGCGAAATTTAAATTATCATTTCGCTCGGGAAAGGACGATTGTAATATTAGACTCGTTTTATTCGGTGTGATATTACTTTTATTATTAAATTGTGATGAAAATAGACTGAGATATATATATATATATATATATATATATATATAATGTTTTTCATCTCTGACTTGAGATTTCTCAATCCATCACAGTTGTCATCACATCTAATAATTCCTAGAGTAGTGACCATATGTCGCTCTATATATCCAACTCACCACATGGCATCATTAATTTCAATTTAATACATTAATTCGCATTTTTAGACAAATGGACGAGAAATGCAATCATATCAACGTCGACCTAGCCATTTGTTAGATTGAAATATAAAACTAGTGGTGTATGGCATCGTGCCTTAAGGTAAATTGCTGGAACTTCCCGTATCGTAACGAAATGATCGAGAAATATTTATAAGAATTATATAAAGTGAATTGCAAAGTTGAAATTATTTATTTAAAGTATATTAGAACAGAATTAAAATTAAAATCTGAATTATTTTCGATATACAAAAAAATTTTTTTTTCCAAAAGCAATTATTTTGTTGAAACAAGCAGAAAGTTTTTTGAATAATTCAAATCGGGCGCTTAGTTCTCTCAAAAACTGCCATTTTTGCACATTTCGCTCAGTATCTCCAAAACGGCTAGACCTACCATTGCAAAAAACTAATTACCACTTCTCCTCATCATTACGAATTGAATGTTTTTTTAGATCGTTCAAATCGGATACTCGTTCTCTGAAAAACTCGATTTGTATTTTCTGCACTCTTTGCTCCGTATCAATAGGAATCGAATGTTTTTTGAACCATTCAAATCGGTGATCTGTGCGCCCGAAAACGTGACTGGAAAATTTGTATCCATACATATCATACACACACACACACACATCCATTTTTTCTGAGGTATGCCAAAATGTTCAGAACACCTTCAAAACGTCGAGAAATGTAAAAATTTTCAATTTCGATTTTTGGCCCATTACAATAACTTACCCTGCGGGAAGTTAAAAAAGTTATTTATATAGCTTATTTTTTTCCCCAATATGTGTCCAACCCAGATTTATGTTCCCTTCAAAATTATATACAAGGTGCCCCAGAACTCAACGTCAAGTCGAAGCAAGGTGATAGATAGTATTGATCGTAACTATCATGAAAAAAAATAGAAAAAGAATATATTTATGTAGTCTGAAAATTATAAACTTTTAAGTGCAACCAGAAGTGTTGGTATAAATGTTACCATTGTGGTTAATTTTTAAAAATGTTTGTTTATTCAAACTTTGGATTCGTAACCATGTATAATTTTCCTAGGAACACAACCAAAAACTACTCATTTGGCCTAAGTTCTCAAGAATTAAGACTTTTTGTTAAACTTGGAATTTAAAATTTTCAAAATTGATTGACATAGAAAGTTGAAAAAAATGTACTAAACTGTATAGGCATCAAGTTTCATGAAAAGTTGGCCAATTAAATTGTGCCGGCATATTTAATCAAAATTGTAAAATGGTAAAATACTTCGAAAACCAAAAAACACCATTTTTGCAAGTGCATTTCATTCACAATTTCACAAAGTCGATAAATTTGAAAATTTTAAATTCATAGTTTAAAAAAGACAAGACAAACTTGGGGAAATTTTTGCATTATTTTTGAATGTGGTCTTAAACGATTACGATCACGATTACAAATTTTAAATGAACAAATGTAATAAAAATTAACTGAAATAACCGAAAAATAGTCACTACATCATCAAAGCTGTAGGCACTTGAAAGCTCATAATTTTCAAACAAGGCAAAATAACTTTTTGACTATTTTTTTTTTAATTTATTTAGATCAATACTATCACTCCGTTTCAGCTTGACGTTGAGTTCTGGGACATTCTGTATACATATCCAAATACAGTAGAACCTCGATTAACCGGACTAATTGTTGTCGATAGGCATCCGGATAAACAAAAATCCGTATAATCCAATGTATGAAAAATAATTATGTGCATTTATCAAAAATAACAAATACATACATAGATATCAACGAAAATCAATGTTTAATAAGAAATCAACATATCCTTATGTACATATATATTTTCTTAGATTATATTACATACATATACTAAATTGCAGCATTAATCGCCCAAAAATTCGAATTGTAGGTATGTACATACATAGAAATTGGTGGCGGTTGGTTGGGAGTCCGGTTAATCGCAAATTCGTATAACTGAAGTCCAGATAATTAAGATTCTACTGTATTGCAATTTGACATTCACCCAGTCCAGTCGTTTACCACCGGTTTCCTCTGTGGTCTAAAGATATCGATATCGACCAGCAATATTGCAATAGTTATTTGCATCAATCAATAACCTATCAATTATAAATTATGTTCGGCTCGCCTCGCTCTGAATTATTGCAACGGGCAGCATTTTTTGCGAAAGCGGCTACGAAATCGCAATTTGCTGGCTACAGCGTTTACTTGCTGCTGATAGTAAGAAGAAATAATAATAATTTTGTAGGAGGAGAAGGAGATACTAGACTTTTGTTTTAATATTGAGAGATTAAAATTTATTTTCTTTGCCTCTGAGAAGTCAATCGTGGTTGTAAAGTTACGATCAGGCAATTTGTTACCTCTTAACCTCGAAGACAATAAGTAAGAAAATTTGCCATTTTCAACTATATTCATTACATCATATGAATATATATGTTCTACAGATTCAATAATCCATTGAGTAAATACAAAATCGATTTCCAACTCTCAAACTATAAAAACAATTCACTTGTACATTTTGTACAAACGATATAAACCACATGTGTTCTTGACAAAGAGCTCTTGTATTATTATAAAGAAATCGATGTGGCACGTTCTTAAAAATTATAGACTTATATATACTATTACGACTTTAGAACGATTGCAGACATTCCTGTGTAGTTAAAAATCAATTGAATATGCTACAAGTCCTTTATTGCCTTATATACTTAACTGTTTATACTTTATACGTCTATTAATAAATTTATATTCCTTTATCAAATATTTCCAAATCCATCCTCCTCCTTTCCCCAAATCCATCTTTCACTATTTATAAACAAATATAACAAAATCTCCTACAAGTCAAAAACACACAAAGCTGTTTGTTCTTCCTATTCATCGTCCTCGTCCTATTGACAAAGGACCTTTTTGCCTTCGGAGACCCTTAAATGATGACGAAACCCTAGTGTATATATATATATTTTCAGTCCGTCCATCTGATAATACATACGAGATATAACGTTTTAATGTGTTTTACTAGGATTTTGTGTTTGTTGATAGTGCTGGGGAAAAGATTGATCGAAAACTTATAAATATATGTACAAATACATCACTATACGAAAACAAAATTTGATGTCAAAACAACTCGATTTGTTTAAAAAAAAAATTCAAAAAAATCTTTTACTATGATATTCGAATAGTGCTCGTCGAGACCTTTCAAATGATACCCCACATCGATTTTTACCATACAAAATATTTTTGACCCAAATTAAGCCCGCCGTACTATTTATAGTATAGCCTTGATGAACTCGGCACGTCTGTGCATTTATTTAAATTATCTGTTGTAACTTTTAAACCATACGTCCAATAGAAATGCAATATTCGTACGAAATGTTTAAAATTAAAAAATTTATGTAATTTATTAACATTATGTGACCCTACAGCAAGAAGTTATTTGAAAATTAAAAGTTATTTGAAAAAATGTAAAAAATGTCCAGAATCTATATAATGCAATTGATCAAAATACTAAATTCCGCAATTCAAGTACAAATTATTCAAATTTTAGTATCGAAGTGTTAATAACATTTTTCACCAGATTTTAGTAAATTTTATCTAGTTTTCATTAATGTATCACAATCAAATGTACGAGAAGAAAATTAAAAGTTATTTGAAGAATTGTAAAAAAATGTCCTGAATCTATATAATGCAATTGATAAAAATACTAAATTACGCAATTCAACTACAATTATTCAAAATTTTAGTATCCGAGTGTAACTTATTTTTTTACCAGATTTTAGTAAATTTTATCTAGATTTTACTAATGTAAGAAAATTAAATGACCAAAGAAAATTAAAAGTTATTTGAAGAATTGTAAAAAATGTCCTGAATCTATATAATGCAATTGATAAAAATACTAAATTACGCAATTCAACTACGAATTATTCAAAATTTTAGTATCCGAGTGTAACTTATATTTTTACCAGATTTAGTAAATTTTATCTAGATTTTACTAATGTAAGCAAAATTAAATGTACCAAAGAAAATTAAAAGTTATTTGAGGAAATGTAAAAAAATGTCCTAAATCTATATAATGCGATTGAGCAAAGTACTAAATTCCGGAATTCAACTACGAATTACTCAAAATTTTTGTATCCGAGTGTTAAAAACATTTTCTACCAGATATAAGTAAATTTTATCTAGTTTTCAATGATGGAATCAAAAGCAAATGTACAAAAAGAAACTTAAAAGGTATATGAAGAAAAGTAAAAAATGTCCTAAAACAATATATTGCAAATTACCAAAATACCAAAGTCTGCATTTCAACTACGAATTATTCAAAATTCTAATATCCAAATGTAAATAACAGTTTTAACTAAATTTTGGTAAATTTGATCTAGTTTTCACTTATGTATATAAAACAAAGTGACCGGAGTATTTCCCATGTATTTGAAAAAAAAATGTATAAAAATGTCTTGGTATATAAAAACAATTTATATTCAGTTTTGAATTTTATTAGGTTGTCTATCTCCCTTCCGCTTTTTTGCTATTGGTTTATAATATAAAAAGGCGGAAGGGAGATATTTGACAACCTAATATATTTCGACTGTATTGACATTAATTTTGAAAATGATGAAATTAAAGTTTAGGAAGCACAAAAACTTTATTTTAAATATTATAAAAATATAGTGTGATCTGATAAAAGTCTTTTACCAGATTTTTGCATATTTTTTATATTCATAAAAAGTCTTTTCGCAATTTGTTTGTTTCAAAAGCGATTTGAATACATCGAAATGTGTATTTTAAAATTTTGGTATCTCCAACTAAGAAGTCAATAATATGTTTAACATAAGTTAAGGATGTCCCTATACGACAGATACCGTTCGGACAAAACAAACAAAGCCCTTATGCCCTTGCTGATCGAATAGTTGGAGAGCTCGTAAATTTTTGTAAATTGTAAGAAACTTGCTTTTTATAATATCAAAGAAAATATTAAGATATGATTTTTAGACACCTTCATATCAAGATAAAAAAAAAATCAAATAAATTTAATAAATACATATGTGTACCTATACATAATTAATATTCACACTCACTTGATATTTAGTTATGTTTATGTACATATGCATAACGAATTACATTATATATAGACATCAGTTTCTCCTTTTATTTATATTTCTTATTCCAATTAATATGCATTTTAGTAATGAATAAATACTTAAAAAATTATTATATTAAATATCTACACTAGGTCCCTTACTATTTCATCCCCGCACATGTATATTAAAATCTCGAGCCGACTAAGAATTTTAAAGCCCATTTTTTTCCTTCTTCTTTTAGGACAAACGCGTCTATTTTTCTAGGACACAACATCCTTATTGTCAAAAGGATGTGCTTCCGTTTAGAATCGATTAATAGGACAATAAATTTGAATATTTAGTGTCTAGGACACACATGTTGACAGGATCGATGACAATTCGTCATTTAGAACATTTCATGTATAGAAAAAATAGTACAGAGAAACTGAATGAAGGGATAAATTTGTATTTAAATATATATACATATATTTAATTGATATTTCATGGATTTTTTAAATAATATATAATGGATATTTTAAATAATAAATAATAAGTTTTTTGTATATGTTTAATTACGACGTTTCGGGACTAGGTACATTCCATCATCAGGTTTTTCTGTCAAGAACAATTATCATTATTATTGTTATTCTTATCATCATAATTAATTTGTTATTCATTCAGTATAATATCGAGGCTTAAGGCAAATTACTAGAACTTTCCACACCATTGTTCAACATTTTTTAAAGCTTTAAAATTTTTCAAAATTTTGAAAAGAAATTTTTTTTGAAAATTTTGATATTTTTGAAAAAATTGGACTATCTTGAAATATTGGAATTTGTTTGTATCTTTGAATCGGAACCCGCAGAAAATACAAACAAAATTTGTACTTATTAAAATTTCCATAAAATATCTGATAATTTGATGTGCATATGTCTAATGATCATTTTTACCGCCAAATTGCATTTTTTTACTTTTTTTACCGTATTTTAAAAAAACCGCTGGAACTGCCCAAAATTTTTACTAGCTGTTCACGTTGTCAATACAAGTAAAATGGTTTTCGAATCATTCAAATCGGACGCTCCGTTCTCCCCAAAAACTGAATTACCGTTTGTGCGGATACAATTTTTCGTTTAATTTAAATTTAAATGATTCAGAAAAGATTCTATTCCTATTGATGATATAATTATTAAATAAAAAAGTGTTATTCATTCTTGCAATAACTATTAACTTCTCTTTCTAAGGATTCTCAATATTGAGTCAAGTTTGTCCTGTTAACTTGACATTTCTTGAAAAAAAAAAATCAAATTAGTGGTGTATGGCATCGTGCCTTAAGGCAAATTGCTGGAACTTCCCGTACCGTAATGAAATATTCGAGAAATTTTAAACGTTTTCAAATATATTATTACAAATACTCTGTAATTTTCATTATTTTCGCCATCTTGTTATATCTGAGCAAATCAAATGTAAATCATAAATAAATCAATTTATCTGCAGAACATTAACACAACATTGAAAAAGTGCGTTTGCATATAATTCTGTGCGACATTTTTACTTATACTGTGCTAAGCTTGGCGGCATTGTCACATTTTTTAATAGTTTTCACAAAATTGGAAAAGTACTTCAGTACATAAACAGTCTAAACGCACTTGCGAAAACATTTGTACCAGAGTGGCGCTTAGACCGTGCTTAGCTTGGGACGAGAAATGCAAAAATTTTCATTTCCGATTTTCGGCACATTACTATAACTTACCCTACGGGAAGTTAATTATTTTATTTATGAGACCCTTTTAAATGTTTGAATATTAACTAAAAACATTGTCTAAAAAGATTGGAAAACACTGATCTAAACCAATGGTTTTTAACTAAAGTGGAATACATAGAGTTGGCTCCTGACTTTGTGCATTTTGATCGTAAAGTAGGTACTTCTCTTATATGTAGACTCGTACAAAACGCCATCGGCAAAATTATTAATAAATTACTACTGGAAATTATAAATGATAAATAGACCTTGCAGACTTTATTCTAAGGACTGCCTATAAATATCATATGACATAACTATATGCAAAAGCGTTGTTGAAGGAAAACTTTTTTAAGCGCGACTAGGGTGTAAATCCGTACAAATGCAACGGAAGTGCGTTACGGCAGATAAGAGTCGATAAGATAGGAGTCGACTGCTAATGATTCGTCATTCGCTCTCGATGATATAATTTCTATACGGGTCGATTGTGATTAGTCGTCATGTCGAGTGAATGCGTTGTATGCGTACCGGCATCAATAAGAAAATCGGCATAGATAAATAAACATTTTAAAGTTACATCATAGTGCAAATCTTGATTTAATGAAAAATGCCTGAATCAGAAGAATCCTGTTCATTGAAAATAATAAATCAAATTAAACATTTGTGCCGTGTACTAAGCGTAAGTTTATTGATTAAAATAATTTCTATATTATTCGTAGTTTCTATAAATCTTTGAAGTTATTAGAATGGAAAATATTTTTTAGGCAAGACAGATATTTCAGCTGTTCCAAGAATGAGATTATATCGCCAGCGAAAAAGTAAAAAAAATGCCATCAGTCAATGAATGTAGGTTAATTTTAATTACATGAACACAATTATTGCATGATGAGTGAAGTTGCAAAAACAATATTTGTTTAGGTGTCGTTTAATATAATCATAATAAATATTATAGAAATTATTAATCAGCAATTACTTTATTTCTCTAATGAAGGTTCATTTCTAAATGCTAATTACAATGACAAACCGATCATATCATATTTAAAGTATGACTTTAATGACATTATTGTTTTGAAATATTATACATATTTTTAATGCTACTATAAATATATAATTTATAATTTATCATATAGATATCTATAATTGTTTGACATTAATAAATGTGTGCATCACGAGTGTTACCATATTATTACTAATGAACATTATTCAAAATTGTTATATGATGTATTTATTTTTACTTAAATGCCATCTTGTACTGTAGCAAATGAGTTTTACTACAATCGCGTGTGAACCTTACGCACACTCTTTTTTTTCTAATTCGTAGTTCAAAAATGTACTGAGTGTCAATAAAAATTTATTGCTTTTTCGCTTACACAAGTAATTTTACTGTTTTATACACATGACGAGCATATACGTCAACACAAAATGCTGCCACTTCTCTATAACAAAGTGAACCAGATATTCGTCAATCACAGCTAACTGGTAAACCTGGTTGTCATCTACCATTTCTAGCTCAGTCAGTATTCAGCCCAACTTAAATATCAGGGATACTCGGTTCGAGTCTTGGCGCTGACAAAAAATTGTGATTTGATTTGCTAGATTAAAATCAAGTAGAACTTGAATTGTTGACTCGAGATAGAATAGAATTAGAAGTTTAGAGAAAAACAAGGTTAGAAAAAAAATGAATTACTATAACATATTTTACTCTTTTATCTAGCAATAACTTGAAGCACTAATCTTAATCTCAACCTGGTTTCCATCTACCCATCTACAATTTCTCACCGGGTATCTCTACCCGTAGTACCCCTATTTGTTTCACAAATGGCCCAATTGATTCCGTGTTGACCACTATAATATTTTCCATGGCACATATTTCCATCATTTTCTCCTCGTGGTGGTGGTTGTGTTATAACAAGTTGCCGCCGCCGTTCTCTCTATTCGTTCGTGTGTGTCGATGTCGTCGTCGTCATGTGGCGTTTGCCGCCGCTAAACGGAAGCGCTAAATCGGCGGCAAGCTGCCGTCATAAAGACACTTCATATATGCACCCGGACTTTCGATCGTGGAGATAGAGAGGATAGGAGAAAAAAGTGTATATATATATATACTAGCAAACCCGACGAACTCCGTTTCGCCACCAGACGGTTTCGTGAGAAAGATGAAGAAATTTTTTGTTTGTTTTATATTTGAAAAGGAAAAAATTGATTTTATTACACAACAGTAATGAATTTATTTCGATTACAAAAATGAAGTGTTTTTTAGTTGAACTTCTCTAAGTAAATGAAAGTGAATCCGCAAATTATCCGTTTCATTGAAGTGCTCTTTGGTAAACCACATTTTTAGTTTTTTGGTCTGACGTTATCACAAACAAAGCGGATGGTTTTCCAACTCGTGAACAGGCAACGTATAACTGCCCATGTAAAAAACAATGATTTTCTAAATGATCTATTACAAATTTATCCCGCAAATACTAAGCGATTAGCCTTGCGGCTTGTTAATTGTCATTACGAACGAAAGACGAACTGGAAATTGCAATCGTTTGAAGTCAAACGGAAAAACAGTCGGAATCATTGGTATGTCACCAAATCGCCAGCAATTTTTGATTGAATGGTGAAATTCAGTGCGTGTACATCATTATTCTTTGCGGCAAGAATTGCTTGTTGACTTAATCAAACATAATTCTGATAATTCTCACTAATGTCATTACTCGAATTTTTAATTACGGTGCGTAAAGTTCCAGCAATTTGAATTGAGGCACGATGCCATGCACCACTATTTTTTAGCTATAAACCTTGCGGAGCCCGAGACCTTTCCAACGAATGCAAAATTGTCGAAATCGGTTTGTGCGTTCTGGAGTTATATATAAGTAAACTTTTGACTTTTAGCCAGAATTGAAATTAAAATCTGAATTATTTTCGATATACAAAAAAAAATTTTTTTTTGAAAAAACTGCAATTTTTTGCACATTTAGCTCGGTATCTCCAAAACGACTGGACCTGCTTTTGCCAAAAATTAATCACCAATTGTTTGGATGCTCCGTTCTCTTAAAAATTCGATTTCTATTTGCTGCACTCTTTGCTCCGTATCTCCTTAACGGCTGGACCTTCCTTTGCCAAAAACTAATCAGCACAGCTTACTATCAATAGGAATTAAATGTTCTTTGAACCATTCAAATCGGTTGATCCGTACGCCCGAAAACGTGAACGAAAAAATACGGACATACAAAATACACACACACACACATACATCCATTTTTCCTGAGGTATACCAAAATGTTCAGAAACATTCAAAACGTGAAGATATACAAAAATTTTTATTCTCGGTTTTCGGTCCAGTACTATAACTTACCCTACCCTATTTTTTTCTCGTAACTAAAAATACAAGTGATGTTTGATGAGAAAGGGGGAAGGAGAGGGGTTTAATTTTATATATCACAGGAGAAGGGGGAGGGAGAGGGGTTTAATTTTGAATATCACAGAGTATCACCAAGGGGAAGGAAAGGTCCAAAAAATTTTAAAAAATCGATCACGTGATCAATGGTCGCTCTTTAAATAGCTAAAATATTATTGTTCAAGTCGATCATTAACTTCCCGTAGGGTAAGTTATAGTAATCGCAAAAAAATCAAAAATGAAAATTTTTATATATCTTTACGTTTCAGAAGTTTCTGAACATTTTGGCATACCTTAGAAAAAATGGATGTATGTGTGTGTGTGCGTGTATGTATGTACGTGTGTGTATGTATGTGCGGATACAAATTTTCGTCGACGATTTCGGGAACACGGATCAACCGATTTGAATAATTCAAAAAACATTCGATTCGTATTGATAAGGAGACGTGCTGATTAGTTTTTGGCGAAGGCAGGTCTAGCCGTTCCGAAGATACGGGGCAAAAAGTGCCGAAAACGGTAACTCAGTTTTTAAGAGAACGGAGCGTCCGATTTGAATAATTCAAAAAACATTTTACTTGTATTGGACAAGATGAAGAGTTGATCAAATGTTCATAAAGGCAGATTAGCGGTTTCGGAGAACTAGAAAAAAAAAATGAAAAAAATGTCATCTGGCGGTCAAAAATGATCATTAGACATATGCACATCAAATTAGCAGATATTTTATAGAGATTTTAACAATAAGTATAATTTTTTTTTACATTTTTATGGGTTCCGTATCAACGCTTATGCGTTATACGGCGGCGCGGCACTTGCGCCCTTTGACAATTCGTCTCTATGCAGTTAAAGCAGTACGATTGCTTTGAAAAAAAATTTAAAATTTCCAAAATATTTCAAAATACACTTTTCTTCAAAAAGTATTTTTTTTTAAAAAGAGTAAATTTTTGTCAAAAATTTATAGTTTCTCAAAAATCTAATTTTTTCAGAGTAAATTTTTTTCAAAAATGTTAATCGTTTTTAAAAAAATAATGTTTGGTACGGAAAGTTCCAGGAATTTGCCTTAAGGCACGATGCCATGCGCCCCACTAATTTGAATAGAATTCTTTAAAACTTCTCAATATCATTCTTAAAGATTGATGTGTTCTTTTACAAATTATGAAGAAAAAATACTATATATAATGTAATAATATAATGTAGCATATAATAGAATAATGAAGTTCTACTAAGAGTCAGTTATTCTGATTAAAATAAAACATTATAGTCAGTCAAAAAAAAACTGTTTTTTTTTTTTTTTTTTTTTGTATTTATTTTTTATAGCAAGCTATACAAAGTACATTCAGCTACACGATTTTAAAACATATTTAAGATATTCAGCATGATGAGCCCCCCTTCCTCGCCGTCCCAAGTTTGCAAAACTTGAAGTTACCATCCCGGTTTTGACTTTAAAAAATATGATCACCTAACTTGACTAGTGTGAAATTTTCAAAAAATCAAATTTTCAATTTTTCCATATTTCTATAGGTTATACCTTTAAAAATAACTAAGATATCTTAAATAGTTTTTGAGTTACAGCCATTTAAAGAGTATATATATAGTATTGAGTACAACGATCATTTTATCTTTAAACGCGTTTTTCTCGAAACAGCATTTTCCGAATTTGCTGCAGCGATTACTCAAAAACAAATAATCCGATCACTATCACATTTTTTTATATGTTCTATATATAGTTTTCCGTAAGATGAACTATCGATTTTTTGATCGGATCAAAAATCGAATTTTGGCAGTCCAAAAACGACCAAAATTTTGGTGTAAAATTCGACTTTTTTTTAAAAAACGCCGTCATTTTGTCAATTTTTGATTTTATTCTTTATCGTAGTTCATTTTACAGACAACATTATCTAGTTTAACGAGATTTTTTTTTTTTAAATTTCATCCACGTAGAAGGCCGGAATCACTGCAGCAGTGAAGGGCCTTTTTTTGTCGCGCCGTTGGAGATCGACGATAAGTTAAGAAATATTTAATTTTTTCTTCAAAAAAATTTACTATGTATTCTTAAGACATGTATAAATATATTCCTAAATTTTGAAATGATTGATAAAGTATTTTTTTAATATATTGTTAAAATTTTGATATAATTGATAAAGTAGTTTTTTTGATATATAATTCCAAAAATCACTTTTTTCAGGCGGTTACACTAGTTGTGCCCTTTAAGGCCAAATTGCTCCTCGCTATCTCGACCTCCATGTAATTTTTTCAAGGGAATCAAAGCTTTGCTCGACTCCGCACACAACTCAACTCAACTCGACTGAACTCGAGTCGAAACGAAAACGCGAACTGGAAGGGACACTTCTCATCTCATCTCTCTCTGTTCGCGTTGTTCCCTTCGCAGCCATCCACCTTCTAGTGGGCATGGCTTATGGCTTAGTCAGTTCAGTACTGAACCGTCTGTCGGAGGGTTAACACGTCGGACGAGAGAAAGAACCCTTGATGGTCGATGGATAAATAAAAATTTACGCGATATAATAATAATACAGAAAAATCGAAAAGAATAATAATAAACGAAAAATTATTACCGAAAATTTTGATGATTTGTGAAAATTATAAAAAAGTTGTTTGAGATTTTTTTTATTAAATTTTGAGATTTAATCATAATTATAAATTTTGAGTTTTAATTTTAATTAAAAATGGTTTAATAATAAACGGAAAATTATTACCGAAATTTTGATGATTTGTGAAATTTATAAAAAAAAAATTGTTTGAATTTTTTTTACTAAATTATGAGATTTAATTAAAATTATAAAAAAAATGGTTAATAAATAATAATAAACGGAAAATTATTACCGAAAATTTTGATGATTTGTGAAATTGATAAAAAAAAGTTGTTTGAATTTTTTTAATATATTCTGAGATTTTATTATAAATATAAAAAAATGGTTGTGTAATAAATAATAAAACGGAAAATTATTACCGAAACTTTGATAATTTGTGATTGTAAATTATAAAAAAAAATGTTTAAATTTTTATTAATAAATTTTGAAATTTAAATATAAATTTAAAAATGGTTTAGTTAATATTATATAATGTTAATTCGTCGGATGACGAAAATGTGGTGTCAATAGTAATAAACAAATTCTGAAGTTATTAGTTGGAAGAAAAATTTCCGAAATTATGAGGATGTTTAAAAAATTTATTTAAGATTTTATATTCAATATATATAATTATAAAAAATTAACTAAATTTGACACTTAATAAAAATTGGGTGATGTGAATGGTTTTATGAGTTCAATTTGTGAGCATAAAAAATGGAATGGCTTACAAAAATTAATTAAATTTAAACAATACATAAAAATGGTGAATGAATTAAATGAGTTCACATTTGTGAGCAGAAATTAAGTGTGGAAATGTGTCTTTACAAAAATTGAACGTTGAATTGAAAA
>NW_020536999.1:8568456-8670258 GCF_003426905.1 Ctenocephalides felis
ATATTTAAATTTCAAAATTTATTAATAAAAATTTAAACATTTTTTTTTATAAATTTACAATCACAAATTATCAAAAGTTTCGGTAATAATTTCCGTTTATTATATTTATTACACCATTTTTTTATATTTATAATTAAATCTCAGAATATATTAAAAAAAATTCAAACTTTTTTTTATCAATTTCACAAATCATCAAAATTTTCGGTAATAATTTTTCCGTTTATTATTATTTATTAAACCATTTTTTTATAATTTTAATTAAATCTCATAATTTAGTAAAAAAAATTCAAACAATTTTTTTTTATAAATTTCACAAATCATCAAATTTTCGGTAATAATTTTCCGTTTATTATTAAACCATTTTTAATTAAAATTAAAACTCAAAATTTATAATTATGATTAAATCTCAAAATTTAATAAAAAAAATCTCAAACACTTTTTTTATCAATTTCACAAATCATCAAAATTTTCGGTAATAATTTTTTCGTTTATTATTATTCTTTTCGATTTTTCTGTATTATTATTATATCGCGTAATTTTTTATTCATCCATCGACCATCAAGGGTTTTTTCTTCCGTCCGACGTGTTAACCCTCCGACAGACGGTTCAGTACTGAACTGACTAAGCCATAAGCCATGCCCACTAGAAGGTGGAGGGCTGCGAAGGGAACAACGCGAACAGAGAGAGATGAGATGAGAAGTGTCCCTTCCAGTTCGCGTTTTCGTTTCGACTCGAGTTCAGTCGAGTTGAGTTGAGTTGTGTGCGGAGTCGAGCAAAGCTTTGATTCCCTTGAAAAAATTACATGGAGGTCGAGATAGCGAGGAGCAATTTGGCCTTAAAGGGCACAACTAGTGTAACCGCCTGAAAAAAGTTGATTTTTGGGAATTTATATCAAAAAAACTACTTTATCAATTATATCAAAATTTTAACAATATATTTAAAAAAATACTTTATCAATCATTTCAAAATTTTAGGAATATATTTATACATGTCTTAAGAATACATAGTAAATTTTTTTAAGAAAAAAATTAAATATTTCTTAACTTATCGTCGATCTCCAACGGCGCGACAAAAAAAGGCCCTTCACTGCTGCAGTGATTCCGGCCTTCTACGTGGATGAAATTTAAAAAAAAAAAATCTCGTTAAACTAGATAATGTTGTCTGTAAAATGAACTACGATAAAGAATAAAATCAAAAATTGACAAAATGACGGCGTTTTTTAAAAAAAAGTCGAATTTTACCAAAAATTTTGGTCGTTTTTGGACTGCCAAAATTCGATTTTTGATCCGATCAAAAAATCGATAGTTCATCTTACGGAAAACTATATATAGAACATATAAAAAAACGTGATAGTGATCGGATCATTTGTTTTTGAGTAATCGCTGCAGCAAATTCGGAAAATGCTGTTTCGAGAAAAACGCGTTTAAAGATAAAATGATCGTTATACTATATACTATATATATATACTCTTTAAATGGCTGTAACTCAAAAACTATTTAAGATATCTTAGTTATTTTTAAAGGTATAACCTATAGAAATATGGAAAAATTGAAAATTTGATTTTTTGAAAATTTCACACTAGTCAAGTTAGGTGATCATATTTTTTAAAGTCAAAACCGGGATGGTAACTTCAAGTTTGCAAACTTGGGACGGCGAGGAAGGGGGGCTCATCATGCTGAATATCTTAAATATGTTTTAAAATCGTGTAGCTGAATGTACTTTGTATAGCTTGCTATAAAAAATAAATACAAAAAAAAAAAAAAAAAAAAAAACAGTTTTTTTTGACTGACTATAATGTTTTATTTTAATCAGAATAACTGACTCTTAGTAGAACTTCATTATTCTATTATATGCTACATTATATTATTACATTATATATAGTATTTTTTCTTCATAATTTGTAAAAGAACACATCAATCTTTAAGAATGATATTGAGAAGTTTTAAAGAATTCTATTCAAATTAGTGGGGCGCATGGCATCGTGCCTTAAGGCAAATTCCTGGAACTTTCCGTACCAAACATTATTTTTTTAAAACGATTAACATTTTTGAAAAAAATTTACTCTGAAAAAATTAGATTTTTGAGAAACTATAAATTTTTGACAAAAATTTACTCTTTTTAAAAAAAAAATACTTTTTGAAGAAAAGTGTATTTTGAAATATTTTGGAAATTTTAAATTTTTTTTCAAAGCAATCGTACTGCTTTAACTGCATAGAGACGAATTGTCAAAGGGCGCAAGTGCCGCGCCGCCGTATAACGCATAAGCGTTGATACGGAACCCATAAAATGTAAAAAAAAATTATACTTATTGTTAAAATCTCTATAAAATATCTGCTAATTTGATGTGCATATGTCTAATGATCATTTTTGACCGCCAGATGACATTTTTTTGTCATTTAGTTTTTTTCTAGTTCTCCGAAACCGCTAATCTGCCTTTATGAACATTTGATCAACTCTTCATCTTGCCAATACAAGTAAAATGTTTTTTGAATTATTCAAATCGGACGCTCCGTTCTCTTAAAAACTGAGTTACCGTTTTCGGCACTTTTTGCCCCGTATCTTCGGAACGGCTAGACCTGCCTTCGCCAAAAACTAATCAGCACGTCTCCTTATCAATACGAATCGAATGTTTTTTGAATTATTCAAATCGGTTGATCCGTGTTCCCGAAATCGTCGACGAAAATTTGTATCCGCACATACATACACACACGTACATACATACACGCACACACACATACATCCATTTTTTCTAAGGTATGCCAAAATGTTCAGAAACTTCTGAAACGTAAAGATATATAAAAATTTTCATTTTCGATTTTTTTGCGATTACTATAACTTACCCTACGGGAAGTTAATGATCGACTTGAACAATAATATTTTAGCTATTTAAAGAGCGACCATTGATCACGTGATCGATTTTTTAAAATTTTTTGGACCTTTCCTTCCCCTTGGTGATACTCTGTGATATTCAAAATTAAACCCCTCTCCCTCCCCCTTCTCCTGTGATATATAAAATTAAACCCCTCTCCTTCCCCCTTTCTCATCAAACATCACTTGTATTTTTAGTTACGAGAAAAAAATAGGGTAGGGTAAGTTATAGTACTGGACCGAAAACCGAGAATAAAATTTTTGTATATCTTCACGTTTTGAATGTTTCTGAACATTTTGGTATACCTCAGGAAAAATGGATGTATGTGTGTGTGTGTGTATTTTGTATGTCCGTATTTTTTCGTTCACGTTTTCGGGCGTACGGATCAACCGATTTGAATGGTTCAAAGAACATTTAATTCCTATTGATAGTAAGCTGTGCTGATTAGTTTTTGGCAAAGGAAGGTCCAGCCGTTAAGGAGATACGGACAAAGAGTGCAGCAAATAGAAATCGAATTTTTAAGAGAACGGAGCATCCAAACAATTGGTGATTAATTTTTGGCAAAAGCAGGTCCAGTCGTTTTGGAGATACCGAGCTAAATGTGCAAAAAATTGCAGTTTTTTCAAAAAAAATTTTTTTTGTATATCGAAAATAATTCAGATTTTAATTTCAATTCTGGCTAAAAGTCAAAAGTTTACTTATATATAACTCCAGAACGCACAAACCGATTTCGACAATTTTGCATTCGTTGGAAAGGTCTCGGGCTCCGCAAGGTTTATAGCTAAAAAATAGTGGTGCATGGCATCGTGCCTCAATTCAAATTGCTGGAACTTTACGCACCGTAATTAAAAATTCGAGTAATGACATTAGTGAGAATTATCAGAATTATGTTTGATTAAGTCAACAAGCAATTCTTGCCGCAAAGAATAATGATGTACACGCACTGAATTTCACCATTCAATCAAAAATGGCTGGCGATTTGGTGACATACCAATGATTCCGACTGTTTTTCCGTTTGACTTCAAACGATTGCAATTTCCAGTTCGTCTTTCGTTTGTAATGACAATTAACAAGCCGCAAGGCCAATAGCTTAGTGTTTGCGGGATAAATTTCAAATATATTATTTAGAAAATCATTGTTTTTCACATGGACAGTTATACGTTGCCTGTTCACGAGTTGGAAAACCATTCGCTTTGTTTGTATTAACGCCAGACCAAAAAACAAAAAATGTGGTTTACCAAAGAGCACTTCAATGAAACGGATAATTTGCGGATTCACTTTCATTTACTTAGAGAAGTTCAACTAAAAAACACTTCATTTTTGTAATCGAAATAAATTCATTACTGTTGTGTAATAAAATCAAATTTTTCCTTTTCAAATATAAAACAAACAAAAAATTTCTTCATCTTTCTCACGAAACCGTCTGGTGGCGAAACGGAGTTCGTCGGGTTTGCTAGTATATATATATATACTATTCTCCTGTCCTCTCTATCTCCACGATCGAAAGTCCGGGTGCATATATGAAGTGTCTTTATGACGGCAGCTTGCCGCCGATTTAGCGCTTCCGTTTAGCGGCGGCAAACGCCACATGACGACGACACACGAACGAATAGAGAGAACGGCGGCGGCAACTTGTTATAACACAACCACCACCACACACACACACGAGTGGTGGACACGAGGAGAAAATGATGGAAATATGTGCCATGGAAAATATTATAGTGGTCAACACGGAATCAATTGGGCCATTTGTGAAACAAATAGGGGTACTACGGGTAGAGATACCCGGTGAGAAATTGTAGATGGGTAGATGGAAACCAGGTTGAGATTAAGATTAGTGCTTCAAGTTATTGCTAGATAAAAGAGTAAAATATGTTATAGTAATTCATTTTTTTTCTAACCTTGTTTTTCTCTAAACTTCTAATTCTATTCTATCTCGAGTCAACAATTCAAGTTCTACTTGATTTTAATCTAGCAAATCAAATCACAATTTTTTGTCAGCGCCAAGACTCGAACCGAGTATCCCTGATATTTAAGTTGGGCTGAATACTGACTGAGCTAGAAATGGTAGATGACAACCAGGTTTACCAGTTAGCTGTGATTGACGAATATCTGGTTCACTTTGTTATAGAGAAGTGGCAGCATTTTGTGTTGACGTATATGCTCGTCATGTGTATAAAACAGTAAAATTACTTGTGTAAGCGAAAAAGCAATAAATTTTTATTGACACTCAGTACATTTTTGAACTACGAATTAGAAAAAAAAGAGTGCGCGTAAGGTTCACTTACGCGATTGTAGTAAAACTCATTTGCTACAGTACAAGATGGCATTTAAGTAAAAATAAATACATCATATAACAATTTTGAATAATGTTCATTAGTAATAATATGGTAACACTCGTGATGCACACATTTATTAATGTCAAACAATTATACATATTTATATGATAAATTATAAATTATATATTTGTAATAGCATTAAAAATATGTATAATATTTAAAAATAATAATGTAATTAAAGTAATACTTCAAATACGACATGATCGGTTTGTCATTGTAATTAGCATTTAGAAATGAACTTTCATTAGAGAAATGAAGTAATTGCTGATTAATAACTACTATAATATTTGTTCGCACATGTTAAACAACGCCCAAATAAATATTGTTTTCACAACTTCACTCATCATGTAATATTTGTGTTTGAAGAACTTTATGTAATTAAAATTAACATGCATTCATTGGCTGCTTGCATTTTTTTTTACTTTTTTGCTGGCGATATAATCTCGTTCTTTGAACGGCTGTAATATCTGTCTTGCCTGAAAAATATTTTTCATTTTAATAACTTCAAATATTCACAGAAACTGCGAACAATATAGAAATAATTTATAATTAATAAACTTACGTTTAGTACAAGACACACATGTTTAATTTGTTTCATTATTTTCAAGAACTAAGTAAAATATTCTTCTGATTTAGGCATTTTTCAGTAAATCAAGATTTGCACTACGATGTAACTTTAAAATTATCTTTTAATTATCGTTTAATTATTATCGTTTAATTATCTATGTCGATTTCCTTGTCGATATCGTTACGCCTACAACGTTGATGCCGGCACTCATACAACGACAGATCTCTATTCACATACTCGACGACTAATCACGATCGACCCCTTATAGAAATTATATCATCGAGAGCGAATGACGAATCATTAGCAGTCGACTCCTATCTTATCTTATTTTATCTGCCGTATCGCACTTCCGTTGCATTTGTACGGATTTATACCCTAGTCGCGCTTAAAAAAGTTTTCCTTCAACAACACTTTTGCATATAGTTATGTTATATGATATTTATAGGCTGTGCTCAGAATATAGTCTGCAAGGTCTATTTATCATTTATAATTTCCAGTAGTAATTATTAATAATTTTGCCGATGGCGTTTTGTACGAGTCTACATATAAGAGAAGTACCTACTTTACGATCAAAATGCACAAAGTCAGGAGCCAACTCTATGTATTCCACTTTAGTTAAAAACCATTGGTTTAGATCAGTGTTTTCCAATCTTTTTAGACAATGTTTTTAGTTAATATTCAAACATTTAAAAGGGTCTCATAAATAAAATAATTAACTTCCCGTAGGGTAAGTTATAGTAATGTGCCGAAAATCGGAAATGAAAATTTTTGCATTTCTCGTCCCAAGCTAAGCACGGTCTAAGCGCCACTCTGGTACAAATGTTTTCGCAAGTGCGTTTAGACTGTTTATGTACTGAAGTACTTTTCCAAACCGCAGTTCCAGCGGTTTTTTTAAAATACGGTAAAAAAAGTAAAAAAATGCAATTTGGCGGTAAAAATGATCATTAGACATATGCACATCAAATTATCAGATATTTTATGGAAATTTTAATAAGTACAAATTTTGTTTGTATTTCTGCGGGTTCCGATTCAAAGATACAAACAAATTCCAATATTTCAAGATAGTCCAATTTTTTCAAAAATATCAAAATTTTCAAAAAAAATTTCTTTTCAAAATTTTGAAAAATTTTAAAGCTTTAAAAAATGTTGAACAATGGTGTGGAAAGTTCTAGTAATTTGCCTTAAGCCTCGATATTATACTGAATGAATAACAATATTAATTATGATGATAAGAATAACAATAATAATGATAATTGTTCTTGACAGAAAAACCTGATGATGGAATGTACCTAGTCCCGAAACGTCGTAATTAAACATATACAAAAAAACTTATTATTTATTATTTAAAATATCCATTATATATTATTTAAAAAATCCATGAAATATCAATTAAATATATGTATATATATTTAAATACAAATTTATCCCTTCATTCAGTTTCTCTGTACTATTTTTTCTATTCATGAAATGTTCTAAATGACGAATTGTCATCGATCCTGTCAACATGTGTGTCCTAGACACTAAATATTCAAATTTATTGTCCTATTAATCGATTCTAAACGGAAGCACATCCTTCCAACAATAAGGATGTTGTGTCCTAGAAAAATAGACGCGTTTGTCCTAAAAGAAGAAGGAAAAAAATGGGCTTTAAAATTCTTAGTCGGCTCGAGATTTTAATATACATGTGCGGGGATGAAATAGTAAGGGACCTAGTGTAGTAATTTAATATAATAAAACTTCAGGTATTTATTTATTACTAAAATGTATATTAATTGGAATAAGAAATATAAATAAAAGGAGAAACTGATGTCTATATACATAATGTAATTCGTTATGCATATGTACATAAACATAACTAAATATCAAGTGAGTGTGAATATTAATTATGTATAGGTACACATATGTATTTATTAAATTTATTTGATTTTTTTTTTATCTTGATATGAAGGTGTCTAAAAATCATATCTTAATATTTTCTTTGATATTATAAAAAGCAAGTTTCTTACAATTTACAAAAATTTACGAGCTCTCCAACTATTCGATCAGCAAGGGCATAAGGGCTTTGTTTGTTTTGTCCGAACGGTATCTGTCGTATAGGGACATCCTTAACTTATGTTAAACATATTATTGACTTCTTAGTTGGAGATACCAAAATTTTAAAATACACATTTCGATGTATTCAAATCGCTTTTGAAACAAACAAATTGCGAAAAGACTTTTTATGAATATAAAAAATATGCAAAAATCTGGTAAAAGACTTTTATCAGATCACACTATATTTTTATAATATTTAAAATAAAGTTTTTGTGCTTCCTAAACTTTAATTTCATCATTTTCAAAATTAATGTCAATACAGTCGAAATATATTAGGTTGTCAAATATCTCCCTTCCGCCTTTTTATATTATAAACCAATAGCAAAAAAGCGGAAGGGAGATAGACAACCTAATAAAATTCAAAACTGAATATAAATTGTTTTTATATACCAAGACATTTTTATACATTTTTTTTTCAAATACATGGGAAATACTCCGGTCACTTTGTTTTATATACATAAGTGAAAACTAGATCAAATTTACCAAAATTTAGTTAAAACTGTTATTTACATTTGGATATTAGAATTTTGAATAATTCGTAGTTGAAATGCAGACTTTGGTATTTTGGTAATTTGCAATATATTGTTTTAGGACATTTTTTTACTTTTCTTCATATACCTTTTAAGTTTCTTTTTGTACATTTGCTTTTGATTCCATCATTGAAAACTAGATAAAATTTACTTATATCTGGTAGAAAATGTTTTTAACACTCGGATACAAAAATTTTGAGTAATTCGTAGTTGAATTCCGGAATTTAGTACTTTGCTCAATCGCATTATATAGATTTAGGACATTTTTTTACATTTCCTCAAATAACTTTTAATTTTCTTTTGGTACATTTAATTTTGCTTACATTAGTAAAATCTAGATAAAATTTACTAAAATCTGGTAAAAAATATAAGTTACACTCGGATACTAAAATTTTGAATAATTCGTAGTTGAATTGCGTAATTTAGTATTTTTATCAATTGCATTATATAGATTCAGGACATTTTTTTACAATTCTTCAAATAACTTTTAATTTTCTTCTCGTACATTTGATTGTGATTACATTAATGAAAACTAGATAAAATTTACTAAAATCTGGTGAAAAATGTTATTAACACTTCGATACTAAAATTTTGAATAATTTGTACTTGAATTGCGGAATTTAGTATTTTGATCAATTGCATTATATAGATTCTGGACATTTTTTTACATTTTTTCAAATAACTTTTAATTTTCAAATAACTTCTTGCTGTAGGGTCACATAATGTTAATAAATTACATAAATTTTTTAATTTTAAACATTTCGTACGAATATTGCATTTCTATTGGACGTATGGTTTAAAAGTTACAACAGATAATTTAAATAAATGCACAGACGTGCCGAGTTCATCAAGGCTATACTATAAATAGTACGGCGGGCTTAATTTGGGTCAAAAATATTTTGTATGGTAAAAATCGATGTGGGGTATCATTTGAAAGGTCTCGACGAGCACTATTCGAATATCATAGTAAAAGATTTTTTTGAATTTTTTTTTTAAACAAATCGAGTTGTTTTGACATCAAATTTTGTTTTCGTATAGTGATGTATTTGTACATATATTTATAAGTTTTCGATCAATCTTTTCCCCAGCACTATCAACAAACACAAAATCCTAGTAAAACACATTAAAACGTTATATCTCGTATGTATTATCAGATGGACGGACTGAAAATATATATATATACACTAGGGTTTCGTCATCATTTAAGGGTCTCCGAAGGCAAAAAGGTCCTTTGTCAATAGGACGAGGACGATGAATAGGAAGAACAAACAGCTTTGTGTGTTTTTGACTTGTAGGAGATTTTGTTATATTTGTTTATAAATAGTGAAAGATGGATTTGGGGAAAGGAGGAGGATGGATTTGGAAATATTTGATAAAGGAATATAAATTTATTAATAGACGTATAAAGTATAAACAGTTAAGTATATAAGGCAATAAAGGACTTGTAGCATATTCAATTGATTTTTAACTACACAGGAATGTCTGCAATCGTTCTAAAGTCGTAATAGTATATATAAGTCTATAATTTTTAAGAACGTGCCACATCGATTTCTTTATAATAATACAAGAGCTCTTTGTCAAGAACACATGTGGTTTATATCGTTTGTACAAAATGTACAAGTGAATTGTTTTTATAGTTTGAGAGTTGGAAATCGATTTTGTATTTACTCAATGGATTATTGAATCTGTAGAACATATATATTCATATGATGTAATGAATATAGTTGAAAATGGCAAATTTTCTTACTTATTGTCTTCGAGGTTAAGAGGTAACAAATTGCCTGATCGTAACTTTACAACCACGATTGACTTCTCAGAGGCAAAGAAAATAAATTTTAATCTCTCAATATTAAAACAAAAGTCTAGTATCTCCTTCTCCTCCTACAAAATTATTATTATTTCTTCTTACTATCAGCAGCAAGTAAACGCTGTAGCCAGCAAATTGCGATTTCGTAGCCGCTTTCGCAAAAAATGCTGCCCGTTGCAATAATTCAGAGCGAGGCGAGCCGAACATAATTTATAATTGATAGGTTATTGATTGATGCAAATAACTATTGCAATATTGCTGGTCGATATCGATATCTTTAGACCACAGAGGAAACCGGTGGTAAACGACTGGACTGGGTGAATGTCAAATTGCAATACAGTAGAATCTTAATTATCTGGACTTCAGTTATACGAATTTGCGATTAACCGGACTCCCAACCAACCGCCACCAATTTCTATGTATGTACATACCTACAATTCGAATTTTTGGGCGATTAATGCTGCAATTTAGTATATGTATGTAATATAATCTAAGAAAATATATATGTACATAAGGATATGTTGATTTCTTATTAAACATTGATTTTCGTTGATATCTATGTATGTATTTGTTATTTTTGATAAATGCACATAATTATTTTTCATACATTGGATTATACGGATTTTTGTTTATCCGGATGCCTATCGACAACAATTAGTCCGGTTAATCGAGGTTCTACTGTATTTGGATATGTATACAGAATGTCCCAGAACTCAACGTCAAGCTGAAACGGAGTGATAGTATTGATCTAAATAAATTAAAAAAAAAATAGTCAAAAAGTTATTTTGCCTTGTTTGAAAATTATGAGCTTTCAAGTGCCTACAGCTTTGATGATGTAGTGACTATTTTTCGGTTATTTCAGTTAATTTTTATTACATTTGTTCATTTAAAATTTGTAATCGTGATCGTAATCGTTTAAGACCACATTCAAAAATAATGCAAAAATTTCCCCAAGTTTGTCTTGTCTTTTTTTAAACTATGAATTTAAAATTTTCAAAATTTATCGACTTTGTGAAATTGTGAATGAAATGCACTTGCAAAAATGGTGTTTTTTGGTTTTCGAAGTATTTTACCATTTTACAATTTTGATTAAATATGCCGGCACAATTTAATTGGCCAACTTTTCATGAAACTTGATGCCTATACAGTTTAGTACATTTTTTTCAACTTTCTATGTCAATCAATTTTGAAAATTTTAAATTCCAAGTTTAACAAAAAGTCTTAATTCTTGAGAACTTAGGCCAAATGAGTAGTTTTTGGTTGTGTTCCTAGGAAAATTATACATGGTTACGAATCCAAAGTTTGAATAAACAAACATTTTTAAAAATTAACCACAATGGTAACATTTATACCAACACTTCTGGTTGCACTTAAAAGATCATAATTTTCAGACTACATAGAATATTATTTTTCTAA
This sequence comes from Ctenocephalides felis, assembly GCF_003426905.1. Classification (NCBI taxonomy): domain Eukaryota; kingdom Metazoa; phylum Arthropoda; class Insecta; order Siphonaptera; family Pulicidae; genus Ctenocephalides; species Ctenocephalides felis. The sequence goes on from NW_020536999.1 coordinate 8,580,080, forward strand.
TTTTTTTCATGATAGTTACGATCAATACTATCTATCACCTTGCTTCGACTTGACGTTGAGTTCTGGGGCACCTTGTATATAATTTTGAAGGGAACATAAATCTGGGTTGGACACATATTGGAAAAAAAATCAAGCTATATGAAATAACTTTTTTAACTTCCCGTAGGGTAAGTTATTGTAATGGGCCAAAAATCGAAATTGAAAAAAATGAAAAAACCTCAGAAAAAATGGATGTGTGTGTGTGTGTATGTATATATGGATACAAATTTCCAGTCACATTTTCGGGCGCACGGATCAACCGATTTGAATGGTTCAAAAAACATTCGATTCCTATTGATAGGGAAAAAAGCTGATTAGTTTTTGGCAAAGGCAGGTCCAGCCCTTTCGGAGATACGGAGCAAAGAGTGCAGAAAATACAAATCGAGTTTTTCAGAGAACGGAGTATCCGATTTGAACGATCTAAAAAACATTCAATTCGTAATGATGAGGAGAAGTGGTAATTAGTTTTTGGCAATGGTAGGTCTAGCTGTTTCGGAGATACTGAGCGAAATGTGCAAAAAATGGCAGTTTTTGAGAGAACTAAGCGCCCGATTTGAATTATTCAAAAAATTTCTGCTTGTGTTGACAAAATAATTGCTTTTGGAAAAAAAATCTAATTTTATTTTTCAAAAAAATTTTTTTTTTGTATATCGAAAATAATTCAGATTTTAATTTTATTTCTGTTCTAATATTCTTTAAATAAATAATTTCAACTTTGCAATTCACTTTATATAATTCTTATAAATATTTCTCGAACATTTCGTTACGATACGGAAAGTTCCAGCAATTTACCTTAAGGCACGATGCCATACACCACTAGTTTTATATTTCAATCTAACAAATGGCTAGGTCGACTTTGATATGATTGCATTTCTCGTCCATTTGTCTAAAAATGCGAATTAATGTATTAAATTGAAATTAATGATGCCATGTGGCGAGTTGGATATATAGAGCGACATATGGTCACTACTCTTAGGAATTATTAGATGTGATGACAACTGTGATGGATTGAGAAATCTCAAGTCAGAGATGAAAAACATTATATATATATATATATATATATCACAATTTAATAATAAAAGTAATATCACACCGAACAAAACAAGTCTAATATTACAATCGTCCTTTCCCGAGCGAAATGATAATTTAAATTTCGCGCCTCCTCTCACAGCAATTATGATATAATGTTACACAGTTTATTAAATCGTTTTATACACATTTTTATTTCAATTTGAATGAAATGAATTAAAGGCACAGAAAGGCAATAAACACCTTTTGAAATCATATTTCGTTTAATTTGTTTGCTGAAAATGTAATTCGGTATTTGGAAGAGGCGAATCATAAATATACTTTGACAAAAACTTATAAAAGATAAAAAATCATAGTTGATGGTAAATTTTTGTCTGTTAAAAATAAAATGTATATACTATGTACTTAAAACATTTTTACCTAAAACATTTTTGTACAGACTTCATAGAAGCAATTAGAAGAAAAATATATCGATTACTTCGTCTCCTGCCCTGGACAATTTAATTCTAACTGACAGGCTTTTGCTCAAATATATAAATTTATTAACTTTCCGTAGAGTAGTTATAGTAATGAGCCGAAAATCGAAAATGAAGATTTTTGCATTTCTTGACATTTTGAAGGTTTCTGAACATTTTGGCATACCTCAGAAAACTAATGGATGTGTGTGTGTGTTTTGTATGTACGCATTTTTTCGTCCACGTTTTTGGGCGCACGGATCAACTGATTTGAATGGTTCAAAAAACATTTGATTTCTATTGCTAGGGAGATGTGCTGATTAGTTTTTGGCAAAGGCAGGTCCAGCCGTTACGGAGATACGGAGCAAAGAGTGCAGAAAATACAAATCGAGTTTTTGAGAGAACGGAGTATCGGATTTGAATGATTTAAAAAACATTCAATTTGTTATGATTAGGAGAAGAGGTGATTAGTTTTTGGCGAAGACAGGTCTAGCCGTTTTTGGAGATACAGAGCTAAATGTGCAAAAAATGGCAGTCCGATTTGAATGATCTAAAACACTTTCTGCTTGTATTAACAAAACAATTGCTTTTGAGGATAAAAAATTATTACAACTTTTTTTTATTTTCCATAAAATATTTTTGTAATTTTGGATTGAAAATTCAAAAAATTACCCTGGCTAAGCACAGTCTAAGCGCCACTCTGGTACAAATGTTTCCGAAAGTGCGTTTAGACTGTTTGTATACTGGTGCACTTTTCAAATTTTTCGTGAAAAAAAATATTGAAAAATGTGAAAATGCCGCCAAGCTAAGCACAGTATAAGTATAAATGTCGCACAGAATTATTTGCAAATGCTTTTAGACTGTGACTATGCGGGAGCACTTTTTCAATTTTGTGTTTTTTTTTTTTTTAAATTGAATTCGAAATGAAATGACGATTGTTAATGTTCTGGAGGTAAATTGATTTATGATTTACATTTGCTCATATATAACAAGATAGCAAAAATAATGAAAGTTACAGTATTGGCAATAATATATTTGAAAACGTTTAAATTTTCTCTAATATTTCATTACATTGCGGAAAGTTCCATCAATTTGCCTTAAGCACGATGCCATTCACCACTAGTTAACTTCCCGTAGGGTAAGTTATAGTAATCGTCCAAAAATCGAAATCAAAAATTTTTACATTTCTCGACGTTTTGAAGGTTTCTGAACATTTTGGCATACTTCAGAAAAAATGGATGTGTGTGTGTGTGTGTGTGTGTGTGTGTGTGTGTGTGTGTGTTTTGTATGTCCGCTTTTTTTCGTCCACGTTTTCGGGCGCACGGATCAACCGATTTGAATGGTTTAAAAAACATTCGATTCCTATTGATAAGGAGATGTGCTGATTAGTTTTTGGCAAAGGCAGGTCCAGCCGTTACGGAGATATGGAGCAAAGAGTGCAAAAAATAGAAAGCGAATTTTTGAGAGAACGGATCAACCGATTTGAATGGTTTAAAAAACATTCGATTGCTATTGATAGGGAGATGTGCTGATTAGTTTTTGGCAAAGGTAGGCCCAGAGGTTTCGGAGTTACAGAGCTAAATTTAAAAAAAATGGCTGTTTTTGAGAGAACTAATCGTCCGATTTAAATGATTCAAAGAACTTTCTGCTTTTTTCAACAAAACAATTGATTTTGGAAAAAAAATTTTTTGTTTCTAATTTTTTTTCAAAAAAATTTTTTTGTAATTTTGGACTAAAAATTCAAAAAATCACCCAAGCTAAGCACAGTCTAAGCGCCACTCTGGTACAAATGTTTACCCAAGTGCGTTTAGACTGTTTGTGTACTGGAGCACTTTTCCAATTTTGTGAAAATTATTGAAAAATGTGAAAATGCCGCCAAGCTGAGCACAGTATAAGTGAAAATATCGCACAGAATTATTTGCAAATGCGTTTAGACTGTGACTATGCGGGAGCACTTTTTCAATTTTGTGGAAATTTGGCAACTATTTTTTTTTTTTGGAATTTGATTCGAAATGAAATGACGATTGTTAATGTTCTGGAGGTGATAAATTGATTTATTTATAATTAACTTTCCGTAGGGTAAGTTATAGTAATCGCACAAAAATCGAAAATGAAAATTTTTATATATCTTTACGTTTCAAAGGTTTCTGAATATATTGGCATACCTTAGAGAAAATTGATGTATGTGTGTGTATGTGTGTGTGTGCGTGCATTTGTGTGTGTTCAGATACAAATTTTCGTCGACGATTTCGGGAATCGGGATGAAGCAATTTGAATAATTCAAAAACATTTTACTTGCATTATCAAGATGAAGATTTGATGAAATTTTTATGAAATTAGGTCTAGCGGTTTCGGAGATCTAGTAAAAAAAGTAAAAAAAAATAACATTTGGCGGTCAACAATAATCATTAGACATTAGACATATGCACATCAAATTATCAGATATTTTATAGAGATTTTAACAATGAGTATACATTTTGTTAACATTCCTATGGGTTCCGTACCAATGCTTATGCGTTAGACAGCGACGCGGCGCTTACGCGCTTCGATATTTAGTCTCTATGCATTAAAGCAGTACGATTGCTTTGAAAAAAAGTTCAGAATTTCCAAAATATTTCAAAATAAATTTTTCAACAAAAAGTAAGTTTTTGTCAAAAATTTATATAGTTCCTCAAAAATCTATTTTTTTTAGAGTAAATTTTTTTAAAAAATGTTAATCTTTTCAAAAAAAAATAATTTTTGGTACGGGAAGTTCCAGCAATTTGCCTTAAGGCACGATGCCATGCGCCCCACTAGTTTATTTATTTATTTTACAAGCCGTCAGTATAATGCTAATATAATAAGGCTCAAGTCAATATTTTACAGATTTAATATAATTCAATTAACTATATATTATTTTTTACTTATTCATTTATTATTTAATTTATTTACTCTAAACTTATTTATATTTTGCTAATTTTAATTATTTTTAAATATAAATAGTTTGTTTGTTGCAAGTATTTTTTAACTATTTAATAAATATTTTAATAAGCTTTACAATACTTTTACAACACGCAATTACAAACACATTTACAAACAGAATTGTTTAACAAATTTTATTTTATAATATTTTAACAAATTTATATGTGTCTTATATTGAAATTATTATTTAATTGCGCTCAATCTAAACGTTAATATTAAGAGCTAAAACTTTCAGAGAATTGTTTTTTATCTATTTGGAACCATTTAAGCCCCTGGGAGCAAGGAAATTCGAAAATGACCATTTTAAGGACCACCCTAATGTATATATATATAATATAATATAATATAATAATATATATATATATATATATATATATATGATATCTAGAATATTTTATTTATTACATAGGTTTCCAATACCAATTACAATATTTTCAATAAAATTACAAAATGAACTCCGATTTTAATTTCCAATGTACCTTTCTTTATAAACTCGATATTGCAATTTCAAATGAAAAATTATACATAATAAGAAATATTGTATTCATACATAGTTATGAACAAATAACAAATGATAAATTGAATCTTTTCAATATTTTCTTCTTGGCATATCATTATAGAAATATCACGATAAGTCAAATCATATTAAAGATAATTGGAAGGATATAAATTATAGAGAAATATATTGCTCAAGTTCTCTTCATATGACAAATAGAAAATGCAAATATATTATATTGTTATTTATAATTATTATTTATTATTGATGCTGATTTATAATGTGAAAGTACTCATTTTTCTCAAATTTGGCTTTTAATTCCTTATATTTTTTTTCACTTTACGAGAAATTTTTGTATATTTTTGATTTTCATACTACTAATATTTATACGACTAATTTTAGCGAGAAATTTGAAAATTCTCATTATCTTTAAATTTTTTACCACTTTGTTTAATAAATATCAGTCTTTATTAAATTGTAATTATACATTTTTTTCTAAATTAATTTTTCTATTTCTAACAATAAATTAACATATTATTATTATTATTATTATTATATTTTATATATTTTATTAATACTTGAAATAATGTATGAAACACGTTTCCGATTTGCAATAAAGTATTCAAACGGCTTTTCATTAATTAGAAAAAATATTTTTTATTACAAATTTTATATCTATAATAATAATAATATTTATAATCGTTTGTGTATGTAATTAACAACAACCCTAGTAGAAACGAATCGTGGCGCAATATTGTACTTTATATGGGCTCTATATTGTTTACCAATATTGCTATAATATTATTCTGTTAACATTTTCCCATATAAATCCAATATTAAAACAAATATAGGCCCCATATAAAACCAATATTGATAAACAATATTAAAATCCCATTCAAAACTAATATAAGCCCAATATGGAAAACCAATATAAAATAAATATAAATAAACAATATTTACCCTACATAAAAAGCCAATATAAGCTCAATATAAATAAACAATATTTACCCCAAATTCAAAATTATTATTTAACCCACATTTAAAAATATTATTTAATTTATATAGAAAAACAGTATTTAACTCATTGATAATAAAAGTTTATTTATTCTAAATGAATACATACATATTTAAATAGTTTATGTATTGAATCTTAATAATTTTATCAACAATTTACACATTATTTTATGATAATAAGATATACAACAATCAAAATATTTTCAGTCATTATAATAATTTGGAGGATCTTAATGGTAAATCATAATCTCATCTTTGTTAATCCTATCGCCTTAATTGTCTATTTATAGGTATTTTAATTAGTGATGGAAATTCTTATATTATTTGGATATTTTCACACATGTTTTAACATTTTCTTGCATTCGATCATGATTACACCTGAAATAAGATAAAATATATTAATATTTTTTAGCAATATTTCTGGAATATATGGATTTTATAAACTCATAATAAATTCAATTACTTAGCTTTTAATATAAAAACATTTCTGGCATTGTAGTTTATTGAAAACTCATATTTTCTAGAACTCGATCACAGTTAAATCTGAAATAATTAAAAATACAGTAAATATAAAATGTTATCATTAATTTAAAACAGTACAATTATAATTTTAAATTAAAACAAAAAACTGTTGATGGAAATACGAACATCAAATATTCAAAAGCGATAATGAATTTTTGAAAAGTCTGCATTCAATAAGTTTGTTAATATTTTTATTACCTTTATCAAATCCATTTTTTCTATGTGATAGTTTTTATATTACAGCTGATCTTACATCCATTTCAATTCAGTCAATCTAGAATATATAAAACACATCATTGTTTACTAAATATGTATGTTGATTTATATAATATAAGTAATAAATATACTTACGTACTTTAACCATAAAACTCAAAATTGTGTAACCGCTTGATTTTAATTATAAACTGTTCACAAAATATGTTCTTAGCCAATTATTATTTGATATCACAGATCATTTTATTTTTCACTAAATATTCTCATTTCTCCAGACTTACTATATATTATGAATATTTTTTAATATTATATTAAATTCTAAATTCAACAAGAATTGCTAAATGCTCTGCGTAACAAATTTCATACTATTGAAAAATGCGAGGCTTTGCGATTTGTTCGTTGGTGATGCAATAGACTTAGAGCATTGTTAATCAAAGGGCGGTTCTAACATATTTTTATGTATTTTGATGTTTTTGTATCATTTTATGTTACGAGGTATACGCTCATTAATTTGTCGTTATTAGTTTATTCAGTGTAGTAGAGTCAGTAAAGTATATCCATAACTCCCTTTTCATTCATTTCAATATGAGAGAGTTAGTAAATTGCATAATCAGTGAAACGTTACTTAGAAAATATTCAAAACAAAATTAATAAAATTGCTATTAATTATCATTATATCAAATATGTTTACATTTAGAAATTTTTTAATGTTTATATTTATTATTAATTTTTTTTTCTGAATTATATTAAATAAATTTTATCTTCACAAAACAAAATTAACATTACACTTAATTTATTTTACGTTTGGGGCTTATGGATTCTTTCCTTCTTCAAGAACTAACCAACAAAGATTTTTTATAATCACACTCTTCTTTTATGTACACAATAATAAATTGAAAAAAATCATCTTTTGCCTTTAAATTAATTTTTTAATCAAGCTTTTACTCTTGAATAACATTAATATAAATAATAAACAAGTAAGTAATATAAATAATAATTGCTATTGAAAAGAATGTAAAAATATGTAATTAAAACAAAATTGCAATGACATAATATTAGTTCATAAATCACGTATAAAATTGTTTCGGCAGCAACTGCTATATATTCAGGTATATGCGTAGGGTCCTTTTACGAAGGCCAAAGGACGAAAAGAAAGAGACATCGTACACGAAGCAACCACATGTTCACCATATGCATACATGTATAGCATACACCATATATAACATGCAATTTCAGAATGTTATTATTCTAAATGAATAAATATAAAACGTGTAAATTTATAAATATAAATCGATATATTACTAGTAGATATAACAGATTTAAATAATATTAATACATACCAAACCAGAAAAAAACAAATTTAAGCAAGTCTTGTGGATAACCAAACCGAAGTTTTGGTTTTTTTTCATCAAACATTTTGTTTAAAATTGTATTTTTTTTCTCGCTGTACTGTTATTTAAGTTTGTTATATATTCTACTACTATACTTTTGTACTACTACAATCTTGTATAATTTTGCTTTAGAATTTGCTAACTTACTGAATGATGACATACATACAATGTCAAAACATACATATTATATAGTTAAAATATTTATTGATTTTTTTAACGTCCCGTTGGGTAGTTATAGTAATGGAACGAAAATCGAAATCGATATTCGAAATCGAAAATGAAAATTTTTCATATCTTCACGTTTAATAATGGATTTTTTGGCACTAATTGATGATTTAAAATTGATTAGTTTCTTGACCAATGTAAATGTTATTTATTTCCCAAGTTCGATAATAAATAAAAAATAAATGTGAATATAATATTTACAATTTACATTGAATTCATATAAAATTTATATCAAACTGTTAATTACGATCGAGCTGATCAGTGATTAGCTATGTATTAGCTAAGATATTATCAATGAGTTAAATTCTGTTTTTTATATGAATTAAATAATATTTTTAAATGTGGATTAAATAATAATTTTGAATTTGGAGTAAGTATTGTTTATTTATATTAATCTAATATTTAATTTAGCTTTAATCATGATTTTGGTGCTAATTAATTATTTAAAGTTAATTCTTTTCGTAATCCTTATAAAGACCACATATTTCCCAAGTTCGATAAAACTAAAGAAACGAATCGTGGTTGCCCAGAAAAAAAATGCATAACCCCCACATTTAAAATTTATTTTGAATTTATAAGAAAAATGTATCAAACTATTAATTGCGATCGAGCATATGACTTTTTAAAAGCTTTAATCATGATTTTGGTGCTAATTAATTATTTAAAGTTAATTTTTTTCGTAACCTTTATAAAGACCACATATTTCCCAAGTTCGACAATACTAAAGAAACGAATCGTGGTTGCCCAGAAGAAAAATGCATAACCCCCACATTTAAAATTTTTATTGAATTTATAAGAAAAATGTATCAAACTATTAATTGCGATCGAGCATATGACTTTTTAAAAGCTTTAATCATGATTTTGGTGCTAATTAATTATTTAAAGTTAATTTTTTTCGTGACCTTTATAAATACCATGTATTTCCCAAGTTCGATAATACTGGAAAAACGAATCTTGGACGCCCAGAAAAAACTACGATTATGCCCTCATTTAAAAATTATGTATTATTCGTGTAAATATAAAATTAGAGGTGTAAATCAGATGGGAAACATGTTTTTTATTTGTAATAAACCATATAAAACAGTTCTCCCATGAATTTTCCAAATTTTCCATAATTTAGAAAACAAATATTGTCCGGCCCATCCAAATACAAGATTCGAATATTGCGCCACGATCTTTTAGCCCTCTAGCCACGATACATTTCTACTAGGGAATTGCGGGCTTTTTAATAACGTTTTTGTGCATAAATATAACTACGAACAAAACTGCTTACTACAATTTAATCATAATTAAATAATATTTACGTAAAACATCCTATTAAACGTAATTGTATATCGTCTGTCAAAAACCTTTGACATTTGACGTATTAGCTACCGTCTATTATTTTACTTAAATTACGCTTCTACAAAAATTTTCAAATTAAAAATGTAAAGTTTCTACGCGATTTTGAAATAATATCTCACCTTTCCGACAACCTACTGATTAGCACGAATTATTCAAGAGTAAAACTGGCCAAATCGGTTTAGCCGTTTTCGAGTTTTCGCGGATCATTTGATCGAGAGCTCCATTTTTATATATAAGATGTATATATATAATAATATAAAAATGAAATTTAATAAAATCTGTTACTACTACCCGTTTCCCACGTACCTTTACCTACCAGACTATCAATGACATACGTTAATCGCATAATCCCCGATGCCACTATCGGCATCGCATCGGGTAATACTAATACTAATACTAATAATACCTTCGACGTACGGATTATGCAAATTATTAGTGCTTACGGTTTACGGTTTACGGTTAAGGTACTAGATACCACTGATACCTTGTTCATCCATAGTTTATTAATTATGCCCATATTATATCCATTGTGTGTATCTGTTTAATATTTATGGTTACATATACATTTATTAGAGAAGATGGGTATTTAGAAAATTACTGTTTATGGTAGTAATAAATAGTGATGGACTTGGTTTTTATTTTTGTTCGAATAGATGAAGAGCTGGAGCTGGAGAAGACTGATGTTTGGAAAAATTCTCTAATTTTTTTATTAAAATTTTGGGTAATTTAATTTTTTGTTATCTATACTTTTTGAATTATTGATGGTTTGATATCCAAGTATGAAGAATTTTCATTTGTTAGGCATTTCTTAATCTGGTGAATGTTAGTTATTTTGAATTATTACAGATGTTGTTCTAAAGTTTTGAAGTTTTTTTGTTCTGTAAATTTATTATTTTAAAATTTAGTTTTGTTTAATTTTTTTGTTGCACTATTTCCAAAGTACTGATTTTTAACTGTTTGTAGGGTGAGTTATAGTTATCGCAAAAAATCGAAAAACGTTTTAAAAGTTTCTGAACATTTTGACATACCTTATAAAAATTGTATATATATATATATATATATATATATATATATATGTGGTGTGTGTGTGTGTGCAGATACAATTTTTCGTTAACGATTTTGAGACCACGGGTCAACCGATTTGAATGATTTGATTCCTATTGATAAAGAGACGTTTTGATTAGTTTTTGGCAAAGGCAGTCCAGCCGTTTCGAAGATATGGAGCAAAAAGTGCACAAAATGGCAAGTCAGTTTTTGAGAGACTAGAGCATCCGCTTTGAATAATTCAAAAAACATTTTACTTGCATTGATGAAATGAAGAAGCGATTAACTTTTTGCGAGGGCAGGACCAGCGGTTTTGGAGATTCCAGAAAAAAAAGTAAAAAAAAACTGCCATTTGGCGGTCAAAAATAATAATTATACATATGCACATCAAATTATCAAATATTTTATGAAGATTTTTATAAGTACTAATTTTGTTAGAATTTCATTAGAGTTTAACCGATAAGTAGCGACGCGGCGCTTAAACGCTTCAATATTTCGTCTCTAAAACGTCGTTTCTAAAGATGCATATTTTCAAGAAAAATTTAAATTTTTAAGTAAAATCTAAATTTCTTAAAAAATTCCAGATTTTTAAGAAAAATTCCAATTTTTAAAAATAATAAATAAATAAATAAAATAAATAATAAATAAGAAAATACATTTTCATAAATAATCAAAATTTACAAAAATGATCCAAATTTTCAGAAATAATCCGAATTTTCAAAAATAATCCGAATTTTCAAGAAAAATGCAAATTTTTAAGGTAAATCCAAAATTTCAAGAAAAATCCAAATTTTCAAAAAAAAAAAACACAAATCAAGACACTATATTTTTTTAAATTTATTCCCTTTTTATTTATATTTATTTACATAATAATGGTAATTTTATGTTAAATTTTGACAATTTGTAATTTCTATTTTGAAATTCATACTTTTTCAAGTTTTGGTAAGTTTAAGTTTTGAGATTTTTTTAACATTTAAGGGTTTTAACATTTTAATAATCTTTTGAAGTTTCATGATTTTAAAATAAGAGCATTCATTTTGAAACTTTTCCAATTTGAAATTCTATTTATTTATATTTTTTATTTCATTCAAAATGTAACTATAAGTGTAAAAGCTATTCTCGGTGACATGTTTTTTGTTATAAGGCAAAATTTTAAATATACAAGTGATGTTTAGAACTTTAGCTAAAATTAAAATTAAAATCTGAAATATTTTCGATATTTTAATTGAAAAAAAATCTTTTTCCAAAGCAATCGTTTCATCAACCAAAATAAAATATAAAAGTAAGTATAAAGTCATACTAATGTTTTATCATTTGTGCTATTTGGACGTTAGTTTTGAGCCGTTGACAGTTTCAAAAATATAAAACACTTTTTGACACTTTCATGAATTCAGATGTTTTACTCATTTTTCAATTTTTTTCAGTATTCTACCTACTATATATTAAGAAATATATACTTATTTCTTAATATTTTATATGTTAATTCATAGCATTTAAAATTAGCCATTCTTAGAATTTTACTTTTGTATAAATTTCATGGTATTCTTCACTGTAGATAAATTTTAAAAATCATATGCTTAAATCATTTTTGAAATTCTTGAAAACTTAAAAAATATCAAAACATACATATATAAAAAATAAAACAAAGGTATATATTTTTATTATATTGTTTTCAGCATAAAATAAAAATTGTAACTAATTATAACCAAAAATAAAAGTATTACAATTTACCAAAATAATACTCTCACGACAAAAAAACTTTTTTGTTCGCATGATTCAATTTATTTATGATTTAAATTAATGCAAGATATCTTCAGATAATTATAAAAACTTTATTACGCGCACATAGCATTTTATGTGTACTTATTTATTTTATAAATACATTATTACAGTGTTTTAAATTCATGTCGTATTCTCTAAAAAAATTATATCCCGAGGAGCACGAAACATTATATGAGATAATGTATGCAAATCGTATGCTTCTTAATAATAATAATGGTTTTATTAAGCACAAGAATTTATAACTCAATTTTAAAAAGTAATGGAAGATTATAAGTAAAAGAATTTTTTGTTATTTATAGACTGTACAGAGCAAATATAATATGATAAAAATAAATTTAAATACTTGTATATTGAGTACATATTTTTACTCAATAGTAACTTAGTACGAAGGAGAAATTCATGTTTTCGCTAGAGAATCCGATTTGCTAATTTTATATTTTTTCGACGTTTCAAGTCATTCTGAATGTACTTAAAATAAATTAAATTAAAGTTAATAATAGCTATCCAGGAAAACTCAAACAAGTTCCTTTATATATTTATAATATATTCAAATTTAATATACTTCCGTTTCAATTTCCATCGACAAATTCAATAGCGTATCGAATGAATGGATCGATATTATCGATATTATCGATACTATTACGAATCGTAAAGCTAGTGGAAAATAAATAAATTCCTATTTATGGTCTGAATGCATTAAATCCGTTCGGAAATAATCGGATTCTAAAAATACACTCGGATTTTATTATTATTGCCGGCGAGATATTTTTCGCTTCTTATTCCAATATAAAATACTATAAATATAAATATAAATAAATAAACTTATATATATATTTATATATATATATATATATATATATGTGTGTGTGTGTGGGTGTGTGTGTGTGTGTTTGGCAAAATTTTCAGAGCAATACATCAAAGTATCTAGTCGTGTATGACATCGTTAAGGCTAATTGCTGTAACTTCCCGTGCCAAAAATGATTTTTTTTTTAATTGACATTTTTGAAAAAAATATTTTTTTTATACTCTAAATATTTTGGAAATTTAGAACTTTCTTCCAAAGCAATCGCGCTGCTTTAGCTGGTTTAAGACGAAATATGGAAGCGCGTACGCGCCGCGTCGCAATCTAACGGACAAACAATATTACGGATATCATAGAAATGTAAACAAAATTCATATTTATTATTAGAATCTTTAATAATCTTTGACCACCAAATGGCTTTTTACGTTTTTTTACTCGAATTCCGAAACGGCTACACCTGCCTTCCTAAAAATTTAATCCATTCTTTATTTCGTCAATACAAGTAAAATATCTTTAATTATTAAAATTAATAATTATTAAAATCCGATGCAGCGTTCTCTCAAAAACTCGATTTTTATTTTGTACACTCTTTCTTACATCTCAAAAACGGCCAGACCTGCCTTTGCCATAAAATAATCACCACATCTCCCTATCAATCAATAATGAAATGGTTTTTGAATCATTCAAATCAGTTAATCTGTGCTCCCGAAAAAGCGGACGAAAAATTGTATCCATGCATACGCACACTCACACACATACATCCATTTTTATGTATGGTTACTTAAGTTATACCAAAATGTTCAGAAATCTCTAAAACGTGAATATATGTTAAACGTTTTGTACGACTACCATAACTTACCCTGAGGGAAGTTAATAATTGTACAAGTTTAGACAATTTTTATTGATTGTCAAACGTTTCGATATATCATTTTATATCATCCTCAGTGGACTACTAATAAAAAAATAGAGAGACAGGATGTAAATAACTTAAGAGTTTAAAAGTACAGCACTTGTAAGTAATTCTAAGTAAAAAAGTGATATTTCATTTAAAAAAGTTGCTCCAAATAACAATATCAAACTAGTTCTTCACTAAACAAATTATTCACAAATTTTAATACTTATCATTTACTTTATTCTGAAATTATATGATGTTCTACTAAATTTTGTATTCAAATATCCAAGTCACGTGCCAAGTGGGAGATTTTGAAAAAAATGTCAATATTATTTCAACTAAATGATTGTTAAAAAATTGCGAAAATACCTCACGAAAAGAAGAGGTATCATTCCTTTTGTTTATACTGTTTTTGTCTATCTAAATAAATTACGATTCTGCAAAGCGTCTCTGACGCGTTTTCGACTCATGATAAAATACTTTAGCATTGTGGAAATTGAAGATATTATTTTTTTTATATGATTACAATTCAAATTTGATTTATATTTTTGAAATTGAATTTGTAATTGAAAGTTTGAATTTGTCTGTTTCTTTGCAATCAATTTTGTATACTATATTGGTTTGGTCTATTTTTCACCGTCCTCCTCTATCGCCTAAAACAAATACGATTAATCAAACGTCCCCTCATCGATAATTAGTTTTTAATTCATTCCAATTACATCAGATATTTTGTGTAAATATTTAAACAAATAAAAGCATTCTGCATAACAATAATGCAAATAGAACAATTTGTAATTTCACGAATGGGCGCTTCATTATTTACCAATTATTATCGAAATGGGAATCGAAAATAAATTTTTATACATTGCGAAATAAAATAGTAATGGAATTATGAAAGAATAAAATGGTGAAATTTACTTGAAATTGGTAATAAGAATAAAATTTATAAAATTTACTTGAAATTGGTAATAAAGTTATTCTTTAGAGTTGAAAATAGGATGCTGCTGGAAAATTTTATCCTTGACACGATTTTTAGGGTCAATTCAGTTTTAGGATTTTCAGAAATTTTATTTGTAAGGAAAAGGATGCTAATAACTTTTTAGACTTGTAAGGATGATATCTAACTTTGTAATAATTTTTAACTTAGTAAAGACATGAAACGTGAGTACTAACGCAAAAATAATGATGACCAGATTTAGGATTACTTTAGAAACTAGTACTAAGTACACCATCCTGGTTTTTACAATTTGTAAGACCACTCTATTCAAGATGTCTATAGAGTCTTTTCTTATTCAAATTCTCAAAAGAATCTCAACCATCGACTAAATAAAGAAGCCACCTGTCATCATAAGATAACCGGAATTTGTCTTAAGTCTATTTAACGATGACTCTAATGTTTTTTCGAACAAGAATTAAATAAAAGATTCCTGATTCGAGATCACCACAGGATAAGCTGGTTATAATACATTTGTATAGAGGTTCTTGTCAGCGATGGCAACACTAAAAGAAATATTCTCTACTTATGTACCAGGATGTATTAAATTATTTTATATATAGACAAGTTGCTGAAATGAGGTACACTTCGGGTTTTTATCCTATTTTTCATATCACTTAATACTTATATACAGAATGTCAACGATGGCAACACTATTTTTAGTGAAGGAAATATGAAGTTGCTCTGATTGCCTTTAATTTTAGATAGGAAATTAGGTCTAAAATTATCCACCTTAGTCTCAGAATTATTAAAACGAAAAGGACTCTACTGACTAGTAAATTATTTTATTATTATTGTTAGTGGTTTATGGTACAGAAACACTATTTTTCATGCATTATCACTTTATTGTTTTTTCACTCACAACGATGGCAACACTATTTTTTGTAAAAAAGATTGAAAGTTGCTTCAGATTTATGAAAAAATTGGCCATTTAGATATGGAAGTTGTAGAAATTAGGTGCAGGATTTTACTAGAGTTATTTCATTCTCTAGTCTATGATGTATCAAAAATGAAAAAAGGACTCTACTGACAAGCAAATGAGTGTATTGTCAATGTTTGTGTTCAAAGACACATATAAGCGAATATCCTAAAATATAACAGGCCTATGAAATGTAGATTAAGAATAATGAATTATAAAAATTTATATACTAATATTTAAAAAAAAATACATTTATCTTCTCATAAATTATTTCTGAAATATTGACAGATCTAGTTCAAATTATCTTACAAAAGAACTCTACTGACGATAAAAATTAAAAAAATACGATTATTGCGTAACAAATATCGATAATGTTATGTAAAATCTAATTTAAAATCTCTAAAGACTTTCTTAGGAATAAATAAAAATAGAAGCCCTTTGCATTTTATAATTTGATTGCTACGGAAATCTTATAATTCCTTGACGAAATTAGACGGAGAGCTGGTAAGCGGTTGTAAAAAAACTAAAAACTAGTGGTGCATGGCATCGTGCCTTAAGGCATATTTCCGCACCAAAAATTATTTTTTTTTAAAAAAGATTTAAATTTGTTTTAGAAATCAAATGTGTTGTGAATCATTCAAATCGGTTTATCTGTGTTCTCGAAATCGTCGACGAAAAATTGCATCCGTGCACCTAAACATCAATTTTTTCTAAGCTATGCCAAGATGTTCAGAAACCTTAGAAACGTTAAGATATATAAAAGAAATATTTTAGATTTTTTTGCGTTTTTTTTTTTTTTAAATTTACTAAATTTGTAGGCCCGTAATATTTATTTTACGATGTTCTTTTAAAATAAAACTTTATAACTAATTAATTTAAAAAAAAATCAAAATAAACTCTATAAAATTTCACGAAAATTGTCAAAAATCAAATGATTTTTGCGAAAAAATTTTGGCACAGTTTTAGGATTTTCAAACGTAATTTTGACGAAACCTTTGAGAAAAAAAATTTTTTCTAACATGCTGATTATAAAGAAACGGCTCGGCTGATCCTCTCGCAAAATTAATCAACTTCGAGTCATTCCTCAACAAAATTTATCAAATGGCTTTTAAACTTTTAAAATCGGTTCGGCGGTTTTAGAGAAAACGTCGATGAAAGGTCCTAATATAACTCACCTGCATACTTTGAAGACTTGAAACGTCTAGAAAATATAGCAATTATGAATTTTTCGGCGAAAAGACAAGTTCTTTCGGAAAGATAATGATATAAATAAAAGTTCTACATAGAAAATGCATATATGGGGTA
Organism: Ctenocephalides felis; assembly: GCF_003426905.1. Taxonomy (NCBI): domain Eukaryota; kingdom Metazoa; phylum Arthropoda; class Insecta; order Siphonaptera; family Pulicidae; genus Ctenocephalides; species Ctenocephalides felis. The sequence goes on from NW_020536999.1 coordinate 8,597,507, forward strand.
GAGCAGCACTTAAAGGACTATAACCATGTATCTTATTAATAATGTGTTTGTCTTTTCTGTCTTTTACCCCCAGCTCTCGGTCTTTTAACCTGCACCTAGGGAAAATTATAAATGCAGTTTCTCTCTAGACGGGCATCAAAGAGAGAGTCCGTAATTCGTAATTTCAGAGACGTATGGATGGATGTAAAACCTTATATAACTGAACACTGAATGCATTAAACTCATTCCTGAAATTTAATGAGGTTACCTTTTCAAAGATATTAATTTTAAAGGCTTCCTTTCTGCTTTAAAGTCTCGAGAAGACTTCATCAGGCGGTTGACGCCTTCGTCTGTCCATGAGTGGTGCGGATTTTAGAGAAATTTAACGCAGAAATGTGGTTTCATATTTAGAAGAAGGTGTTCGTTACGTAAATGTGCATCGAATGTCATAATGTGTTAGGGATAAATGAAATAAAAGTTCTATATATAAAATGCATGTATAGCAGGACTCAAAAGCTCACAAAGTATGGTACTTTTGCCGATACTATTTTAAAGTAGATAATATCTTAAAAACTTTGACGGGAACCATCTTTTTTACTTAGCTTAGCAGTAGATAATATGGGCCTATATGAAAATCTTGAAAATATGAAATCCAATGCCAACTTGCTCTAAGTTTTTCATACAAAGTTTCGGGGCGATTTTCTCACATTTTTCTATACCTCAAAGGTTCTTAGGGACTCTCTTTTTTATTTAGCTCAGTAGAAACTACATATAAAATACACAAAATTTTCATGTGTACAGTTTTATATAGTCCTATATGAATTTTTCAAATAAATCCAATACAAACTCGCCCTTATGAATTTGTTCCAAGATTTTCCATACAAGATTTCGGGGACGTTTTCGTACATTTTTCTGAATATCTCAAAAGTTTTGTTCAGGACACTCTTTTTCGTTTAGCTTAGTAAAAACTAGATAAAATTCACTATATTTTCCTAAAAACGCTTTAGTGCAGTCCTATATAAATTTTTTGAAATCCAATACGATCTCACCCTTAAATATTATCTTAAGTGTTCCATACACGTTTTCGGGACATTTTGCTACATTTTTCTGAATATCTCAAAAATTTTCTCCAAGACACTCTTGTTTATCTAACTTACCAAAAACTAGATAAAATTCACTATACTTCTTTGAAAACACTTTAATACAGTCTTGTATGAAAATTTTGGATAAATCCAATGTGAACTCGCTATTATACATAACTATGAAAATTATGTATAAATCATGAATAATTGTTTTTACAAAATTATTTGATTCTGGTCAAAAATTATTAAGCATAAAATTGAACAGTAAATAAATTTAGTCAAATAAACTTTTAATCACTTCAAATTGAGTGTTACCATTTGTTGTTCGAATTACTTAATATTACATAATTACATAATATAACATAATAGTTAAAAAAAATATTATATTCATTCTAATTAGCAGTACTGCTTATTTAGTTGTTTATTTATATTTTTATTTATTTTTATTGTGTTTAGTTTATTAGTTATGTCTTTTTCATTTTTTGTTATAATTCACAATTTATACTCATTTACCTCATAGATCTTTTTATTTTTAAGTTTACTCTATATAATCACAATATTTAAATTTAGTATATCAAAATTGAAAAGGCTTACTACTGGGCAACCTTTTAGATCTAATGTTTAATATTTCATATATCATCGAAATTACTGAATGTTTTCTTTTTTGTAAAGACAGATTGTAATTCAATAAAGAGACATAAAAAAAAATCTAAACATATTAAACCTATTATTCTAATAAATATAGAAGTAAGAAGATTTCAAGAAAAGATTAGAAATTGAGATCAGAATTAAGTTGAGTTGTATTTGATTGAAAAATTAGAAGTAAAAAGAAAAAATCAAGATTAGAATTCGATTAGATCAGATTTAGAAGAACAAAGAAATCAGTTGCGAAGAGCTAAAGATTAGATAAAATGGGATATGAATAAAAATATAGATATATAGTATAGAATATATATGCAAGATAGTGTAGAATATATAAAGATGATATAGAAATGTTGTATTCAAAATCTTGTCTGAAAAATGTTGTCCAGGACATTCTCTTTTGTTTAGCTTAGCATAAATTAGATGAAATTTTCTAAGTTTTGATATAAATAGTTTAATATAGTCTTGTATGAAAATGTTGAATAAACCCAAGCCAATGCCTTTATATATGGTTATATTTCACAGTTTTCGTGAATATCTCAAATTTTTTGTCCAAGACATTCTTTTTTGTTTAGCTTAGCAGAATCTAGATAAAATTTACTAAGTTTTGATATAAGTAGTTTAATATAGTCTTGTATAAAAATTTTGAATAAACCCAAGGCAATGCCTTTATATATGGTTATATTTCACAGTTTCCGTGAATATCTCAAAAATTTTGTCCAAGACACTCTTTTTTGTTTAACTTAGCAGAAACTAGATAAAATTTACTAAGTTTTGATATAAATAGTTCAATATAGTCTTATATAAAATTTTTGAATAAATCCAACGTGAACTCGCCCTTATATATAGTTCTATATTTTCCTTACAAATTTCGGAACATACTTCATAGTTTTCGTGAATATCTGAAAAATTTTGTCTAAGACACTCTTTTTTTGTTTAGCTTAGCATAAATTAGATAAAATTTTTGATATACATAGTTTAATATAGTCTTGTATGAAAATGTTGAATAAACCCAAGGCAATGCCTTTATATATGGTTATATTTCACAGTTTTCGTGAATATCTCAAAAATTTTTGTCTAAGACACTCTTTTTAGTTTAACTTAGCAGAAACTAGATAAAATTCACTAAGTTTTGATATAAATAGTTTAATATAGTCTTATATAAAAATATTCAATAAATCCCATGTGAACTACCTACACCATGTGTAGGTGGCTAAATCTTAGAGGATTTAGTAAACAAGTCCAATAAAATTTATAAAAACTAGCTGTAAGTGGAATTCTGTCTTAAGGCAATTAGGGCATTGTGCCTTAAGGCAAATTGCTGGAACTTCCCGTACCAAATATTATTATTTTTTCAAAAACGATTAACATTTTTGAAAAAATTTTACTTTGAAAAAAAAAATAGATTTTTGAGAAACTATAAAATTGACAAAAAATTACTTTTTTTGAAAAAAAAAAATTTTTATTTGAAAAAAAAAATTTTTTTTTTGAAAATAAAAAAAAATTTTTAAATGTTTTCTTCATTTTGACATATTTTGGAAATTTTGAACTTTTTTCAAAGCAATCGCACTGCTTGAACTGCATAGTGACGAAATGTCAAAGAACGCAAGTGCCGCGCCTCCGTCTAACGCATAAGCATTGGTACGGAACCCATAGAAATGTAAAACTAGCTGTAAGTGGAATTCTGTCTTAAGGCAATTAGGGCATCGTGCTTTAAGGCAAATTGCTGGAACTTCCCGTACCAAAAATTATTATTTTTTTAAAAACGATCCACATTTTTGAAAAAAAAAATACTTTGAAAAAATAAGATTTTTGAGAAACTATAAATTGGACAAAAAATTAGTTTTTTTTGAAAAAAAAAATTTTTTTAAAAAATTTTTTTTTTAAAAAAAAATTTTTTTTTTTTTTAAATTTTTTTTTTCTTTATTTTGACATATTGTGGAAGATCTGAACTTTTTTTTCAAAGCAATCGTACTGCTTTAACTACATAGGGACAAAATATAAAGCGCGTAAGCGCCGCGTCGCTGTCTAACGCATAAGCATTGGTACGGAACCGATAGGAATGTTAACAAAATGTATACTTATTGTTAAAATCTCTATAAAATGTTTGATAATTTGATGTGCATATGTCTAATGATCATTTTTGACCGCCAAATTGCTCATTTTTTTACTTTTTCCTCTATATCTCCGAAACCGCTGGACCTACCTTTATGAAAGTTGTATCGATTCTTCATCTTGTCAATACAAATAAAATGTTTTTTGAATTATTTGAATTATTAAAATCGGACGCTCCGTTCTCTTAAAAACTGAGTTACCGTTTTCGGAACTTTTTGCCCCGTATCTTCGGAACGGCTTGACCTGCCTTTGCCAAAAACTAATCAGCACGTCTCCTTATCAATACGGATCGAATGTTTTTTGAATTATTCAAATCGGTTGATCCGTGTTCCCGAAATCGTCGACGAAAATTTGTATCCGCACATACATACACACACATACATACATACATACACACACACATACACACACACACACACACACATACATCCATTTTTTCTAAGGTATGCCAAAATGTTCAGAAACCTCTGAAACGTAAAGATCTATAAAAATTTTCATTTTCGATTTTTTTGCGATTACTATAACTTGCCCTACGGGAAGTTAAAAATACATTGGCACCAAGGAGACCCCCAAACTCTTGACGCCTCATCGGAGCCTTTTCGCTCCAAATTCAATTCCAATAACCGAAACCATATTTAATTCCTCCTCCGAACTCCGGCCACTTATTGCTCCATCCTCCGTCTAAAATGAATTTAAAGCGATCCTTTAGAACCGTGATTCGTCGTTCACTTAAAATCGAATCAGACGAAGGCAATTTGTATCAAAGTATCTCTCTTCTCTACCTAGATAGGTAGATGACACAAGGAACAGTCTTCTGTCGCCTTTTGTGCAATTTTGTGTCATTTGATTTAATTATTACAAAAGGAAATGGCTCACTCTAAGTGAAACTCACACACGACACGAGAGACGACGAGGGTAATAAATTTATATCAATCGGATATGTATATATATATATATATATATATATATATGTGTGTGTGTGTGTGTGTATGTGTGTATATGTATTGTAAAGTTCTTTGTCATAGAAGTAAAGTGGATGCGAAATTAGCGGAATTGTATGTGCGATGGATTGTGGTGTATGTGCTAAGTGTTGGGGGATGAGAAATCTTTAAAAAAATAACAAAAAGAGTACAAATTAAAGTAAACCTTTTTTGCTCTGGCACGTATAAAAATAATAAATGAGCTTGGTTAAATATAAACACATCATATAAGAACTTAAATTCGTATTGCAGACGTAAACAATAAAATTGTTCTATTCCACGAGTTATTTTCGCCTAGCTGTTGCGTGACTGATAATGAGTTCCTATAAAATTTATTAAAAAAGTTTAATATATATTTTTTGCATTTTTATTGTATTTGTCGTTTATTCTTAATCAAGCTGCTTGCATCAACTTTATTGAAAAATTACCAAATACATTATTTGGTTCTCAGAAAAAAATGTTCTGAAGTCTATGTGGAAAATTTAGAACAATATCTAAGAGCGAGTTCGTATTGGATTTATTAACAAAAATTATATATAGAACTAAATTAAAGTGTTTTCAAGAAAATGTAGTGGATTTTATCTAGTTTTTACTAAGTTATTTAAAAAAGAATGTTTCGGATAAAATTTTTGAGGTATTCAGAATAATGTAGAAAATGTCCTGAAATTTGTATGGAAAACTTAGAACAATATATAAGAGCGAGTTCACGTTGGATTTATTTAAAATTTTCATATAAAATTGTATAAAACTGTTTATATGAAAATGTAGTCAATTTTATCTAGTTTCTACTAAGCTAAATGGGGAAAAATAGTGTCTTCTGTGATAACTTTGAAATATTTAGAATAAAGTAGAAAAATGTACCAAAAGCTTGTATGGAAAATTTAGTACAATATTTAAGGGCGAGTTCGTATTGCATTTATTCAAAATTTTCATATAAGACTCTATTAAACTGATTATATGGAAACTTAATAAATTTTATCTAGTTTCTACAGAGACCGGACAAAAATTTTGGGATGTTCACGAAAACTGTAAAATATGTCCCGAAACTTGTATGGAAAACAGAACTATATATAAGGGCGAGTTTGTATTTGATTTATTCAAAAAAAATATATGAGACTGTTCATAGAAAAATTTAGTAAACTTTATCTTGTTCCTACAAAGCTAATTAAAAAAGAATGCTTGATACAAAAATTTTGAGATATTCAGAAAATTTTTAAAAAATGTGCTATAGACAACTTAGAATAAATAGGGGTGAATTGGGCTTGCATTTTTAATTTTTTTTGTTTGAAACTTTAGTAAGCTGTCTATACATTCATTTAGTAAATTTTATCTTGTTTCTAACAACGAGAAATAGTGTCCTCAACAAAAATTTTTAGATATTCACAAAAATGTAAAAAAATGTACGGATATTTTGTATGGAAAACTTAGAACTTATAACTCTTATATATAAGAGCGAGTTCGTATTGGGTTTATTCAAAAAATTTACGTAAGACTATCATACATTGTTTATACAAAAGTATAGTATTTTAATCTAGTTTCTGCTAAAATAACTAAAAAAAGTGTTCTGGATAAACGTTTTGAGGTATACAAAAAATGTAGAAACATGTCCCGAAAACTTGTAAAGAAAACATAGAACAATATATAAGAGCGAGTTTGTATTGGATTTATTCAAAATTTTCTTACAAGACTTTATTAAACTATTAATATCAAAACTTAATCAAAAAGTATAGTAAATTTTATCTAGTTTCTGCTAAGCTAAACAAAAAAAATGCCCGCGATAAAAATGTTAAGGGATTTAAAAAAATCTAAAAAAAGTCCTGAAATGTTCCCGATTACCCTACGGGAAGTTAAAAATGTTACAGGAAAAAAAAATCATAAATTAGTCCAATATTTAATTTCCACCCCACTATAGTTTTCCTCCAAAATCGATTTCCGTCTACATGTCAATTGCCTGCGTAGTTCGCTAATTCGCAACGACGTTCCAATTAAGAAAAACGTATTTCCAACGATATTTTTCCGATTTTTCCATTTTTGTTTTTTTAATTTCCAGATGAAAAAATGAAAAAGGTTGTTTTATAAAAACTTCACCGAACCACTCAGCGTTATATTAGCTAGAAAGCTTTTCGTTGCACCGTCAGCAAATAGCTGCTGCAGCAGCAGGATAGTAGTTTTTTTTTGCAGTTTGCGCAATCTCTGTTTACTTTTTTCGTATTAATTCGGAATCGATAACTAGAAATAAAAATATTGATAGGCAGATGTATCAAAGTTGTTTTATTTATATCGATTTATTATTATTTGCCCAAGGAAAAATTCGTGTTTTTAGACATTGGAAAGAGGTAGCCACTAACCTTGATGAAATTATTATAATGAATTAATATTTGGCTTTTGAAACATTTTACTTATTTATTTTGGGCATTTCATGCAATTTATTCTACCGAGCAAATTATAGAGAGCAAAAATTTTAACCTTTTATTATTACTTAACCATAACATAACACTGGTACTTCATGTTGGATTATTTTAACTTAATTTTTTGTTATTTAAGATATCCAAAATTGCATCTTAAACTTCTACTAATTGATATTGTAAGGGCCGAATTGTATGTATTCATCTTTACTTTCCCATTTGTTGTTTTCATGTGAAATTTTTAACGCATTTTAAAAATATTGTGCAAAAATTAGTAAAAGATGCAAAGAAATGATATACTGATAAAAAAAACTGTATTGAAAATTTCATATCCGAATTTTGTGTTGGCGCCCCCTAAGACGTGCATCGCATTCAAGGTACGACCGGCCCTGATAATTACCTAATTTCATATTTTAAGTAAATTTATTTGTCAAATCCTGTTTATATGTGTATCATTCAATCTGCAATATATATACTGTATCTTATATTATTTTAATTTCTGGCACATCTCAGCTGCATTTTGACGATAACAATGTAGACATTTCATTTTTCTTATTCATAATCATAAATTTATACATATACATATTCTAATATTGTCAAGGCTCATAAGAAAATTGAAATTTTTGGCAGATGACAGTTTTCATTTGTTTGGGAAACAATGCCTCAAATGTTTTCAATGTCAAACAATGACACGTGATTTTTTTCATTTTGTTCCATTTATTTCTACAATCTAACTACATTTCTATAATTCAAAAAATCCTAAAAAAATTCCTTAACAAACTTCAAAAAGATTTATCAAAATCCGAATAATCGTTTAGGAGTATAATCGCATTTGTTCTATATTTATTCCCCATGGTCACAACTATGAATTTAGCTTCGAGACAAAACTCGATGATTAATTTCACTTAATTCAATATTAGTCCTAAATTTTCTGTCTATTTTCTATTTTCCTCCTTCCGCTGCCACCATGACATGTGTCATATCGGTCGTGACACTTGAAGAATTCATGCGCCTGCATCCTACTGTGCGACATTTATTTACGACCTACGATCACGTGCCATGACATTTATGACATATTTGTGTCATTATGACGAATGTGCAGTAACAGTTGGAGTTATGAATTAGGTTTGAGGATTTGGAACTAGTGGTGTGTGGAATTTTTTTTTATTACTATTTATGATTTTTTTGACACATTTTTTTTTCAATTCGAAAATTGAACTTTGAGAGATGACCTATTCACGGCTTTGTTGAAACACATATTTCTCAATTCGAAATTTGAATTTCGGACCATGGACATTTTTCTACTTATATTGCCGTCTTGTTAACTTTCCGTAGGGTAAGTTATAGTAATCGCAAAAAAACGAAAATGAAAATTTTCGCATATTTTCACGTTTCGAAGGTTTCTGAACTTATTCGCATACCTTAGAAAAAATTGATGCATGTGTGTGTGTATGTGTGTTCGAGTGTAAATTTTCGTTGACGATTTCTGTGAACAGGAATCAACCGATTTGAATACTTCAAAATATATTGGATTCCTATTGATGAGAAAATGTGCTGATTAGTTTTTTGCAAAATCATGTCTAGCTGTTTCGGAGATACAGAGCAAAGAATGCCAAAAATTGTATTTAAGTTTTTGAGAGAACGAAGCATCCGATTTAAATAATTCAAAATACATTTTATTTGTATTTACAAAATGAAGGACTGATTAAATTTTTGGAAAGGCAGGTTCAGCGATTTCGAAGATCCATTAAAAGAGAAAAAAATGCCAATTTTTTCAAAAAAGAACATTAGACATATGCACATCAAATTATCAGATATTTTATAGAGATTTTAATGATAACAGATTTTGTTAGCATTTCATGAGTTCCGTATAAATGTTTATCCGTAGGTTTGCGACGCGGCGCTTACGCGCTTCGATATTTCGTGTTTACGCAGCGTGTTTGCTATGAAAACAAGTTTAAAATTTCCAGTATCCTTCAAAATATAAAAATCTAATTATTCGAAATAGTCAATTTTTACGAAAATTTCAAAATTCGCAAAAATCAATTTTTTTTCAAAATTAAGAAAAAAACTTTACTTTTACAAATTGGTCCATTTTTTCAAAAATTTCACAATCTTCAAAAATCTAATTTTTTTAAAATATAAAAAAAACTTTACTTTTTCAAATTTCCATATATTTTACTCAGAAATATATTTTTTTCAGTTTTGAAAAAAAGTACTTTTTCAAATTGGTCAATTTTTTCAAACATTTCTAATTTCTCAAAAATCTGATATTTTCAAAGTTTTTAGATAAAATTACCTTTTCAAGTTGGTCAAAAATTTCAAAATTCACAAATAAATACAATTTTTTCAAAATTTCAAAAAAACTACTATATATTTCAAATTGTTCATTTTTTTCAAAAATATCAGAGTTCTCATAAATCTATTTTTTTTTTAATTTTAAAATATCTTTACTTTTTTAAATTGGTCAATTTTTTAAAAAAAACTTTACTTTTTCAAATAGGTCATTTTTTTTAAAAAAAAAAAAAATGTACTTTTACAAATTGGTAAATATTTTTAAAAATTTCAAAATTCTCAAAAGTTTAAAAAAAAATTTAATTTTGCAAAAATCGTAATTTTCGGTACTTACGGGAAAGTCCAACAATTAATATAAAAGTATCTCAAACAAACAAACATTTTTCTTGCTCTTTTATCTTACTGTTAATCTTACTCAAATTAATTATTTTGCAAATCCCATCACATATATTAGATAAAATTATCTGAATTACACTCAAACCTAAATTAACCACTTGTGTGCTGTAATTTAAATTAGTATTATAATTAGGTAATTGGATAATTAGATTTTAATCGGTACATGCAAATGCGCGCCTCTGATTGAAATTACTAGAATTAGTAGATATATATATATACATATATATATATATATATATATATATACCAATTTTTTCTCCCTTACAATCGATTCATCCTACCAATTAATATCTTTCGCCATCTCCGAAACTAACTTTTGCAACTTCTAAGCAAAAAAAACATGATCCCTTCGGATGATAAATCAGAATTTTTACACAACTCATACTTTAAACATTTTTTGGATGGTGGCGGCGATGGCGAACATTAGATAGAATCCTTTGCCATGGAAAAAAACTTTGTAATTAGTGATGAGAGCTTACTCCGGGGGCTCCGGGGGCTCCGGATCATCCATCTATCTATTGAATCGGATCTCTGATATCCGGAAGGATGATTATCGGATTCTGCAGGATCACTCTCTGCAAATTATTATCCGGGGGCTAAAGGGATAATGGTCAATGTTTATACAAAAACTGACATTTTGAAAAAACGGTTTTCGAATAGTAATTTTTCCAGAATCCGGTTTCGAATTTTTATGAAGAAAATTTTGCTTGAATATTCTGTAATTCGAACAACAAATGCTGACAGGAAATTTAGAGTTAATAAAAGCAGTTTTTAACTGAACTTATTTACTGTTTAATTTAATTGATAATTAAAAATTATATGCGATTTAGAACAATAAAAAAAATAGTAGTTGACCAGGATTAATTAAATTTACAAATCAATTATTCGTTGTTTATGCCTAATTTTCAAAATCGTGCTTAATGTAATTCTTTTGAGTGGTTCATAAAAATGTAAACTAGCTGTAAGTGGAATTTTTTCTTGAGGCAATTATGGCATCGTGCCTTAAGGCAAATTGCTGGAACTTCCCGTACCGTAACGAAATGTCCGAGGAATACTGAATGTTTTCAAATAGATTATTATAAATATTGTAACATTGTCTAATATTTATAAGAATTATATAAACTGAATTGCAGAGTTGAAATTATTTGTTTAAAGTATATTAGAACCATAGTCACAATTAAAAATAAAATCTGAATTATTTTCGATATACAAAAAACTAAAAAAAAAAAAAACTAAAAAAAAAAAAAATGAACAAATTTTTTTTTCCAAAATCAATTATTTTGTTAAGACAAGCAGAAAGTTCTTTGAATCATTTAAATCGGACGCTTAGTTCTCTCAAAAATTGCCATTTTTTACATATTTGGCTCCGTATCTTCAAAATGGCTGGGCCTGCCTTTGCCATAAACTAACAAACACTTCTCCCAATCATTACTAATTGAATGTTTTTTAGATCATTCAATTCGGATACTCCGTTCTCTCAAAATTTTGATTTCTATTTTCTGCACTCTTTGCTTCGTATCTCCAAAACGGCTGGACCTGCCTTTGCCAAAAACTAATCAGCTCTTTTCCCTTCAAATCGGTTGATCCGTGCGCCCTAAAACGTGACTGGAAATTTGTATCCACACATACATACATACACACACACACACACACTGAGGTATGCCAAACATCCATTTTTTCTGAGGTATGCCAAAACGTTCAGAAACTTTCAAAACGTCGAGAAATGTAAAAATTTTCAATTCCGATTTTCGGCCCATTACAATAACTTACCCTACGGGAAGTTAAAAAATGTTCCGAAACCTTGTATGGAAAACTTAATACGATATATAAGGGTGAATTTTCAATGAATTTATTTAAAAAAAATAATATAAGAGTGTACTAAACTGTTTTTAAGAAAAATTTGTAAATTTCGTCTAGTTTCTACTAAGCTAATTATGAGTATATAGACTAAATTTTATCTAGTTTTTACTCAAATAAACTTTTATCTATTTAATTAAAATAAAGTGTCCTCGATGAAATTTTCATGTAATTCAGAAAAATGTACAAAAATGTCTCGAAACCTTATATGAAGAACTAGAGCAATATATAAGGGCAATTTCGCATTGAATTAACTGTTTATGGAAAATATATTAAATTTTATCTAGTTTCTGCCAAAGATAATTAAAAAAGAGTGCCCGATACAAAGTTCTTGAAATATTTGAAAAAACGTAAAAAAATGGCCCCGAAACCTTGTATGAAAAACTTGAAACAATATATAAGAGTGAGTTTGCCTTGGCTTTATTTAAAAAGTTTATATAGAACTATAATAAACTATTAATAAGAAAATGTGGCAGATTTTATCTAGTTTCTTCTAAGATGAATAAAAAAGAGTGTACTAGACAATTTTTTTGAATTATTCATCAAAATGTGAAAAAATATCCAGAAACCTTGAGATCTATAAAGGTTGTGTTCACGTTGGAATCATTTCAAAGTTTTATAGCTTTTTATAGGAAATTGTAGCAAATTTTGTTTAGTTTTTGTTAGTATAAATTGAAAAGAGTGTTTTGACAAAGTTTTTGTGGTATTCAGAAAAATGTAAAAAAATGACCCAAAACTTTGTATGAAAAACTCGGAATATTAACGGGTGGTCCATCTAGTGGTCCTAGTGATCTAGTTATCTTTCGATTTACATATTTCTGTAAAGAAAACATATAAAGTGTTATACATCGTTAGAAAGGTCTCAAACTTCTTAGTTTTTTTCCCATATATCGCAACCTCGAATTCCGAACGGTGTGGCCTACAGGTGAGTTGCTATCGTAAAATTTCAGGAAAATCAGAAAATCCCGAGAAAATTATATGAACACACTTAACCATTTATATACCATTTTATTCGTAATTTTATTCTGCATCTTTCGTACAAACAAAGTTTTTTCGTATCTTTCACGGTTTAGATAGTATAGAGCAATCTATTTGGACGTTAACTTGTTAAAATGCAAAGTGCGGTTAGGTTATAGCAACACTCCTCACGATTCGATATTTCTGTAAAGAAAACATATAAAGTATTATACATCGTTAGAAAGGTCTCAAAATTCTTAGTTTTTTTTCCCATATATCGCAACCTCGAATTCCGCACGGTGTGGCCTACAGGCGAGTTGCCGTCGTGAAAATTCGGGAAAACCGGAAAATCTCGAAAAAAATTATATGAACACACTTAACCATTTTTATACCATTTTATTCGTAATTTTATTCTGCATCTTTTGTGCGAACAAAGTTTTTTCGTATCTTTCACGGTTTATATAGTATAGAGCAATCTGTATGAATATTAACTAGTTGAAATGCAAAGTACGGTTAGGTTAAAGCAACACTCCTCAAGATTCGATATTTCTGTAAAGAAAACATATAAAGTATTATACATCGTTAGAAATGTCTCAAAATTCTTAGTTTTTTTCCCATATATCGCAACTTCGATTTCCGCACGGTGTGGCCTACAGGCGAGTTGCTATCGATTAATTCCAATTTTTAAATGGGCCACACCGTGGGCGCGTACGCATTGGATTTATTCCATTTTTTTTTCAAATATATAATAAACCGTTTCCAATAATATGTTTACCTTTTTTCCTCCAGCTCTTCTACTAATAGATTATATCTGTGCAAATACAATCCGTGTCCCGCTTTATACAATTCATAGACAGATTTGTGCTGCGCTTTTTTCCGATTCTCGATTCCCCGCTTTTTGACATGAGTGAAAATCAAACGTCGGGGTTTTCCCGAAAAGGGGCGAAAGGGCTGAGAACTGTGGCCGAAAAATGGAGGGTCGAAGGGGGTTGCGTGAATTAGGGCTACCGAGAATGATTTGGGGGCGACTGAACTTGACTGCTGTCGAACCGAGCAGAGAAAAGAGCATCGTAAATCTTGTACAAGCACCGCCACTGGAAGGGTTGGGGGAGGAAATGAGTGAGATGAATTGTTGGGGATGATATGTATATATACATTTATATATATATATATATATATATATATATATATATATACGTATGTGAGTAAAATTAAAAATGACAAATGTAGCACCATATTGTTGAAAACATGAAAACTCTGTCGCAAATATATTGACGTTTTCTGTTTTTTCAAATCACTTTTCAATTATCAAAAAAATTAATGGAACACTCAATTTTGTCTTATAAACAGTTTAATATTGTTCTTTATAAAGTTTTTGAATAAAGCCAAAGCAAACTCACTCTCATATATTGCTCTAAGTTTTCCATACGGTTTCAGACCATTTTTTACGTTTTTCTAAATATTTCAAGAACTTTGTATCAGGCATACATTTTTACTTAGCTCGGCAGAAACTAGATAAAATTGACTACATATTTCTGAAAACGGTTTGATATAGTCACATATAAAATTTTTGATGAATTGATGAAATTTTGAATGCGAAATTGCCCTTATATATTGCTTTAAGTCTTTATATAAAGTTCTGGGACATTTTTGTATATTTTTCTGAATCACTTGAAAATTTCATCGAAGACACTATATTTTAATTAACTAAGTAAAAACTATATAAAATTTATTATATACACCCATAAACAGTTCCATAGGGTTTATATGAAATTTTTTAATAAATATGATGAAAACTTGCCCTTATATATTGTCCTTAGTTTTCCATACAAGGTTTCGGGACATTTTTTTACGTTTTTCTAAATATTTCAAGAACTTTGTATCAGCCATACTTTTTTAGTTAGCTTAGCAGAATCTAGATAAAATTTACTACCTTTCCCTATAAACAGTTTAGTAGACTCTTATATGAAAATTTTAAATAAATTCATTAAAAACTCACCCTTATACATTGTCCTAAGTTTTCCATACAGTATGAAAAATATTTGATATATTAACTCAATATTCTTACTAATGCTAGTACAAATTCGAATAACCGTATATGAGGAGTTTGAGTTCATATATCCGTACAAAAGAATTTTATATATAAGATATATACGTTTAAATTAGTACACATGTTTCTTATTTCTTCTACATATTTTTCTGCAATTTATTTCATAATGTAAAACAAACATACTTCACAAATTGGCTGCATACAAAAATAAATCTAAATGTAAATTATTATTATATTAAAGAAATATATATAACTTCACAAAAAACTTTTTCGGGCTTAAAATTAAATTTGTTATATAATTAATACTTAATATTTATAAAAATACTTGAAACATTTACAGTTTTTTATTCAAGGTACTTTGTTATCTTTAAATTTTAAGTTTTCACTATTTAATCAAATGTTGAAGTAAGCACTAATGATTAATAAAGATCTGATTTTTTTTTTTTTTTTTTGAAAACTTGAAAAATCGATAATTTGACAAAAAAAATTACAAAATCCATATTAAAATTATTTAAAATTTAGTGCCATAAAACAAATGATTTAAATTAAAATCATATACTGAAATATTATTTTTTTTATATAATTAAGTAAAAATTTTGATGTTTGACAAATTTTAATTATATTGAAATTTTAGAAAACTAGAAAATTTAATATCGATATATTTTTTTTTAATTTGAAACATATAAGGTAATCGAAATTAAAAAGAAATAGAATAATCGAAATTTGTAATTCTAAAATTCAAAAGTGAAATCAAATGGTTATATACTAATAGTTAATAACTCATAAATTAATTCAAAAATTCAATAATAGAAAATCTAAAAATATTAGAATCAAATAATATAAAAAATTTAATTATCAAAAAAACCTTAAAAGAATTTTTCAAAATTTTAAAAAATCGAATAATCAAACAATCACAAATATTAAAAATCGATTCGTAAGAAATTGGCCTAAAATTTTAAATATATAGGGTTAAAAATAAAAAAAACAGGAAAACCAATATATCAACTAGTATTACTATCGAAAATGTAAAAAGCAAATATTTTAAGGAACCTAATAAATTAACATAAAAAGAATTATATAAGCTATATAAAATTTAAATAACTATTTAATTACTTTAACGCTGAAAAAAAATGAATTTAACAAATAAAGAAGATAATTTCTAAACTTCTGGTTACGGAACCTTAAATAAAAATATTCTTTATTAAATAAAAATTCTTCTAAAAAAAACTTTTAAATACTACCGTATTCATTATGTAAAGAACACTTCATTCTGTAAAACAAATATTGAATTAATTCCTTCTGTTTATATAATTTTAAAATAAATGTCCGACCGTGTCTTGTTGTGTTTGATTAATTTATACTTATAGTAAAAAAAAACTATCTAGGTACAGTTAAAATAAATATTTATATTATATAATATATATATATATATATATATATGTATATCTTATCATAATTTTATTATCTCTGATGTTTTTATTTCATTTTACGTATTTTTTTTGGAGTTCGTCGTCCAGATAGGATACATTTACATTAAAAAATATATTTTTGAAAAAACTTTCATACGTTTCGAGTCTCAATTTGACTTTTTTTAGTAGACAAAACACCCAAACACAAAAACCACAACAAATGAAAAAAATATTTGAAAACTTTCGATTAATCTATATCTTTGAAATATATATATATATATATATATATATATATATATATACTATTCTTTAGTAATATTTATTACTCTACTTATTCATCGCCTTATATATAAAATCCAGAAAAATTATCAAGAAAAAAATACTTATTTTGATAAAAACTAACATTATCTCTGTCACTTGATTTATTTGAATAATCAATAATGAAGACACGTTTCGTTTCCAAAAAAACACATTCCTCATTTTTTTTAGGGATAAAAATTGTTGTCTGTATCTTATTTGATAAGAAGTGATATTTTTAAAAACAGTGCTGGATTTAAAAAATATTTATATTGTAATATTTATTTGATTTAATTTATACAAATAAATGTACTGTTTTTAAAAATATCTCTTCTTATATCAAATAAGATACAGACATTTTTTTTTATCCCTAAAAAAATGAGGAATGTGTTTTTTTTGAAACGAAATGTGTTTTCATTATTGATTATTCAAATAAATTAATTCAAATATGTAATATGAATTTCATTATTAACTAAATGATGGCTAGGAGTTTAGCCAAACCGTATGGATTTTAATTAAAGTCATAAGCAAAATTTTGTAGATATTATAATTTATCAAAATTGGCGAGTTTGCATTTGATTTATTCAAAAACTTTATATAGGACTGTATTAAACTGTTTATGAGGAAATTTAGTAAATTTTATCTAGTTTCTGCTAAGCTAAATAAAAAAGATTGTTTTAGAACAAATTTTTGAGATATTTAGAAAAATGTAAAAATGTGTCCAGAAAGCTTATCTTATATGAAAAGCTTGGGACAATATATAAGCGCGAGTTTACATAAGATTTATTAAAAAAAATTATATAGGACTATAATAAACTCTTCTTGAGGAAATGTAGTGAATTTTATCTAGTTTCTACAAAGCTAAATAAAAAAGTGTCCACGAACAAAATTTTGAGGTATTCTGCAAAATTTAAAAAAATGTGCGAAATCCTTGTATGAAAAGCTTACGACTATACATAAGGGGAGTTTACATTGAATTTATTCAAAATTTTCATATAGCACTATATTATATAGTTTATGAGAAAATGTGGTAAATTTTATCTAGTTTCTTCTAACAAGCTAAATAAAAAGTAGTGTCTTCGACCAAATTTTTGAGGTATTTTAGAAAATGTAGAAAAATGTCCCAAAACCTTATATGGAAACGTTAGGACAATATATAAGGGCGAGTTTACATGGGCTTTATTCAAAATTTTATTTGAAACTATATTAAACAGTTTACGAGGAAATGTAGTATATTTTATCTAGTTTTTGCTAACAAGTTTAGTTAACAGTTTAATAAAACAGAGTGTTCTGAACAAAATTTTTGAGGTATTTAGTAAAATGTAAAAAATGTCCCAAATCCTCATATGGAAAACTTAGGGCAATGTATAAGGACGTGTTCGTATAGAATTTATTCAAAATTTTTATATAGAACTATAGTAAACAGTTCATGAGCAAAAGTAGTAAATTTTATCTAGTTTCTAATAAGCTAAAAAAACGTGTCCTGAAGAAAGTTTTTGAGATATTCCGAAGAATGCAAAAAAATGTCTAGAAGCTTATATGAAAAGCTTAGGACAATACATCAGGGCGAATTTAAGTGAGATTTATACAAAAAAATTATTTGAAACTATGTTATACAGTTTATTGGGGAACGTAGTAAATTTTATCTAGTTTCTACTAAGTTACATAAAACAGAATGTCCTCGACAAAAATTTTGAGGTATTTAAAAAAATGTAAAAAGTTGTCACGAAACCCTATATAGAAAAGTTATATATGGGCGAGTTGTATTTAAAATGCTATACAAATTTATCTAAATCTATTTGTTCAAAAATAATTATTTTCAAATATTTAAATCATGCACTCAGTCTTTAATTTATCTAAAGTAATTTAGATAACTCAGAACATTTAGATAATATTGTCTATTCATACACATTATCTGGATTGACCTTATATGAAGACAAAGAATGATTTGTTCTTCAATAATTATTATCAAATTTTTGTATCAACTTACTACGCCACAATTATACAAAATATTTAAAACTACCTTATAAACTTGTAATTATGTACATTTAGTCGAATTTCTCTGAAACAGGTGTTAGAGAAGGCATAAATCTTTGAAGTCTCCGCCTATGCCCAAATTGGGACTAGTGGGGGGAATCGATAGTATAGAAAATCGATTATTAACACAATCACTGCTAACATTATGTTGCTTGTGTGCTAAACATTTATCAAAATGTTCAGAAGATATTGAAATCTAAACATATCAAAAAAATTTCGTTTTCTTTATTTTTCGTTTAAAAATGTGCTTACAAATATTGAAATAACATCGCTAAAAACGACTTCAAAATGCATTGATATAACTTACAAGATCGAAAATGTTTTCTTTGACATATTAATAACAAACACTAATACACATTTCGAATATATAAATATTATCGTATCGACAGTTACTTTTTCACAACACTAGTTGGTACCATAAATTACTCCGAACAGACAAATGTGTTATCATTGAAATCAGAGCATTTTTATTACCGGTAATAGAGGTAATTATTCTGAGATATTTTATAAAACTGGAAATCAATGGACGACTAGATCGGTAATAATAAAATAAAATTGTTGGAAGGTGTTTTAATAGCCCAATTAGTGGTTAAATGGTTCCTAATTTTAGGGATTTAGAAATATAGAATTGGTGTTTGATGGGAAACTTTTATTTAATGGTCATATGATGGCTAAATTTATTTACGTTATATGGTAAGAACTCCAATTGGTAAATTGGAGTCCTGCAAATTTGGATCTTGTCATAAAGGTTTAAATTTTGGCCAGTTGGCATTTTTAACTTCCCAAGTTATTGTAATCATCCAAAATTCGAAATTGACTAGTGGTGTATGGCATCGTGGATTAAGGCAAATTTCCCGTACCGTAATGAAATATTTAAATCGAGAAATTTTAAACGTTTTCAAATATATTATTACAAATACTGTAACTTTCATTATTTTTGCTATCTTGCTATATCTGAGCAAATCAAAAGTAAACCATAAATCAATTTATCTCCAGAACATTAACAATCGTCATTTCATTTCGAATTCAATTTCAAAAAAAAAAGTTGCCAAATTTACACAAAATTGAAAAAGTGCTCCCGCATAGTCACAGTCTAAACACATTTGCAAATAATTCTGTGCGACATTTTCACTTATACTGTGCTTAGCTTGACGGCATTTTCACATTTTTCAATAGTTTTCACAAAATTGGAAAAGTGCTCCAGTGCATAAACAGTCTAAACGCACTTGGATAAACATTTGTACCAGAGTGGCGCTTAGACTGTGCTTAGCCTGGGTAATTTTTCGAATTTTTAATCCAAAATTACAAAAATATTTTATGGAAAATAAAAAAAGATGTAATAATTTTTCATCCTCAAAAGCAATTGTTTTGTCAATATAAGCAGAAAGTTTTTTAGATCATTCAAATCGGACGCTTAGTTCACTCAAAACTGCCATCTTTTGCACATTTAGCTCTGTGTCTTCGAAATGGCGGGATCTGCCTTTGCCAAAAACTAATAACCACTTTTCCCAATCATTTCAAATTGAATGTTTTTCAGATAATTCAAATCCGATACTTCGTTCTCTCAAAAACTCGATTTGTATTTTCTGCACTCTTTGCTCCGTGTCTCCGTAACGGCTGGACCTGCCTTTGCCAAAAACTAATCAACTCTTCTTCCTATCAATAGGAATCGAATGTTTTTTGAACCATTCAAATCGGATAATCCGTGCGCCCGAAAACGTGACTGGAAATTTGTATCCATACATACATACACACACACATTCATTTTTTCTGAAGTATGCCAAAATGTTCAGCAACCTTCAAAATGCCGAGAAATGTAAAAATTTTCAATTTCGATTTTTGGACGATTACAATAACTTACCTTACGGGAAGTTAATGAAATGTTTTTTGAATTATTCAAATCGGTTGATTTGTGTTCCCGAAATCGTCGAAGAAAATTTGTATCCGCACATACACACACACCCACACATACACATATACACATTCATCCATTTTTTCTAAGGCATGCCAAAATGTTCAGAAGGTTTTGAAACGTAAAGATATATAAAAATTTTCATTTTCGATTTTTTGCGATTACTATAACTTACCCTACGGTAAGTTAAAAATTAGGATAAAAAGTGATGTAGATATTGGCATGTTTATATGCAGAAGGCAGACGTTTGATAAAAATAATGTGAAAAAATGGTGGGACTCCATAAGAAAGGTATTTATAAAATTGAAAACTGAAGCGAAAAAAATTAAAAATTGCACTGTTATACCTTTTAGGCAGATTTCTCCCTCTGCTACCAACAACAATATCTCTGACCCTTATTACCCCGGTGTCCCCTGTTCTAAATCCATTTCCATCCAGCCTGCTATATCATAGTCCCATATATCAAATTGATTTTAGCCTTATCCTTATCGTAATATAATGGTCGGATGCCATTGCGCAAGTAATCTACTGCTCGTAAAACGTTTGCGACTCATTAATTTCCTGGTAACTGGTTTAATAGGAGAACAGAACGAAGAAAATAAGGAAAAAAACGAGTAATGGACCGACGCCACTGGTCAGAGATTGATACAGGAATTGTTGGTGATAGAAATCACCGACATTTATCTGTTAAGGGGTAAATGATACATGGCAAACCTATGGATGGATAAAAGTTATTTATGTCCTGATATCAGGATGGACTTAAATTTTGTTTGTGACATTTTTCGTAACCTTGCAGTAGGCATTGACTCTTCCAAAATACGAGAAAGCAATTTTTTGCAACATATGATTTTAAACACTTAAGCCACAATATTATTCCAATTGGTTCTGAATTTGGATGATCAAAATGTAAAAACAAATGTAAAGATATATGTTGATCATGCTAGTATCAGTACTGTTTTTTTATTCTTTTATTGAATTTTATCAATACCAGTAAATTATATATGGTAATATTTTTTACTATGTTTGACTTCAATTATAGATGTCACTTACCACTTTCTGTAGGTGTAAAATATATTGATAGATGGTTCTTACCTGAAATGAAAAAATAGATTATATTAATTTAAGTTTTTCACAAAAATAAACGAAAATAAAAATTTGTATATAGTTTTACGTTTCAGAGGTTTCTGAACATTTTGGCATACTTTAGAAGAAGTAGATGTGTGAGTGTTTTGTGTGGGTGTTTTTTTGTATATCGAAGGAAATGCCTTTATGCATCCCACATCCAGTGGGTGTGTATGTATGCGTGTGTGTGTGTGTGCGGATACAAATTTTTATCGACGATTTTGGGAACACCGATTTTACAAAGAATAAAAATTTAAAAATTTTCGAAAAGGTCAATTTTTTAAAAAAATTTAAGATTATCAAAAATCCATATTTCTTAAAGTTGTTTTAAAAAATTGAATCTTTTTTAAAAATTTGTTTTTTTTTTTAATTTGAATTTTTGGTTCGTGAAGTTACAGCAATTTGCCTTAAGGCACGATGCCATGCACCACTAGTTCAGTCAAATATTTACACATTTTGAAAAGTACTAAAGGCAACTTTTCTTAAGGCGAAACATCATCTACACCTAATTTATTTTATTTACCCAGTACCAAAAATTATTCAAGGCTCAAAGACTTCTCTCTAAATTAAATATTTTTATTAAATATTCCGAACGAAACAAATGACGTTTTAATAAAAAAATCTGTTACAAAATGATATATTGCACCTTTCTGTAGAAAACAGAAGAAAAACAAAAGAAAATTCAAGGGAAAAACTAGGGTGCCGAGGGTTTTTTTATTTTGTACGACCAAAATCCGTGAACAACCCCATAATCGTTGAGAAACGATAAAAACAAGAACACTTTCATACAGAAGTGGGATGGAAAATTAGGGTTGATGGATAAAAAAGTTTGTGGGGGAGAAATGAATTTGACTCGTACTCCGAGACAAAATCATTTTTGTCTAAGGCTCCTTAAGAAAAGAAACTAAAACTTAGGTACTCCTAGGATCAATTAAATTTCATAAGCAATGAAACAAATATTAAACTTTCTTTATTTCCACTACTTCACGAAAACAGTTTCTACCCTATTTATGACATCTCTACCCCCAGCCTGCAATCTTTTTCCGCCAATAAATATTGTTTCGGCAAAAAAAATCCCTTTTTCGGACCTTTCTCAAAAAGGGAATTGCAAGAAGGTCGTGCACCCCTGCCATAAATTGTAAATCAAATTCGCGATTAGACCTATTTCGTTCGTTTCGGGAAAAGATAGTTTCTTGTTTTAGGTAAAGATAGGTAGACACCAGAGTTTATACAAAAACCGACATTTCAGAAAACCGGTTTTCAAATTTTAATTTTACTAAACAACCAGTTTTAACCGGTTTTCGAATTTTATATAGAAAATAAATTTTTACGCGAATATTCTGTAATTTATCCGCAAATTTAGTGTAATTTAGAGCAATATTTGACTGAATTTATTTATTTTTCAATTTTATAGATAGTAAACAAAATTATTTTAATTTTAATTAGTAGAACTAAAAAATAATAGTTTATCTTGATTAAAAAACTTTGAAAATGATTATTTATTATTCATGCATCATTTTCACATATAAGAATGGAAAAGGAAAGTTTTCGATTAAATAAAAATAATACATTTTTAAATTGAAAAAATGCATTAAAATAAAAAATATTACATACATGTAATTGATACATACTTGTTAATATCAATTTTAGTTTTAAAAACAATTAGGCTAAACTCGGGTATTGCCTGTTCCAAGCAATTTTAATTAATTAATTTTAAACATTCTAAAAGTTTTTTTGTTCAATAAAATATGATTTCAAGAAACTAAGAACGTCTATCAAATTGCTACTTAGATGTGTCCTTTGTTTACTCAAAAAAAATTATGAAATAGAAAATACCCTCATACTTGCGACCAAATTATGCTTAATTGTTTTTAAAGCTTGATATAATAATTCTAGGTTTTTTGTTCTTTTACTTGTGGCTTCTAGGGTTTAAAACTCTTTTTCTTAAGTTTGAGTAGAGCAAGTTACTTCTTCAAGAAGAAGTCACACTGATTTTATATTAAATTACTATATACACTGGTTTTATATTAAATTACTATATACACAAATTAGTATATACAAAACCTTTCTGGGAACCATTGCAGACTGATAAGATATCAAATGCTATTGAACCGATGTGATTTCAAGAATCAAAACGCTTTCATCTATCTTTTATATTTGGCTATATTTGTCATTTTCCATTAATACAGTAAAAACCGGCTTTTTTCACTGAAAAACCGGTTTTCGAATTCCATAATTTTCGCCAAAAAAACGGTTTTTGGAAACCGACAAACCCTAGTAGACACAATGGGTTGATGTCGGAAAAAATTGTGAGGTAATAATAATAATAGTTTTTTAGAAGGATTTTCTAATTGAGAACAGTAATTTGTGGTGGTCAATGGAATTTAGTTTCCTTCAATTATTAGTATCTTCAAATATATTTTGGTTTTCGGTCTTTTACCACGTGCAGGAATTTCCTGTCTTTTTAGGCTAAATGCTAAAATATCTATTTGTCTATATGGTTCTGGCGCCATTTACGATTGTTCTAGTTTCTTTGTTCTATTTGTATTTGTATTTGCTTAAAGAATGCCAAATAATATTTCGGTGTTTATTGCGTTTGTTTACCCCAAATGACTGACTCGAATCACTCAGAAAGCTTTTAGACGTTATTGAAACATTTGTGAGATGGATATAAATAATTGTTATAATAAACAGTAGAAAAAATATTAATAAAATTAAATATGTTCTGCAAAAAATCATATTTATTTGTAATGCAAAAAATCGCAGACATTTGTGAATGTTTTACCTAAAAACTGTCAATTTGAAAGCGAAATCACTCAGAAAGCTTTTAGACGTTGTTGAAACATTTTGAGATGGATATAAGTAATTGTTACAATAAACAGTAAAAAAAAGATTAATTAAATCAAATACATTCTGCAAAAAATGATATTTATTTGTAGACATAAATAAATGCAAAAAATTGCAGACATTTGTGGATGTTTTAGCTAAAAACTGTTGATTTGAGAGCGAAAATATATGAAAAAAATAATTTAGAATTACTTAAGAAAGTTCCAAAATTAGGAAAAGATGTAGAATAACATATATCATAGATGTAATAAAAGCATTTTAATAAATAAAAGTTAAAAATAAATAAAAGTTTAGAAAGCATTTCTTTTACTGCATAAATTGATAAGAGCCTGAAATAATATTCATTATTATTCTTTACGGCTTGCTTATGAATAAATAATAATATGTGATGAATTTAGTATCACAATTTCTGTAATACTCATAATTTTTTTATTTACGTACAATGACTGGTAAAAGCTATATTTACTTAGAAAGATAGTGCCATGTATATTTTCAAGTAAAAATCAATGTCTCTTCTGCTTGACATCAGGCTGACATCAAACCTGGATCCTCTGATTCCAAATGAATAGCTCTAACCGATAGGCCACAAGGAAGCTTTTAAAATATATGTACTTAGTTACAAAAAATTCTACATAAATTCTGCTGCCGCGAAGATTTATTACAATGTTTGTAATTGTGCCTTGTATTGTGTAAATAGTAAATAGTAAACATTGCACCGAGAGCGTTTGGAATTCCTCTTAGGCGCCATCGGCTGACATAGACATGGAAAATGTCTCACAAAACTCTAATGCTTTTATATTTATAGCAACAAGTAATTGGACATTACGAGAAATATATATATATATATATATATATATATAAATATATAGTTAATTTTTACCCTCCTATGTTTTGTAAGTTATTTTTTGCTCATACAATTTGCCATTGTCTTTTCATTTCAGTCTGCGTTCAGTTCACTACCGGGTCAACTAGTATAAATAAACATTCATACTCCCCTCTATCCCTTTAATTTATCCCCAAAGGGTGCGTTTCACCATTTAGTCCGATCTCGTCGACTAATATCGAGACATTAGCCCTTTAGTTATGGTCCGAGGGGCAACGACAACTATCTACGCCTAATACTATCTATTTATCTATCCATTATCTACTAATAGTAGATAATTTCGATTCGGAATCGTTCGTAAGATATAATATATCGGCATAACCGAGGTGTATATATGGTTCTGGCCGGGTTTATTACAAAAACGGTTTCGTGCGAAGAGAACGTTTCGATTGGAGAAAGGTGAACGCGTTCAGGGAAATTCGTTACGGTATAAAAGAGGCAAATCGATGGGCAACTCTCGTTTATTAGTGGCTATGGTGATTTAGATAGATGATACATATGTAGATGGAAAATTATGAAATGGACTCTACTGACGAGCAAGTTATAAACACAGATGGAAAATTAGAAAAGGGACTCTACTGACTAGGGTTTGTCGGTTTTCAAAAACCGGTTTTAAAAATCGGTTTTTCGGCGAAAATTCTGGAATTCGAAAACCGGTTTTCTAGTGAAAAAAGTCGGTTTTCATTGTATAAATGGAATATGACAAATATAGCCAAATATAAAAGAACTAGATGAAAGCGTTTTGATCCTTGAAATCATATCGTTTCAATAGCATTTGATATCTTATCAGTCTGCAATGGTTCCCAGAAAGGTTTTGTATATATTAATTACGATTTTTATACCAGTGTATATATTAATTTATTTCAGTATGACTTATTCTTGAAGAAGTAACTTCCTCTACTCAAACTTAAAAAAAAGAGTTTTAAACCCTAGAAGTCACAAATAAAAGAACAAAAAACTTAAGATTATTATATCCGGCTTTAAAAACAATTAAGCATAATTTGGTCGCAAGTATGAGAGTATTTTCTATTTCAGAAAATTTTGTGAGTAAACAAAGAACACGTCTAAGTAGCAATTCGATAGACGTTCTCAGTTTTTTGGAATCATATTTTATTAAACAAAAAAAACAAGTAGAATGTTTAAAATTAATTAATTAAAATTGCTCGGAACAGAAATAAAAGTTTAGCTTAATTGTTTTTAAAGCTAAAACTCATATTAACAAGTATGTATCAACATGCATCTAATATTTTTTTATTTATTAACTTCCCGTAGGGTAAGTTATTGTAATGGACCGAAAATCGGAATTGAAAATTTTTACATTTCTCGACGTTTTGGAGGTTTCTGAACATTTTGGCATGCTTCAGAAAACATGTGGATGTGTGTGTGTGTGTATGTGTGTGTGTGTGTATGTATGTATGGATACAAATTTTCGCCCACGTTTTCGGGCGTACGGATCAACCGATTTGAATGGTTCAAAAAACATTCGATTCTTATTGATATGGAAAAGAGCTGATTAGTTTTTGGCAAAGGCAGGTCCAGCCGTTTCGGAGATACGGAGCAAAGAGTGCAGAAAATAGAAATCGAATTTTTGAGAGAACGGAGTATCTGATTTGAATGATCTAAAAAAACATTCAATTATTAATGATTGGGAGAAGTGTTTATTAGTTTTTGGAAAAGGCAGGCCCAGCCATTTTGAAGATACGGAGCTAAATATGTAAAAAATGGCAGTTTTTGAGAGAACGAAGTGTCTGATTTAAATGATTCAAAGAACTTTCTGCTTGTTTTAATAATTGATTTTGTAAAAAAAAATTTTGTTCCAATTTTTTTTTTTTTTTAGTTTTTTGTATATCGAAAATATTTCAGAAACATTTAGTATTCCTCGAACATTTCGTTACGGTACGGGAAGTTCTAGCAATTTGCCTTAAGACACGATGCCATAATTGCCTCAAGACAGAATTCCACTTACAGCTAGTTTTTTTTTTTTTATTTTAATGAATGTTTTTTATTTAAAAATGCATTATTTTTATTTATTCGAATACTTTCCTTTCACTATCATAAAAATATTTTCATTCTTATATGTGAAAATGATGCATGAATAACGAATAATTATTTTCAAAGTTATTTAATCAAGATAAACTATTATTTTTTAGTTCTACTATTAAAAATTGAAATAATTTTGTTTACTATCTAAAAAATTGAACAATAAATAAATTCAGTCAAATACTGCTCTAAATCACACTAAATTTGCGGATAAATTGCAGAATATTTGAGCAAAAATTTATTTTCTATATAAAATTCGAAAACCGGTTAAATCCGGTTTTTTAGCTAAATTAAAATTTAAAAACCGGTTTTTTGAAATGTCGGTTTTTGTATAAACCCTAGTCATTTATCCTCTTATCAGCTTCAATGTCCTTATTTATCGACTTGTGTGTTATTTCGCAATAAATTCTTAATCTCAATAAAAGCTGTAATAATTCAACCTCAAACAACTTGCGACCGATTTATAAATTGCATTTTCATTATTATTTGTTCAAAGGCATTTGTAATGCAATGTGGCCGCTTTTGTATAAATTAATGTGCATATTAAATAAGGCAATAGATAATAAACACTCAAGGATAAATTGAATAAATCAGTCCATTGATCTTTAGGAGAAACCGCAACTAAACTTGATAATTATAAATTTACCAAGAACAAGACACCTATATTCTTTATCTATATTTATTTAGAATATATTTTTACCATAAAAATTAGTGAGCTTCTTTTCATAAAATTAATTAAAAGTTGCAAAAAAGCTAAAATGTTTTATTGCACACTGAGTGCAAAATAGTTTGTCATTGTTTTATAACAATATTTCCAAAAATTACATTTTACGTATTTTTGTATGAAATATCTGTTATTTCCAGAAGTTGCTTTCCATTCAGAGATTTCATTATAAATTTAGACAAATAACGAGAAAGATATATGATTTTGCTTTTGTAAATAAAATGTCATGTTTGCAGAATAAAAACGAATGTTATAAATGTGAAATATATGAACAAGTATATAGACGAGAAAGAACAATCAACAAAATATAAATTTTATGATGTTGGGTTTCAATTACGAGTTGCTTTCATGTCAGATTTTTTTTTGAAAATAATTGTAAATATTTGTTATAAACAGGTGTATTAAGATACTTAAAAATAATAGTTATTTGAATCACACAAGATTGGGAGGAAAACTTGGTACAAATGTTCTTTACTCTGTTTTAGTGTTTTTCGCACTCAACAGATGGTATACAGTGCTCAATTTCTGCATACTTACCAAAGTTTTTGTAAAAGCATGTTTGTGATTTTGTTGAAAATATATTTCAAACGCGTTCTCATGTCATTTGTTCTTCAGTTTGTTATTCAGGTTTACATCTTTTTTATTTTAAATATTTTATGGGAATTAAACCTTGAGGTAGATTTACGTGCTAAAGTCGTCGCGCCTCTGTTGACTGCGAAAACAATTAAATTTGAAATATTATTTATATTTATATCTACGCTAAATTTAAACAAAAAAATTAATCATTGTTATCAAAGAGTATCGCTAAAATTAGTGCATAAGATTAATATATCGATTGAAACTTACAACAAATTTGCACTATTTTAGTGTTTATTTGTTTCTTTAGAGATTTTTATGAAAACATATTTGTGGTTTATTTGAAAATATATTTTTTATAAATTGATTCTTGATAATTTTTGATTTGATTTTATATAAATTTGATAAATATATCTTGTTTTCATTTAATTTATTCAAAAAAATCAGGTTTATCTTTTCTATATTTTATATTCATATAAATCTTATCTAGAATTAGAACCTAAGGGTAAATTTACATGCTACAGTTAGTGACGCCTCTATGGAGTGGGAAAACAATTAAAATATATAAGTTATAGTAACGGGAAGAAAATCTTTAATGAAAACTTTTGCATTTTTTTACGTATCAGAGGTTTTTGAACATTTTGGCATACCTCAAAAAAATGGATGTGTGTGTGTTTTGTATTTCCGTATTTTTCTGTCCACGTTTTTTGGCGCACGGATTAATCGATTTGAATGGTTCAAAAAACATTCGATTCTTATTGATAGGAAGATGTGCTGATTAATTTATGGCAAAGGCAGGTCTAGCGGTTTTGGAGCTACTGTGCAAGGAGTGCAGAAATTAGAAATAGTTTTTGAGAGAACGGAGCTTCAGATTTAAATAATCCAAAAACATTCAATTTGTAAGATTGGGAGAAGAGGTTTTTGGCAAAGGCAGGTCCAGCTGTTTTGAAGATACCGAATTAAATGTGCAAAAAATGGCAGTTTTTGAGTTAACTAAGCGTCCGATTTGAATGATTCAAACAACTTTTTGCTTGGAAAAAAAATTTAAAATTATGTTTGTATTTCGAAAATAATTCAGATTTTAATTTAAATTTTGACTTAAAGTTCTAAAGCTCACCTATATATTTTAATTAATAATTTTAACTTTGCAATTCAGATTATATAGTTCTTATAAATATTAGAAAATGTTACAGTATTTATAATAATCTATTTCAAAACAATAAATATTCCTCGAATATTTTCGTTACGGTACGGGAAGTTTCAGCAATTTGCCCTAAGGCACGATGCCATATACCACTAGTTCATTTCATTTTTTATAAATGTTAATAATGTTAATATGTTAATATATTAATAATATGTTAATATGTTAAAATAAATATGTTAATGATTTATGCCCGAAGGCAGTATCTTAGAAATTGATCAGCCAAAATTGATTTGTTGTAGTATAAAAATTGAGAATCATAAAAATTCGACAATGTATTAGTGAGATTTTAAATTTTGGGCAAATTTTAGGTGTCATAGATTTGCTAATGCCTTTTGCACACAGTGCACAATAGAAAATGGGAATTAATGATACTTTGTTAAAATGGTAAAGGGAACTTGGGACTGCCCAGATGGGTTTTCAGGATCTTAGATACTTAGCCATATATATATATATATATATATATATATATATATATATATATATATATATATATGTATGTATATACTTATTGCAACAGATATAAAAATCTCGTGATTTTGCTCATGAAAACAAACCGAAAATTGTCTCATTAAATATTAATGGAAGTACGTGCACGATGTTGCTCAATGCTCATCCCTCATCCCTCATCCCTCAACCTTTTTTTGAGGGTGAGGTGAGTAAAAATACATAGGAGCACGCGAACAACATATAAAATGTAATATCCGAGAATATTATGGAGAAAATGATAAAATAAGGTACCACCTATCTACTATCTACTCCACATGTGCAGGCGATACACTTCTTTTTCTTTAGAGGGAAATTTATGAAATTGTGGCCGGAGGAGCCGGAATATTAATAATGATGGTCATAGTTTATTTAGAAAAGTGGTAGAGAGTGGATTTTCTCTGGTTGGAACTAGAAGTGTATAAGGTAACAATGACGCATTTTACCAAATAGATTGCAAACACAACTATTTTGCCGTTACTTCAATTTTAATTGCTTCCGCACTCCACAAGGGACGCCACTAACTGCATCACGAAAATTTACCCTTGGGTTCAAATCTAGATAAAATTTGAATAATATGGAAAACATGAATCTGATTAATTTGAATTAATGATTAAAATTTGAATGACACATAAGGCGTAGTTTATACAATTTGCCTTGGCAAAATGCTACTTACACCTCATATAATAATTACATTAGTTGTACTATACTAAGATCCATTAAGTGGTATATAACTAATTTCAAAACGAGATTTCTCTTGAAGAAATTCCGACGAGATTTTTTAATTTTTAACTTCCCGTAGGGTAAGTTATTGTAATCGCCAAAAAATCGAAATTGAAAATTTTTACATTTCTCGACGTTTTGGCATACCTCATAAAAAATGAATGTGTGTGTGTGTGTTTGAGTGTGTATGTATGTATGGGTACAATATTTCGTCCTCGTTTTCGGGCGCACGGACCAATCGATTTGAATGGTTCAAACAACATTCGATTTCTATTGATAGGGAGATGTGCTGATTAGTTTTTGGCAAAGCAAGGTCTAGCCGTTACGGAGACACGGAGCAAAGAGTGCAGAAAATACAAATCGAGTTTTTGAGAGATCGGAGCATCCGAATGATCCAAAAAACATTCAATTTGTAATGATTTGGAGAAGCGGTGATTAGTTTTAGGCAAAGACAGATCCCGCCATTTCGAAGATACAGAGCTAAATGTGTAAAAAATGGCAGTTTTTGAGTGAACTAAGCGTCCGATTTGAATGATCTTAAAAAACTTTCTGCTTGTATTGAGAAAACAATTGCTTTTGAGGATAAAAAATTTTTACATCTTTTTTTATTTTCCATAAAATATTTTTGTAATTTTGGATTAAAAATTAAAAAAATTGCCTAGGCTAAGCACAGTCTAAGCGCCACTCTGGTACAAATGTTTACCCAAGTGCGTTTAGACTGTGTACTGGAGCCCTTTTCCAATTTTGTGAAAATTATCGAAAAATGTGAAAATGCCACCAAGCTAAGCACAGTATAAGTGAAAATGTCGCACAGAACTATTTGCAAATGCGTTTAGACTGTGACTATACGGGAGCACTTTTTCAATTTTGTGTAAATTAGGCAACTGAACTATTTTTTTGAAATTGAATTCGAAATTAAATGACGATTGTTGATGTTCTGGAGATAAATTGATTTATGATATACATTTGATTTGCTCAGATATAACAAGATAGCAAAAATAATGAAAGTTACAGTATTTGTAATAATATATTTGAAAATGTTTAAAATTTCTTGAATATTTCATTACGGTACGGGAAGTTCCAGCAATTTGCCTTAGGGCACGATGCATTACACTACTAGTTACATTTTATCCCGGTTTCTCCTACAATGCAAATATGTATCTAAAACATATCGTTTTATCCTGACATTTTTCCATCCGTGCAAATAACAAAAACGACTTAAAAGAGTCGCGAAATTTCAAACTTGTTGATAAGAGTCGTCAACCTTTCGGAAAATTATTATGTTATCTTATATGTAGACAGACAGACAGGCAACTCGCTAAAACTTTCGGAAAAGTTTCGAAACTTTTACAAGAAGAAGCTCTCTTATTTCAAGAAACAATTAGTTTTTGTAAATGTTACTTACGAGATAGAAAAACAGTGAAGATAAGCTTTTGTCTCTTAAGTAAAACTAGTTGGTATAAGTTACATGAACATCCCGATATGTGTAGAAAATCGACTTAATCAATAAAAAATAAATTAATTCATGAGTGATTAAAAGTATTCCGAGTAATTACACATCATTGAAAACGAACGAACACGTTAACTCGGAGTATTTTCTAGAAGCAAATTTTCAAAAATCAGTAATTTTTATAATTAAACAGTTTTCGTAGGACTTCAATGGTTTAGTATGTTCATTAAGACCAAGTACTCTATCGTTATACCAAGCAAATCGTCTAATTTTAATTTTAGCAAACGCCAAGAAAACTATTCATTTGCTCAAACTTTGATGAATTTTAAAAATTAAACGACTTGTCGTAAGGTCCTAATATTTCAGTAAGTTCTATAAGACCATGATGTATTAGGTTGTCAAATATCTCCCTTCCGCCTTTTTGTATTATAAACCAATAGCAAAAAAGCGGAAGGAAGATATTTGACAACCTAATATATCGCCAATAAAAGTTCCACCAAAATAGGCTTAAATTTGTTTTTCAACAGTTAATTACAAGAAAACGGCTCGGTAAATTTTCATACCTTTCGAACAGTTTTTGATTTTTTAAAATCTCTTCGGTAGTATGAGCTTAAATGTGAATGAAAGGTTAACACTTTTTTTCAAATTACAAAGAAACGGCTCGGCCAATCGTCGCACAAAACTGACAAACGCAAGTCCTCATCGAGATACATCGAATGGCTTTTAAATTTTTGAAATCAGTCCAGCTGTTTTTGAGAAAACGTCGATTTACGGCAAAAAATCTGTTCACATACACACACATATATACTTTTTCCAAATGTGGTCTCATTCGATTCACAATAGCTTGAAACGCCGAGAAAACATAAAATTTGCGAGTCTGATTTTTTATGAAAACAGTTAATAAGGTAAGAGTCTATTCCGTCGACTTCTAAAATATCGTTCCTGCAATTTGCCTCAAGGCACGATGCCATACACCACTAGTTCTATTAATATTACTGTGATTTATACTAATCGTGGATATAAAAATTCGTATGAATGTGTTTTCCTAATGGAAAGTAGCATTATGCCAATCAATGAAGAGGAAACTAAGTTGGAATAGTTTTCATTAAAAACGTTCTTCTGGATAATTGTTTGCAGTCAGATAAATTTAAAAAAATATTTTCATCACAATTTGTATCTTTCATGAATCCTCGATTTGTTTCTCCTCCTTCATTAGAGGCACCACAAATTCATCTCCTCCTGACACTTGTATTTTATGCCGAGGTCGAGATTTATATGTATTTTTTAGCATGTGATAAAAACGTGCCCAGAAAATCAAAATCATGAACAAGATGTAGATATTATGACAGATAGGAGCATGGGGGCCAAAAATGGGGCTCCTTCTACGAGGGTGCTCCTCCTCATTCCTCTTCTATCTTAATAATTCATTCGATACAGAGAGACATGGTGTCATTTGCATTCAATATATATGCAGATATGAAAATATATATGAAATGTATTTGTTTTGGATCGATATTTTAGAAACAGCGAAATTCGTGCACTGAGGGTGAATGGGAGTGGATTTATGATGCCAAGGTTTGATAAGTGATGATAAATTCCTATAAGTCCTGAATTTAATCATCATAATTGTTGATATGGCAGTATGTTCTTAATAGCTCTTTTCATACTCATATAAATTAATTGAAACAAATATATATATATATATATATATATATATATGTAAACAATATTATATTATGATAGTATAATGGTATTCCCAGAATAGGTGTATACAATTTGTATCTTTATGTAAAAATTAATGTATGTATTTAAGTCAAATAAAGCAAATTTTCAAATTAAAAAAAAAAAAATTAATTATCATAATTGTTGATCTAATTTTGTGCCTTCAATATTAAAATTAATTTCTGAAGCATAATTTTCTCAGTTGGTTTTCTTCTTCTCAGTTTCCGATGAAAATTTTCTTTTCCCTGACACTAGGATTGCATAAATAAAATAATGTTTATTTTATTCGGATTTTCAGAAAATATTAGAGGCCTAAGGAAAAATTTGGATAGACACGTCTTAGTGGATTTATACCCTTAACGTCTCTTATACTTAATGTAACTAGTCATGTATGGCATCGTGCCTTAAGGCAAATTGCTGGAACTTCCCGTCCCCGTAACGAAATGTTCGAGGAATACTGAATGTTTTCAAATATATCAATATAAATTCTGTAACATTGTCTAATATTTATTTATAAGAATTATATAAACTGAATTGCAAAGTTGAAATTATTTGTCTAAAGTATATTAGAACTTTAGTCAGAATTAAAATTAAAATCAGAATTATTTTCTATATACAAAAAAAATTGAAACAATTTTTTTTCCAAAAGCAATTATTTTGTTAAAACAAGAAAAAAGTTCTTTAAATCATTCAAATCGGATGCTTAGTTCACTCAAAAACTGCCATTTTTTGCACATTTAGCTCTCTATCTTCGAAATGGCGGGACCTGTCTTTGCCAAAAACTAATCATCTTTTCTTCCAATCATTACAAATTAAATGCTTTTTAGATCATTCAAATCCGATATTCCGTTCTCTCAAAAACTCGATTTGTATTTTCTCCACTTTTTGCTCTTTATCTCCGTAACGGATGGACCTGCCTTTGCCAAAAACTAATCAGCGCATCTCCCTATCAATAGGAATCGAATGTTTTTTGAATCATTCAAATCGGTTGAAACGTACGCCTGAAAACGTGGATAAAAAATTGTATCCATGCATGCAAACATACATACACACACATCTATTTTTTCCGAGGTATGCCAAAATGTTCAGAAACCTCTGAAACGTAAAGATATGCAAAAAAATTTATTTTCAATTTTCGGCCGGTTATTATAACTACCCTACGGGAAGTTAATTAGTGGTGTATAGCATCGTGGTTCGAGGCAAATTGCTGGAACTTCCCGTATCGAATTAGAATATTAATAATATAAAAATATGAATTGCGAGAGATGTGCTAATTGATCTGTGATCTATGTAAAGAGAAAGAGCAAATAATCATCCAAAAGATAAGTCTAAAATCAGTGCAAGAATAATATATATTCTAGATCCTCCGCCCACGAAGTGATGCCTAACGGCGGTTTCTGTGGGTACCGGAGGCAAAAGTTGAGCGGAGATTTTAGTCGGTATTATAACCGAGGCAGTATTGAGTCCGACATACTCTAACAAAAGACCTAGTCTGGGATGCATAAAGGCATTTTCTTCGCTATACAAAAAAAAACACACACATACATCCATTTTTTAAGGTATGCCAAAAATGTTCAGAAAACTTTAAAATGTGAAGAAATGTAAAAATTTTCAATTTCAATTTTTGGACGATCACAAAAACTTACCCGGTCGTTTTGCTTTTTCTTTATATTATATTCAGATTTATAAACGATTTTTTTAAACATAATTCATATTATATATTATTTATATAATTTATTATCAGAGTTTATAATAAATCCAATTTTTTTTTTCAGTTCCATCGGTGTCTATCGACATCAGTTTTTATGTGGATAATAAAAACAGGGCCGATCGAAAATGCGGTGAGTGGATTTTGTCATAATATTAAATGTGTGTGCACTATTAAATTTTAATATTTCCATTTAAATATTATTATTTTATGCGTTATTATATGACACATAAACGTCGTAAATACGTGGCAGTAAAATGCAGATTTTAGTGCGAGGTTTATCATAATCGGAAGAGAGGAGATAGAGGGAGAGCTGGGGGAAAATGTACTAGGGTATATTGACTCACTAGTTTTATATTATTCTTATATATAAATATGGAGCTCTCGATCAAATGATCCGCTAAAGCTCGAAAACGGCTAAACCGATTCGGCCAGTCTTAGTCTTGAAAAATTCGTGCTAATCAGTAGGTTGTCGGAAAGGTGAGATATTATTTCAAAATCGCGTAGAAACTTTACATTTTTAATTTGAAAATTTTTGTAGAAGCGTAGTTAAAATGAAACAATGGACGGTGGATGATACGTCAAATGTCAAACGTTTTCGACAGACGATATTCAATTACATTTAATAGGATGTTTTACGTGAATATTATTCAATTATGATTAAATTGTAGTAAGTAGTTTTGTTTGTAGTTTTATTTATACCCAAAAACGTTATTAAACGGGCCGCAAGCGTTACTAGAAACCCAAAATATCAACTTTTTTGAAATGTTAATATGAAAATGCACTTTTTGGCGTTTTAGCACTCTTTTTTAGCAAATCATATTTTTCTCAAACACGGTGCTCTGAAATTTCATCTCATTATTGTATAATTATATATTCAATTGTATTTAAAAAAACATTTTCTAGATTATATGATTTTTTATTTATGTTAATTACATTCAAAACCTACATTTGGTATCGATCAAAGGGACAATTTTTATTGAATAACATTTTCCCAGTTATAATTTCCCAGAATTCATCGAAGAATAGATAGTAATTTATGAAGGTCCTCGGTTAAAAAAATCCACCACCGATGTATCAGAAACCAGTAAAGTTAAGCATCTTTGGACAACAATATTTGAAAGTAGGGGGAAAAAGATGTATAACCAGCTATAACCTTGATTCTCATGACTTTGCTATCGAGAGATAAACAGTAATCTTTGAAAATCCATAATAAAAGTATTTTCTTCCGTTGGTAGTTTTTTAGCATTAGTTAAAAGTGTAATTATTTTGTAAAATATCTTTAAAATTAAAATAAGACTTAAAAGACTTGCCACCTGGAGTAAAAAGCCCTATATTACAAATTGTTGAAAGACATCAAAAAAGCACATTTCTACAATTTTGAAGTAGCTGGCGGTTATACTGAACGTAGATAGATAATTATAAGTTTGAAATGTGTTATTTGTTGTGATATAATTGTTATGGTTTTCACAATATAATTTATATTTGGTCAAAGTCAAATTAGACGTTTGTGCCTCGCCCTGCTCTAGATATATACTTTTTATTAAATTTACTTTAATTCATCGAATGTTTCTTGAAACTTTTCAAAAAGCAGGTCAAAGAAGAAATACTTAATTCATTTTCTATATCTCCTCGCAGAAATTTGAAAATTTTGTATAAGCTCAGTAGTTCTATTTACAATTATACACAAAATCCAGAAGTCAAAAAGAATCTGAAAAACTTGAAACGTAATCAATAAGTCGGAAAGACCAAAAATGACTTGGATTGGATTATACCATGTTTTCAAAGGAAAGTGTATAAAACTTCCAGACAAAATATAGACAAACTAATGGGGTTTATTTGTTTTTATAATACCTCCTTGTATATGTAATAGCATTCAAACAACACATCCTTATACACTTAAATAATTAATATTTTTGATTCTCTAGAAATTGTTTAGAATATATCTTACTTAGCAAAACAACGTTTGCTGGGTCAACTAGTATATATATATAAATATATATATATATATATATATATATATATCATTTCAGATAATATTCCTCAAATTTTTACCAAAGTTAATGCACTCGTCGTGTTAATGCTAATACAGAAAGTTATTTACAACTTCGGAGGACGAACGATATCTCCTTAGAGAATATTTACATATTTCTTGTCCATATCTGTTTTAGGTAGGTTCCTTGTATATTTACATTTCGATTTTTATTTTCGACAGCTGAACACATTCAATAATTGATAAAGGACGAGTTTTATCAATTTTTTGTCGTTCAGAATTTTTATGATAGCACCATACAGGAATTCCACTGGTAAAAATAGAAGAGAATTTGAAGACGAAATTTTTGGAGATAACACTTTGCAAATTTATAAAAAATTATAAATAATACATTCAATGAATTTGGAGACTCAAACTCAATTTAACACAGCTATCTAGTTTTTTAAAATAACGTTTACAATTTTATATTTTAGTGTATCTTTTATTACTAGGTTGTCAAATATCTCCCTTCCGCTTTTTTGCTATTGGTTTATAATACAAAAAGGCGGAAGGGAGATATTTGACAACCTAATATATCGATTAATCAAACCGACTTAACATCGATTTTATTTATTATTGTTGTTGCAATAATGATTGATGGTTTTGTACTGACAAAGATCATTAAAGATGAGAGATTTCGATACAATGATGAAACAAAAGACTAATAGATTTAACAAAGGTGTTTTCTAATTCAATTTAAATATTTTGAAATGGTAATTGATATTGGGAGATCTAAGGTCACGTGTTTTTTTAATTTATTTATATTTATATATTTTTCACCAAAACTGTTCGTGATTTTTTTTTGTGTATATAGTTCACCAAATTGTCCAGATTCTAAGTTCTAAACATCATATTTTTATTTTTTTTTGTATTTTTTGTATTTTTGACTAGAAACTTTAGGACATAAATCAAATATTCCAAAAATACTTGGAAAATATTCTAGAGTATTGAACCTAAATTTTTTGATCTGATGTTTTTGGTCTTTTCGAACTTTTCGAAACTCAATTTATTTGACCATACGTGGATTACAATTTTTGTATTTTAGATTAGTGTCTAACAGATTAACAATTTTTGTACTCATCCTTTTGGGCTCCAAATTTCAGGACTTCAAATTTCAGGACTTCAAATTTTGGGTATTTGCTATCTAGGACTCCAAATTGCCGGATTCCAATTTCTTTAAATTCATTTTTTCAATTTTTTTCTAAAAACCTTTGTACTTCACAATTTGTTGACTTCATCTCGCAAAAATTCAAACTTTTGGGCTTTGTTTTTAGAAAATCTAAATTTTTGAATATATCTTTAGAAATTTCAAATTTTTGGATACATCTTTGCAAAATTTGAATTTTTGTACTTCCAAATGTTCGGACTTCATCTTTATAAAATCAAAACTTTTGGACCTTACATATGCAAAATCCAATTAGAGGTCTTCATCATACCAAATACAAAATCTTTTAATTGCGGTTTTTTAGAATCTATATCTTTGTACCTGGCATTGCAAAATGTAAAATTTCAAACTTGGCCTTTGAAAAATCTGAGTTTTTCGATTTCATCTTACTAAATGTTAAGACTCCAACTTACAAAAATATAAATTTTTACTTTATTTCTCAACTTATCATGAAATGTTTTTTTTACGAAATTTAAAAAAAAAAACTGCCAACTTCAAGAATCTAACAAGAAATTGGATTAGTTGTTAATAAATTAGCAAAACTTCGGATAAGGTTTTAAATACAATAATAATTATTATATTTTACTTATTTCTAGATCTTCTTACAAATCTATATCATCCAATAAATAATTTTCAATTCCTCCCATTCCCTTACCAGCGAGCGTTTCCATTTAGACGTCGAAATCTAATTTTCGCCTTTTCCATGTCATCTTTATTAGATTTAGCCGATGTACTTTCGGACTTTATAATATTTTAGCATCAATCTTACTCCTATTATTATACATGAGAATTCGGCAAAAAAGTAAAAAGAAAAAAGAAAGAATAAAGAATCGAGAATGAAAAGTGTAAAAGTGTAAAAGTGGAAAGAGAAAAGCAGCTTTTTTGTTGCTACATTGTGTTTGTGAGAGAAAAACTTGACGCCTGTGAGATGATGTATTATGGGAAACTTGGGTGTTTGAAATTTGGATTTATTTTAAGAAAATTGTTGAAAGTTGTAGTATGCCTTAAGGCAAGTTGCAACTTAATTGAAAATTAGCTTTATTTACATACAATTTGCAACTGTTCATTTCAAGTTGGATTTTCTGGCAAGATCATCAAGCTTCTACATAGAAAATTTTATAATTAACTTCCCGTAGGGCAAGTTTACGTTTCAGAGGTTTCTGAATATTTTGGCATACCTTAGAAAAAATGGATGTATGTGTGTGTGTGTGTGTATGTATCTATGTATGTATGTATGTATGTATGTATGTACGTGTGTGTATGTATGTGCGGATACAAATTTTCGTCGACGATTTCGGGAACACGGATCAACCGATTTGAATAATTCACAAAACATTCGATTCGTATTGATAAGGAGACGTGCTGGTTAGTTTTTGGCGAAGGCAGGTCTAGTCGTTCCGAAGATACGGGGCAAAAAGTGCCGAAAACGGTAACTCAGTTTTTAAAAGAACGGAGGGTTCGATTTGAATAATTTCACTTGTATTGACAAGATGAAAAATCGATATAATTTTCATGAAGGTAGGTCTAGCGGTTTCGGAGATATGGAGGAAAAAGTAAAAAATGAGCCATTTGGCGGTCAAAAATGATCATTAGACATATGCACATCAAATTATCAGATATTTTATAGAGATTTTAACAATAAGTATACATTTTGTTAACATTCCTATGGGTTCCGTACCAATGCTTATGCGTTAGACAGCGACGCGGCGCTTACGCGCTTTATATTTTGTCCCTATGCAGTTAAAGCAGTACGATTGCTTTGAAAAAAAAGTTCAGATCTTCCACAATATGTCAAAATAAAGAAAAAAAAAAATTTTTTTTCAAAAAAAAAATTTAAAAAAAATTTTTTTAAAAAAAAAAAGTAATTTTTTGTCCAATTTATAGTTTCTCAAAAATCTTACTTTTTCGAAGTAATTTTTTTCTAAAAATGTCAATCGTTCTTAAAAAAATAATAATTTTTGGTACGGGAAGTTCCAGCAATTTGCCTTAAGGCACGATGCCTTAATTGCTTTAAGACAGAATTCCACTTACAGCTAGTTAATTATTTTTATAGGCGTTTAGTTATAATGGTTGTCCTCCCCTGGCAGTAGAGTCCGCCAAGTAGCCGGTAGCTAATAAAACAGGCCTATAATAATGTAATAAAAAAAGGCTGCTTTAGCTTATTGTAGCTGGTAGCGAAATACATCATGCATATACATGTATATATATATATATATATATATATAATATATATATATATATATATATATATATATATATAGTGTACATCCTCCTCGCCCTTTCAGATTATACCAAACCTCATAGACAAGGCGTCGGTCTTGTAAAATTTGTGACGATACATTCAATCAAAGAACCCTCTCACGTGACACGACGACCAATCACAATCGATCCGTATAGAAATGATCTCATCGAGAGCGAATGACGAACAGTTCGGGCGTAACGCAATTTCCGTTGCATTTTCACACATTTACTCCCTAGTCGCGCCTAAAAAAGTTTTACTTCAAAAATCATTTTCGGTAATATTAAGCCTAAGAATTAGGTTTTCGTTAAGGCGAAGTACAAATGTTTGGTCTATGAAAAAATGAAGTTTAAAAAACTTAATTTCGTAAAGATGAAGTCAAAATATCAAATAGTTTAAATTTTGGTTTTTCAAAAGGAAAAACTTAGATTTTTAGAAAATGAAGTCCAGAAATTTTGATTTGTATATGTGTGGAAATAATATTATTCTCCACGATTTTGAATGCATAAATCAATCGATTTGAGTTTTTGAAAAATTATTCGGTTCGTATTGAAGATGAGATGTGCTGATTAGTTTTTGGCAAAAGCAGGACCAACCGTTTGGGAGATCCGTAGCAAAAATGGCAAAAATAGCAATTATTAAAAAAACGGATCACCTGATTGGATTTTTCAAAAAATATTTTGTTTGTGTAGGAAGTGTGAAAAAATTATTAGTTTTTTGGGAAAAGCATTTTTTTCCAGTA
Organism: Ctenocephalides felis; assembly: GCF_003426905.1. Classification (NCBI taxonomy): domain Eukaryota; kingdom Metazoa; phylum Arthropoda; class Insecta; order Siphonaptera; family Pulicidae; genus Ctenocephalides; species Ctenocephalides felis. Next base: position 8,639,580 of record NW_020536999.1, read on the forward strand.
AATAAATTATTTTAACTTTACTATTCAATTTATATAATTCTGACAAATATGAGATCCTTCATTCTAAATTCTCTTCATTAACTTTTGATTATTTACTTTTCATGTAAACATATATAAATGTTCTCGTCCAATTCATAAGCTCCTATATTTAGTCTATAAAATACGAATAATAAAATTTGCAGTATTTATAATAATAGATTTGAAAGCGTTAAAAATTCTTCGAATATTTCATATGGTACGGGAAGTTCCAGCAATTTGCCTTGAGGCACGACGACTAGTTTTACCACCTATCAGAACTATGTTTTTTATTTAGTATTTTATTTTTATTTTAGTATTTTATTTTGAGTGTGCAACTTAACGGTCAACCACTTTATTTGAAATCTATAACCTTAAGTGAAAATTTGATATCATACTGCTTGATATCGAGCTGGCCGTGGTAGAGATCGAACCTAGAATTAGTGTGTGTCAGCTCACTTTCTTAACCACTGTCTTACGGGTAACTCAACAAAGAAAAAAATTACAAAACTTGCGTCAGTCGCCATAATAACTTAGTCAAAACAGTCAAAAATGACAAAAAAAAACTTTATTCGTCGTTCTTATTGCAGATGTTTGATATCATACAGCTTGATATCGAGCTGGTCTTCAACTAGATAGTGCTAGCCCACGTTTTTAACCACTACTTTAGGGTAGTCAAAATGTAGGTAGACAAAAAATGTTAAGCACTACTTTAGGGTAGTCAAAACAGTCAAAAATGACAAAAAAGCTTTGTTCGTCGATCTTATTTCAGGTGTTTCATATCATACTGCTTGATTTCGAGCTGGCCGAAGTAAAGATCAAACCTGAAATTACTGTGTGTCAGCTCACTTTCTTAACCACTGTCTTACGGGTAACTCAACAAAGTAAAAAAATTACAAAACTTGCATCAGTCGCCAATAACTTAGTGGTTGCTTACGTACGAAGACGTCCATCAGTCACGTGATCAATTTTTTAAAAAAAATTGAAGTCCTTTTTTTCACTTGGTTATACATGATATTTAAAATCACTTTTTTATAATTTTTACCACAGTTTGTATTTTTAGTTTACACCTGCTGTCTTCTTATATTACTCACTATGATTGAATTTTCCTCCTCCCGATTTTTCCGCCGGCGCCCGCACTATGTTATTGTGCTGTTATTAATCTTTGGCTGGTACTGGTCTTATTAAACATCTTATAGTGAAAGAAATAAATAGCGTAGCATTTATTTTATATACTTACACGAAAGATGTATACAATATAAAAAGAAAAAGACGACGACGACGACTTGAGGAGGAAAAACATAAAGAGGCGACTCTCTCGATCTTACATATATAAGGTTTATTATTATTAAACAGATAAATTAAGGGATACATTCGTTGATATATATTTTTATTGTTATTATTTAAAATGCATCAGAACTATTGTTATCAAGCTTGGTTGACCCTTTTTATTTGAAGCGTTTTCTTATTTAGAAGACATCCTGATGAGAGTTGTATGACTTTTCGTCGATGTTTTCCTTAAGACGAATGTATGTATTTCTAAGACTTAAAAGCAATTTGGTAAAAGTCGATATGTACTAGCAATGATTATTTTTGCATTAGGATCAGCCGAGCCATTTTTCTAATTATCAAAAAACTGCACGAAGTTTTGTCCTCGATTTTGCCTAAAATCCTGAATTAGTTACCCTATGATTCTTTTAACAAATGTTTCCCTTCCCTGATGTATAGTAGATCTCCATTAATTGTAGATCCACCAACCACCAGCCTAAAGCATCAAAAGTGACCGCAGGAAACTTTTCTCTTTGATAGAGGAGAAGAAACACAGGATGTTTTTATTGCCGGCGGTTTTTTTTCTGCTTAAATGCTAAACTTAAACACTTTTTATACAAAATAGACTACCTACTGTCCGTGTTTATTTTTATTAGTTTTATTAGAACAACAGATGGCTGCGATTACTGAAATCATAATAGTAATAATGGAACACCCAAGAAGAAGAAGAAAGTCCATGGTAATTTTGGTGACAGAAGAAAAATTATTAAAAATTATTTAAAAACTAGTTGGTATTGGTATATTTGAGGAAAGTTACATAAACTTCCCGATATGTGTAAATAATCGACTTAATCAATAAAATATAAATTAATATATGAGTGATTAAAAGTATTCCGGTGGATTTATTACACATAATTGCAAACGAACGAACACGTTATCTCGGAGTATTTTCTAAAAGCAAATTTTCACAAATCAATAATTTTTATAATTGAACCAGTTTTCGTAGGACTTTAATGGTTTAGTATGTTGATTAAGATCAAGTACTCTATCGTTATACCAAGTAAATCGTCTAATTTTAATTTTAACAAACGCCAAACAAACTACTCATTTTCTCAAACTTTGATGAATTTTTAAAATTAAACTACTTGTTGTAAGGCTGTAATATTTCAGTAAGTTCTATAATACAATGATATATATATCGTCGAAAAAAGTTCCATGAAAATCGGCTTAAATTTTACTTTGTGTCCCGGGTTTTTCTAAATGCAACATTTGTCTCGGATTTAGATCTTTTGTCTCGATTTTTCGAAAATTTGTAGGCAATTTTACCAGGTCATAACAAATTTAAACAAATATTTAAAAGAGTTAAACGAGGAATCTCTTACTCGAATTTGAAAAAATGGCCATACGATCTTAAATAAAATGTCAAAAAATAAAAAAATAGAGAGATCTCATAGGAGATAATCTCTTTAAATGCATTTACACTCAGCATATTGTCTTAAAAAATTATATTATATAAAAAAAACAGAATTAAATATCTTTTGGAAAAACGAACAAGTGCTATTTTTTTCAAATAATTATAAAGAAAGTGGAATAGAATTTTATAGAAGGCTCAAAAGCGAAAGTATAAGATCGAAAAATATGAGATATAATATAATATCGTAGATAAAAAAGTATTACAATCAAGAAATAGAGTTCTTACTAAAAGTTCGCAATAATGATTTAAAAAAAAAACTATTTTTAATTTCCCGTGGGGTAGTTATAGTAATGGGCCGAAAATCGAAAATGAATATTTTTGCATTTCTCGACGTTTTGAAGGTTTTTGAACATTTTGGCATACCTCAGGAAAAATGGATGTATGTATGGATACAATTTTTCGCCCACGTTTTCGGGCGCACGGATCAACCGATTTGAATGGTTTAAAAAACATTAGATTCATATTAATTGGGAGATGTGCTGATTAGTTTTTGGCAAAGGCATGTACAACCGTTACGGAGATACGGAGCAAAGAGTGCAAAAAATGCACATGATTTAAAAAACATTCAATTTGTAATGATTGTAAGAAGAGGTGATTAGTTTTTGGCAAAGACAGGTCCCGCCATTTCGAAGATACAGAGCTAAATATGCAAAAAATAGCAGTTTTTGAGTGAACTAAGCGTCCGATTTGAATGATCTAAAAAACTTTCTGCTTGTATTGACAAAACAAGTGCTTTTGAGGATAAAAAATTAATACGTCTTTTTTTATTAAAATTAAAAATTTGGATTAAAAATCCAAAAAATGACCCAGGCTAAGCACAGTCTAAGCGCCACTCTGGTACAAATGTTCATCCAAGTGCGTTTAGACTATTTATATATTGGAGCACTTTTCAAATTTTGTGAAAACTATTGAAAAATGTGAAAATGCAGCCAAGCTAAGCACAGTATAAGTGAAAATGTCGCACAGAATTATTTGCAAATGCGTTTAGACTGTGACTATACAGGTGCACTTTTTCAATTTTGTGTAAATTTGGCAACTATTTTTTTGAAATTGAATTCGAATTGAAATGACGATTGTTAATAGAAGATAGGAGATAAATTGATTTATGATTTATGATTTACATTTGATTTGCTCAGATATAACAAGATAGCAAAAATAATTTAAGTTCAAGTATTTGTAATAATATATTTGGAAACGTTTAAAATTTCTCGGATATTTCATTACGGTCCGGGAAGTACCAGCAATTTGCCTTAAGGCACGATGCCATACACCACTAGTTAAGAGATTTTTCAACCGAATCAATTTTTCCCATGGTATATCGAATCCAAGTAATTTTCCACGTACTCCTTATGAATTAATGTGTACTCTCGAGTATTTTATGAATTTTCACCTTTTTTATTACCTCGCCGGATTTCTTGCTAAGTGACTGTCGTCTCTAGCTTTCGGTGCCTGTCAAGGGCTCCGACCTTTTCCTCCTGAGGACCTTCGATAATAAATCAACGAAAGGTGTAAAGGTGTAATTAAAGATTATTAAATATTCAACGCGGATCTGAAACGCGAGATAAGACAAATGCTGAAATAGTCAGAGAACAAGGAGAAAATTTGTTCGAGTTGTAGGGGTGTCCTACAAATAAATGACAAAACTCAAAGCTTAACTTCTTGTTAACATCCCTTAGAGTAAATTTTAGTATTAGTCCAAAAAATAATTGTTTTTGATACTACTTCTGAATATTTTATTATACCCTACAATAAATAGATCTGTTTATTAACTTCCCGTAGGGTAAGTTATAGTAATCGCAAAAAAATCGGAAATGAAAATTTTTATATATCTTTACGTTTCAAAGGTTTCTGAACATTTTGACAAACATTAGAAAAAATGGATGTATGTGTGTGTGTGTGTGCGTGTGGATGTGTGTGTGCGTGTGGATGTGTGTGTGCGTGTGGATGCGTGTGTGCGTGTGGATGTGTGTGTGCGTGTGGATGTGGGTCTGTGTTTGCAAAATCTTCGAAAGAGTTGCCAAAGCTAAAATCTACCTATTTATATTCTAATGTAGAGTTCTGAAAAATATTCAATAGCATAATAATGTATTCTCATTTAAAGTGTTGCCAGACTGCAATCTACATATGTATTTTTTATGCAGTACCGTAAAATATTCAAAAGTGTTGCCAGAATTATAATCTATATATGTATTCTTACGTTCTTCTGAAAAATTCTCAAAAAAGCTGCCAAATAATTATCTACATTTAAATTCGAAAAATGCTTATAAGAGTTGCCAGATTATAATCTACATTTATATTCTAATGTAGATTTCTAAAAAAACTCAAGTGTGTCGCCAGAATTATAATCAACATTCTACATATATATTCTAATGTAGAGTTAATGTATGTGCGGATACAATCTTTAGTCGACGATTTCAAAAACACGGTTCAACCGATTTGAATAATTCAAAAAACATTCGATTTACATTGATAAGGAGACGTGCTGATTAGTTTTTCGCAAAGGCAGGTCCAGCCGTTTTGGAGATACGGGCCAAAAATTGCCCAAAATGGCAATACAGTTTTTGAGAGAACGGAGCGTCCGATTTGAATGATTCAAAATACATTTTATTTGTATTGATGAAATAAAAATTTCATGGCATTTTTTCTGAAGACAGGTGCAGCGGTTTTGGTAAAAAAATCAATTTATGGACCGATTCTGCCACATAGCAGAAAAATGTAATGGCAAGGCTATGTTATGAAGAACTTTCTATATAAAATCGTTCTAAATATTAATAAAAGCCATGTGGTTGCTGTATTTCTCAGGTTGTTAGATAGAAAACCTAACCTAGAAACCGCACAAATGCCATAAAAACGATTTTAGATAACATGGTCTTTCTGACCCAGCTTCATAACATACGAGTGACGTTGCAGTTTATATGTAAAACGCCCGAATGCGCAGTAAATACATGACATTTTGACAGTATTCAGTATGATTCAGTAGTATAATGTAAGCAAGTTGAAGCGTAACATGGCCTTGCCATAACATTTTTCTGTTAATGGTAAAAGTAATCATTGAAAATTGCAATACAAACAGAATTATTAGTAGACATGTAGTTGGGTGGACAAGTAGACAGGTAGATATAAAAGACAAGTAGATAAGTACACTATTAGTATTTAAATGGATTATTGACATATATAAGGAAGTTAATGCAAGTTGCCTTAGAGATTTTCCCCCAGCTTTATGTCTATTATGAACAAGTAGCAAAACTCTCAAGAACAAGAAGTTTCAACGATATAAATTACAGCAACTTGTAATTATTCTTCTGTGCAAGACGAGAGAAATACATTCCGAAGTTTACAAAGATAATTATTCGAAAAATAAACATCAAAAAAGGGAAAATAAAACGGAAATACGGCGTGTGTCCTATGAACCTCGCCAAACTTTAATGAAAACTGATCAATACTTGATAACATTATTTTATAAACTAGTGGTGTATGGCATCGTGCCTTCAGGCAAATTGCCGGAACTTCCCGTACCGTAATGAAATATTCGAGAAATTTTAAACGTTTTCAAATATATTACTACAAATACTGTAACTTTCAATATTTTTGCTATCTCGTTATATCTGAGCAAATCAAATGTAAATCATAAATCAATTTATTATCTCCAGGACATTAACAATCGTCATTTCATTTCGAATTCAATTTCAAAAACATAGTTGCCCAATTTACACAAAATTGAAAAAGTGCTCCTACATAGTCACAGTCTAAACGCATTTGCAAATAATTCTGTGCCACATTTTCACTTATACTGTTCTTAGTTTTGCGGAATTTTCACATTTTTCAATAGTTTTCACAAAATTGGAAAAGTGCTCCATTACACATAAACAGTCTAAACGCACTTGGGTAAACAATTGTACCAGAGTGGCGTTAAGACTGTGCTTAGCCTGAGTAATTTTTTTAATTTTTGATCCCAAATCACAAAAATATTTCATGGAAAATAAAAAAAGATGTAATAATTTTTTACCCTCAAAGCAATTGTTTTGTCAATACAAGCAGAAAGTTTTTTAGATCATTCAAATCGGGCGCCAAAAACTGCCATTTTTTGTACATTTAGCTCTGTATCTCCGAAACCGCTAGACCTGCCTTTGCCAAAAACTAATCACCTCTTCTACCCGTCATTACAAATTGAATGTTTTTTAGATCATTCAAATCCGATACTCCGTTCCCTCAAAAACTCGATTTGTATTTTTTGCAGTCTTTGCTCCGTATCTCCATAACGACTGGACCAGCCTTTGCCAAAAACTAATCAGCACATCTCCCTATCAATAGGAATCGAATGGTAAATGAATCATTCAAATCGGTTGATCCTTGCGCCCGAAAACGCGGAGGAAAAAATGCGGACATATAAAACACACATGCACACGCATCCATTTAGTTTCTGAGGTATGCCAGTAAAATGTTCAGAAACCATCAAAACGTCGAGAAATGTAAAAAATTTTATTTTCGATTTTCGGCCCATTACTATGACTACCTTACGGGAAGTTAATAAGCAATATTTTTTTTTTTAATTTCAATAAGTATTACAACTGTTAAATTATTAACATCAAGTAATATTGATAAATAATAACATAAATTTAAATAAATAAAAGTCAAAAGGATAAAATTTACATGAAAATAATATCCATAATATGATTTGATATAAAATATAAACAAATAATAGGTTGTCAAATATCTCCCTTCCGCCTTTTTGTATTATAAACCAAGAGCAAAAAAGCGGAAGGGAGATATTTGACAACCTAATAATAATAAAAATAAAATTAATAAATAATATAAATAAAATTTCTGAATAATAAAATAATACTAGAAAAATAATAAAATATAACAAAATAATAATAATAGAAATAGTAAGATAATAATAATAATAATAATAATAATAATAATAATAATTTTACAAATTTATTAGATCATTGGGAATTTTTCGTTTTAGCCTTGTTGGGCGCGCTTCTGAGAATACTTTGTGTGCCAAGTAATTTGGGTGTTCGTCTATTCTTCTTTTAATAAACAATATAAAATTTTATTGGATTATCCACCATTCCACTAATACCTATTACATTACAGCTTTATTCATCACCATATATTATTTACAACGTTAAAACAAAAAAGATCAACAGCAACAAAGTTCACAACACAAAAGTATTATATAATATAATTACCGATGAATATGGCGTGTAATACGTTTTGTTCCCCGACTGCAGAGCAGCAGAATGTTAAACTCATTTTTTCATCGCACTTTTTCCTCGCTATTTTGTATTTGTCTTTTGTCTTTTATTCAGTTTTTAACTAGTTTTCCTCATCCCTTCGTTGCCCTTCGTTGCCCTTTGTAATGTATTCATGGCGCGGAAAACACACCACACGCCGAGTGACAAAAGGGATGCAGGAAGATAGAGGATAGAGGAGGCGAGTGGAAAGGGTTTGTATAGGGTAGAGCGGGGCATAAAGGTCCACTTTGATTTTTAGTACCTGGTACTGGGACTACATAACAACAAATAACACTTATCAAACTAATAAGTATCGTACTGTGTTCAGTAAAATTCTTGAGATAATTCATCATTAAAACAAAAAAAATTTGGCTGTTTTTCTAAAATTTGTCTTCTGTCAAAAGGCAAAGGTCAAATATTTAATTTTTAATTTTAAAAAGGTTTCCGGAATAATAGCTAAATTATTTTATCAATGCAATGCAGTTTAATAATTAGGTTATAGCAATAAAATTTAAATTTATATCGTTAAATCTAAATTTTTATTATCTCATACTACTCATATACTATCATAAATCAGACTTACAACTATTAGTATTACAATTATTCTAACTTTCATTACTTTGTATAATTTACTTACAATTAGATTCAAATTCAAATTTAAATTTAGTTTTAAACTTATCTTCAAATTTTGTTTACATTTAAATTTTAGTTTGAAAACAAGATTTATTCAGATTTTAGAATAAATTAGATTAGGTTCTAATTGTGGTTCTAATTAGATTCTATATTTGCAGTGTTATATTTGCGGTTCTAAATATGGTTCTATTTAGGTTCTATGTAGATTTCAAATTTAGTCCTATATTTGATTTTAAATTTACGTTTTAATTTTAATTTTTAAATTAGGTTTTAAATTTAGTTAAAAATTTAAATTTTATATTTGGTTTAGAACTTGGATTTGAATGAATATTTTAAATTTAGGTTTTGAATTTAGGTTTTAAATTATTCAACTACGATTTATTATTAAATTTTAAATTTAGATTTTGAATTTAGATTTTAAATTTAGATTTTTAACACATAGATTTAAATTTAGTTTAAAACTTAGTTTTCAACTTAGTTTAAAAGTCAGATTCAAATGTAGTTTAAAATTTAGATTCAAATTTAGTTTAAAACTTAGATTTAGATTTAGACTATAAATTTAAGTTTCAAATTTGGATTTTAAGTTTAGATTTCAAATTTCGATTTAAATTTAGTTTAAAACTTAAATTTTAAATCTAGTTTAAAATTTACAATAAAATTGAGATTTTAAATTTAGATTTTGAATTTAAATTTTAAATTTAGATTTTAAATCTAGATTTAGATATAGATTTGAATTTAGATTTTAAAGTTAGATTTTGAATTTGGATTTTAAATTTAGATATTGAATTTATCTATTCAATTTAGATTTTGAATTTAAATTTTAAATTTAGATTTTAAATCTAGATTTAGATATAGATATGAATTTAGATTTTAAAGTTAGATTTTGATGAATTTAGATTTTGAATCTGGATTTTAAGTTTAGATTCTAAATTTAGTTTAAAATTTAGATATGATTTTAGATTTAAGTATAGATTCAAATTTAGATTTTAAATTTAGATTTCAAATTTAGGTTTTGAATTTACGTATTAAATATAGGTTTCAAATTTAGCTTATAAATTCAGATTTAAAATTTAGTTAAAAACTCAAATCTTAAATTTATTTAAAAACTTAGATAATAAATTTTGTTATAAATTTAGATTTTAATTTTAGTTCAAAACCTGGATTTAATTTTAATTCAAAACTTAGATTTAAAACTTAGATTTATGTAGATTTCGGACTTAAATTTTAATTAAGTTTAAAACTTAGCCGAGTCGTTTCTTTGTGATTTGCAAAATACTGATATATTTTTTGTCCACGTTTTACCCAAAATTCAGAATCAATGTTAAAAATTCAAAAACTGTTCGAAAGATGTTTTTGGGAATAGTACCGACTAGTTTTAGACAAAGATAGGCCGAGCCGGTTTTTTTTTTTTGTAATTACCCATTGGAAACATTCTTTTCCGCAATTTTTTTAATGTTGATAGATATAATGGTGGAAATGAATATAGGAAAATATTTCGACCTCACAAACAAGTCGTTTAAATTTAAAAAATCATCAAAATTTGGAAAAATTAGATAGTCAAAATTTGCGCTAAATTTGCTCTTACGATGGAATATGTAAAAAAATTGTATTTTATAAATGTAGAAGCCATCGGAATAAATTTGATACGAAGTCAATTAGAAATGGCTTTGGAATTAGCAAAGAAGTAAATAAATGAATGTAAAAAAATGTTACTATTAATTTGAATGACTAATTCATATCAAGGACTACGTACATGATAATCGTGCAGTTAAAAATTTTATCTAAATATTTAAATCTCAATCTCGGTCGAACAAGTCAATTATCACACATTTCTGGAAGTTCACGCAACTTGCCTCAAGGCAAAATGCCACTTTCAGCTAGTTCATCCATAATACTTCTCCCAAATCGATTTACCGATGAATTGAATGTCGACATCAGATAAAACCATACCAAGTGTTTGTCACTTTATCCAATGTGTAGTTTAAAAATTCTCTTCGGCCAGATAACAATCCGAGTAGTTGTCTTATATAGAATGTCCGCTGCTCGGATATAATATATTATTAAATCGAATGGACGTGTTAAAAGGAAAAATGATCCCGGACAGAACTACCAAGTTATCTTCGATCTTAGATATCGATATCGTTAAATCGAAACGATAATTAATGCTTTCAGGACATTACGCAAGATTAAAAGTTGGAATTGGAATCGATCAGCTGGGAGAAAATCAATCTGGGGGAATCAATCTCCATTTCCAATAGAAATCAAATGTTTAACTTCCCGAAGGAGCAGTTTATGTTTTCATCAAAAAATCCGATTCGCTAATTTTATGTTTTCTCGACGTTTCAAGCCACTCTGAATCGAATGAGACCAACATTTGGACCTAAAGTATTTTGGCGTGTGTGTGTGTGTGTGAACAGCTTTTTTACCGTAAATCGACGTTTTCTCAAAAACGGTTGGACCGATTTCAAAAATGTAAAAGCTATTCGATGTATTTCGACGAGGACTAGCGTTTCTGAGTTTTGTGTGACGATCGGCCGATCCGTTTCTTTGTAAAACGCAGAAAAGTGAAAAAAATTTCGTCCACGTTTTAGCCCGCAATTCTTAATCGATTTTGAAAATTCAAAAACTGTTCGAAAGATATTGGTTGGGAATCGTGCTGATTAGTTTTTGGTAGAGATCAGCCGGACCGTTTTCTCGTAACAGTTTTAAAAAAAAAAATTCAACGATGTTTGTGATTATTTTTTGACGGTAGATGCCATAGTCTTCTAGATCATACTAAAATATTACGGCCCTACAACAACTCGTTTAGCTTTAAAAATTCATCAAAGTTTGCAAAAATTAGTATCGCTTTTTTGGCATTTGTCAAAATTAGACCTTTGATCGACGTTTTCTCAAAAACGCCTGAACCGATTTCAGAAATTTAAAAGCCATTTGATGTATCTCAATGAGGACTATCGGTTTGTGAGACGATTTGTCAAACCGTTTCTTTGTAATTTGAAAAAAAGTGTTAAACTTTTCGTCCACATTTAAGCTCAAACTACCGAATCGATTTTAAAAAATCAAAAACTGTTCGAAAGATATTAGTTGGGAATGATACTGATTAGTTTTAGGTGAAAATCTACCGAGCCGTTTTCTTGTAATTAACTGTTGAAAAAAAAAATTTAAGCCGATTTTTATGGAACTTTTTTTGGCGATATATATCATGGTCTTATCTTAGAACTTACGGATTTACGACAAGTAGTAAAATTTTAAAAAATTTATCATTTTGAGAAAATGAGTAGATTTTTTGACATTTGTTATTATTAAAATTAGACGATTTACTTGGTATGACGATAGAGTACCTGGTTTTAATGAACATATACTAAACCATTAAACTGGTTCAATTCTAAAAATTGTTGATTTTTGAAAATTTGCTTTTAGAAAATACTCCGAGTTAACGTGTTCGTTCGTTTTCTATCATGTGTAATAAATTTACTCGGAATTTATTAATTTTTTATTAATTAAGTCGCTTATTTACACATTTCGGGAAGTTCATGTAACTTGCCTCAAGGCAAAATACCAATACCAACTAGTTATTAATTAAAATTAAATTGATGTATTATATTAAAATGACTATTATCTAATTTCGCTCGCAACAGAATTTAATTTAAAAACTTCCCTTTTTTATTCGCCTGCGGTGGTGTAAAGAGTATTCGGAAAGTTATTTAATTTCTAGTCCCGTAGTTGTCCCACACTTGTCCCATACTCAACCCATTGCCACATTTGGAAAAATCGTTGGTCTTTTCTCCTGTTTTTCCACAACGAAGAGAAAAAACTCTCTTGATGGCTTTTAAATTTGTCAACTGTCACGGAGGTGAGATTTTGAGGAGAAAAGGAGAATTTCTTCTTTCGATAGCTAAGTTTGTGATAATGATTGTACTTAAAATTTCAATATTTTACTAAATTTGTAGTTTCAATTATATTTCATATATTTATTAACTTCCCGAAGGAGAAGTTTATGTTTTCATCAAAAAATCCGATTCGTTAATATTATGTTTTCTCGACTATTCTGAATCCAATGAGACCAAATTTGGGAAAAGTATGTGTGTGTGTATATGTGTGTGTGTGTGCGTGTGCAACAACAGATTTTTTGCCGTAAATCGCTGTTTCCACAAAAACGATTTCAAAAATTTAAAAGCCATTCAATGTATCTCGATGAGGACTATTGTTTGTCAGTTTTGTGCGACGATCGGCCAAGCCGTTTCTTCGTAAAAAGCAGAGAAGTGAAAATTTTTTCGTCCACGTTTTAGCCCGCAATTCTGAATCGATTTTGAAAATTCAAAAATCGTTCGAAAGATATTGGTTGGTAATCGACCTGATTAGTTTTTGGTAGAGATCGGCCGGGCCGTTTTTTTGTAATAAGGTGTTAAAAAAATTTTTTTCGTCGATTTTTATTATTATTTTTTTGACGATAGATACTATAGTCTTCTAGATCATACTAAAATATTACGGCCCCACGGCAACTCGTTTAGCTTTAAAAATTCGTGAAAGTTTGCAAAAATTAGTATGGTCTTTTTGGCATTTGTCAAAATTAGAACTTTCATCGACGTTTGCTCAAAAACGCCTGAACCGATTTCAAACCGATTAAAAACCATCTGATGTATCTCGATGAGAATTATCGTTTCTCAGTTTTGTGCGACGATCGACCGAGCCGTTTCTTTGTAATTTGGAAAAAAGTGTTAAACCTTTTGCCCACATTTAAGCTCATACTGCCGAACCGAAAAATCGGCTTAAATTTTTTTTCAACAGTTAATTACAAGAAAACGGCTCGGTAGATTTTCACCTAAAACTAATCGGTATCATTCCCAACTAATATTTTTCGAACAGTTTTTGATTTTTCAAAATCGATTCGGTAGTATGAACTTAAATGTGGACAAAAAGTTTAACATTTTTTCCAAATTACAAAGAAAGGCTCGGCCAATCGTAGCCCAAAACTGAGAAACGATAATGCTCATCGAGATACATCGATTGGCTTTTAAATTTATCGGTTCAGGCGATTTTGAGAAAACGTCGATTTACGGCAAAAAATCTGTTCACACGCACACACACATACTTTTTCCAATTGTTAGTCTCATTCGATTCAGAATGTCTTGAAACGTCGAGGAAACATAAAATTAGCGAATCGGATTTTTTGATGAAAACATAAACTTCTCCTCCGGGAAGTTAATGTTTTGAAAATTTTACAAAATTTCAACTTCTTACCACTTGGATCTCATTGTATTTCCCTAGATCAAAATCTCACCAGGATTTGATGAAATACCTTGCTCGGTTTAAGTTATGACACCTTCTATTTACGGTTTACGGTTTACGGTTTGCAAATACTTATTAGTTTGGAACATACGAGAGGCTGTCAGTGTTCGTACTAATTGGAAGTTATTTGAATTATAAATCGTTTTGCAGTGCACATTTATTACTCATCTAGTATAGAGGTAGGTGCGGATAAAAGTGGATAATTAGATATTGCTGAAATAACTAGGTGTGAAAACTAAGGTTTAGGTATAGAGATGATAGGCACTTAGATACTTCTGTCGATTATCATGTGAACCAACTGATTAAACTCAATGATATCAAAGAAGTGTAATTAAATAACAAACTAGTGTTGCATGGCATCGCGCTTTAAGGCATATGGAGGAATGAAAGTACCCAAATAATACATTTGGTCATGTATTGTAAATTATTATTATTATTATTGTTATTATTACTATTATTTTATTATTATTATTATTATTATTATTATTATTACTATTATCTTACTATTTCTATTATTATTATTTTGTTATATTTTATTATTTTTCTAGTATTATACCTCAGAAAAAATTGTGTGTGTATGTGTGTGTGTTTTGTATGTCCGCATTTTTTCGTCCACGTTTTCGGGCGCACGGATCAACCGATTTGAATGGTTCAAAAAACATTCGATTCCTATTAATAGGGAAATGTGCTGATTAGTTTTTGGCAGAGGCAGGTCCAACCGTTACGGCGATATGGAGCAAAGAGTGCAAAAAATACAAATCGAGTTTTTGAGAGAACGGATCATCCGATTTGTATGATCCAAAAACATTCAGTTCGTAATGACGGGAAAAAGTGGTTATTAGTTTTTGGCAAAGGTAGGCTGAGCGGTTTCGGAGATACAGAGCTAAATGTTAAAAAAATGACAGTTTTTGAGAAAACTAAGCGTTCGATTTAAATGACTCAAAGAACTTTCTGCTTGTTTCAACAAAATAATTGATTTCGAAAAAAAAATTTTTGTTTCGATTTTTTTTTTCAAAGAGCACAGTCTAAGTGAAAATGTCGCACAGAATTGTTTGCAAATGCGTTTAGACTATGACTATACCGGAGCAATTTCAATTTTCTGTAAATATTTTGAAATTGAATTCGAAATGAAATGACGATTGTTAATGTTCTGGAGATAAATTGATTTATGATTTACATTTGATTTGCTCAGATATAACAAGATAGCAAAAATAATGAAAGTAACAGTATTTGTAATAATATATTTGAAAACGTTTAATATTCTTTGAATATTTCATTATGGTACGGAAAGTTTCAGCAATTTGCTGTAAGGCACAATGCCATACACCACTAGTTTTTTTTTTTAGTTTTTTGACGGATTGGAACCTTAATGATCTTATGGTTCAACTGACTTGAATGTGTTTGCAAATTTTCAAGAAAGTAGAATTTTGTCAAAAATTTCAAAAAGAGAATTTTATAAAATACAGATTTCAAAAATTTTTAAGTTCCACCAATTACACCACTAATTTGGTATAGAATAGTGAACTCCTTTAACCCTTTTCTCTCTGACTATTATTCTCTTGATTTCAATTACGATCCTCTCGCCTCTCCTAATTAGCATTAAGACAATTCTTTGAAATATAAAATTAAACGAAATTAGCATAATTTCATATATAATTCGCAACTCGCAATTTTTATAACGACAAAAGCGCTTTTAATTTTTAAAATAATAATTAGCAAGCAGGCAGGCGGCCTGGACGGGAAATTCATAATCGCTTAAGAGGTTTCCGTAATCAAAAGAATAAGACGCTCGTTTTTATTTTTTGTTTCTAGTTTGTTGCGAGAAAGTTTCTTGTGCATAATGAGACTGTTGTAATTGATAAGTTGGGTAAAGGATAAGTAATTTAAATTTTTAACTAGTGGTACGTGTATGGCATCGTGCCTTAAGGTGAATTGCTGGAACTTTTCGTAGAGTAATAAAATGTCCAAGGACTAGTGGGGCGCATGGCATCGTGCCTTAAAGCAAATTGCTGGAACTTCCCGTATCAAAAAAATTTTTTTTTAAAAGATTAACATTTTTGAAAAAAAAATACTCTGAAAAAATTAGATTTTTGAGAAACTATAAATTTTTGACAAAAATTTACTTTTTCTGAAAAAAAAAGACTTTTCGAAGAAAAATTTATTTTGAAATATTTTGGAAATTCTGAACTTTTTTTCAAAGCAATCGTACTGCTTTAACTGCATAGAGACGAAATATCGAAGCGGGTAAGCACCGCGTCGCCGTCTAACGGATAAACATTGGTACGGAACCCATAAAAATGTAAACAAAGTTTATACTTATTGTTAAAATCTCTATAAAATATCTGATAATTTATGTGAATATGTCTAATGATTATTTTTGACCGCCAGGTGGTAATTTTTTTTAATTTTTTCATTACATCTCCAAAACCATTAGACCTGCCTTCATGAAAGTTTGATCAATTCTTCATCTTGTCAATACAAGTAAATGTTGGTAAACCGAGTTACCATTTTTGGCACTTTTTGCCCCTGACTTCTTCGGAACGGCTAGACCTGCCTTCGCCAAAAACTAATCAGCACGTCACCTTATCAATACGAATCGAATGTTTTTTGAATTATTCAAATCGCTTCATTCGTGTTTCCGAAATTGTCGACGAAAATTTGTATTCGCACACACACACATACACGCACGCACACACATGCATACACACACGCACACACACACATACATCCATTTTTTCTAAGGTATGCCAAAATGTTCAAAAGGTTTTGAAACGTAAAGATATATATAAATTATCATTTTCGATTTTTTTGCGATTACTATAACTTGCCCTACGGGAAGTTTATTAATTGGGAATAATCTAGTTCGATTTAAAATAAAAGATTCTCAAATTATATAAATAAATTAAATAATTTTAAATAAGAAAATAAATCTACCTAAAGAAGAAAGAATATTTCAAGAGGTAAAACTATATCTGGGTAAAAAACACATTTATTTCCAAAAAATTTTTGGAAGACATCCACAGTTCAATTTTTTTCAGAAATTTGAAATTTTTCAGAAATCTAATTTTTTCAAAGTTTAAAAAAAATATTTAATCTTTTATTAAAAAAAAAACAATTTTTAGTACGGGAAGTTTCAGAAATTTTCCTTAAGGCATGATGCCATACACTACTAGTTGAAGCATTCAAATCGGTTGATCCGTGCGCTGGAAAACGTGGACGAAAAATTGTATCCCACACATACATCCATTTAAAAGATGAGTATAAAATCAAGTTAAGAATTATAACATTCTAGATCCTCCCCCACGAAGTAATGCCTAACGGCGGTTTCCGTGGGGACTAGAGGCAAGGGCAAAGCGGAGGTTTTAGTCGGAATTATACCAGGGCGGTATTGAGTCCGACATACCCAGACAAAAGACCTAGCCTGGTATGCGCAACAGCATTTCCTTTGCTAAACAAAAAAACACACACATCCATTTTTTCTGAGGTATGCCAAAATGTCCAGAAATTTTTGAAACGTAAAGATAAGCAAAAATTTACAATTTCGATTTTTGGACGATTACAATGACTTACCCTATGGGAATTTAAAAACTGATCTACATGTTCTAAATATCTAGGAACCAAGATCATCCCCTCTTGGTAAACAGTTTATTGTGGTCAGGGATAAGTGACTGAATTTTGTGTCCTAAACGTTTAGAAGAAGAATCACATAATTCACAGAATTCACCTAATAATTCCTTTATCTCACGAATGTTTTGTCGGAATTTGTGTTAAGTGTCTTCTTTCACTTGATCGTTCTCTACAGAATGTTTGCTTAATGCGAATTGGAATTAATTTTACGCTTCAGGCAGACGATTAATGAATAATTTTGAGTAATTGATATTCGCCGTTTTATTACCGGGAAAGAATAACTGTTTGTTGAAAGTAATAATTGAATTGGCCGCCCTTTTTTTTCTTCTTCTTCTTTGTTAATTTAGATAATGGACGGGTCGGGTTGATAGAAGTAGGAAGTAAAAAGTGTTGGTTGTAAGTCGAAATATTTCACGAATAGATTTTTGAATTTTAACCAAGTTTAAAAACAAATATTAATCTATCTATCTTACCTTCATCAGTGGGTGTAACTTCACTCGCAGCAGGAGCTGCTGCAATCTCCTTATTTGCAGCAAAACAGCAAAGCAGCAGCAAAACAAATAAAGTCCTCGCCATTGTTCCTGATTTATTTCAATATATCACTTGCACTCGATACAACACTACACTTGAACACAACACTTTATTTTAGAGAAAAATCTGGTCAAAGTTTTAAATCTTACTCTCGCTTGGAATCTGAAAATAAAAAAATATAACAGTAAGAAATAGACTGGACCATGGGATAAATAAATATTGCTTTACTCTGTTTTAGTGTTTTGTGTCTAAATTTTTATTGAACTTGGTCTCTAACTATAATACACGTACTTTAAACGTTTAAATTTTATTATATTATGAATCATAGATTGAATAAACTAAATGGATAGTTTATGATTAAATAATTTTGAATTGGAATGAAAAACTAGGATAAAAAGTATCCTATGTCCTTCTCCTGGCTCTAAACTACCTTCCTGTCAATTTTCAGCTAAATCGGTTCAGCCGTTCGTGAGTTATAAGTGTTGTAACTAACACAATCCTTTTATATATATATATATATATATATATATATATATATATACATAGATGTAGATTTTTGTGAAAACATATTTGATCTAGTTAAAAAAAATTCCATGTTCCTTTTTCATATTATATATTTATCTGGAACTAAACCTTTGGGTAAATTTACGTGCTACAGTTAGTGGCGCCTCTATGGAGTGCAGAAACAATTAAAATTAAAGACAAAAGCGGCAGTGTTTGCGAGCGACTATTGGCAAGTTGCATATTAAAACAGGTTTCTACCAGCTAGTTAAAACAGTTTTTTACCAGCTGGTTGTGTCTTTTTCGAATGTCGATAACTTATTTCCGTGTCTATTTATTTTTTTAAAATATATTCAAAAGTGTCGACGCCGTTATGAGTTATGGTGCTTATTAAGAATTCCAAAAACGATATTTTCTTTTCGTCTCCCGATATGAATAATTCTGTGATAAGTCTTTATTAAAACTCAACTCTGCATTATGGCGTTTACTATGAATTTATCATCGATTAGACGGGGAGCTGGGGAGATTCTATTAAGTAAGAACTTCAGTTAATAATCGATATTACTGAAAAAAATAGAACCATAGCCAAAAACTAGTGGTGCGTTAAGGCAAATTGCTAGAAAAATAAGAAAAATAATCAATCAATAAAAATTTATCGATCATTAATAACAACTATTTTAAATGTTTTAATAAATGTTATAAATACTATAAATTTCATTGTTCGTATTTTGTAGAACTACTATAATGTAAGTGCTCATATTTTGGCGACTACCTTAATATATGTATACAAGAAACATATAAACAAAACTTAATTGAGCCAAGGATTTTATCTCATATTTTTAAGAATTGTGTGAAATAAGCCATATATAATATATAAACATTTCAAATTTAAATTAAATCATTTATGTTCTGTTATTATATTTATACTTATTAAGTTATATAGGTAAATTTTGACATTTCTAGAAAATCTTTGATATTAAAAAATCCGTTATTTATTTTTGATATTTTTTAAAAAAATATGAATCTTTTTAAAATCCTTAATATTATTGAAAATACCGTTCTATCAAAAACTGCATTAACATTTTCTACAGTTTTTGCTCTGAAGTGGCTGGACCTGCCTTTTTCAAAAACTAACCAGTACGTCTACCCTCCCTCCCATCCCGAAATTGAATATTTTTTTATTTATTCAAATTCGTTGATCCGTGCTCCCGAAATCGTCGACACACCCAGAAACATTCATTTTTTCTAAGCTATAGCCTTGAAACGTAAAAAAAAGAATATTTTCTATTTTTTGCGATTACTGTAACTTATATAGAAGATCGAAAACATGACCACTTTGTCCATTACTTCAGTTTTGATTGTTTCCGCACTTCATAGAGGCGCCACCAGCTGTAAATTTACCATTGGGTTTAATTCTAGATAAGATTTATATAAATATACTAGCTGACCCGTCAAACGTTGTTTTGCTCAGTAAGGTATATTCTAAACAATTTGTTTGTTTGTCTGTTTGTCAAAAACATGTATTAATACTTTAAGTGTATAAGGATGTGTTGCTTGAATGCTATATACAATGATAGGTATTATAAAAACAATAAACCCCATTAGTTTGTCTATATTTTGTTTGGAAGTTTTATACACTTTCTACAGAAATCATGGTATAATCCAATCCAAGTCTTTTTTAGTCTTTCGACTTATTGATTACGTTCCAAGTCTTTCAGATTCTTTTTGGATTCTGGATTTTGTGTATAATTGTAAATAATACTACTGAGCTCATACAAAATTTTCAAATTTCTGCGAGGAGAGATAGAAAATGAATTAAGTATTTCTTCTTTGTCGTGATTTTTGAAAAGTTTCAAGTAACATTCGATGAACTAAAGTAAATTTACTAAAAAGTATATAAGTAGAGCAGGGCGAGGCACAAAGGCTCAATTTGACTTTTAGCAAATACTAATTATTTTTTAAAAACCAAACCAATTATATCACAACAAATAACTCATTTCGAACGAACAATTATCTGACTACGTTCAGTAAAACTGCCAGCTACTTCATCATTGTAGAAATGTGCTTATTTGCTGTCTTTCAAAAATTTGTTATCTAGACCTTTTTACCCTATAGACGGAGTAACTTGGAACGGCCAGGTTGCAAACAGGTTTAATGTCTTATTTTAATTTTAAAGGTATTTTGCAAAAGAATTACATTTTTAACTAATGCCAAAAAACTTTCAACGGAAGAAAATACTTTTATTATGGATTTTCAAAGATTACCGTTTATCTCCTGATAGCAAAGTCATAAGAAACAAAGGTTATAGCTGCTTATATATCTTTTTCCTTCTACTTTCAAATATTGTTGTTGAACAACGCTTAACTTTACTGGTTTTTGACACATCGGTGGTGGACCTTTTTAATCCTAGACCTTCATATATTACTATATTTATCTTCGATAAATTCTGGAAAATTATAACTGGGAAAATGTTATTCGACAAAATGTCCCTTTGATCGATACCAAATTTAAGTTTTGAATTGAAATAACATAAATAAAGAATAATATAACCTAGAAAATGTTTTATAATTACCAATGAGTATATAATTATACAAATGCAAAAAAAGAGTACTACAACGCCAAAAAATCCAAACTCCCGCACTATCTGTCCATACACCGGTGTTGACAATCTCACAATAAGATGAAATATTACAACACGTTCGCGTTCGACGCCTCTTTCTCTCTATTTCTCTATATATTTATATTTTTATTTTTTGATATTTTTATACTTTTATACTTTCATACTTTTATATTCTCCAACCTTCATTCTATTTTTTGACTTTTTAAAGTAATATGTTTCGTGTCAATTGTACAACTTATGACGGGCGATGTCAAATCGATTCATGTCAACAACCAGCAGGAGCTTTATTTTTGTTCAGGAAAAGACTTTATTTTTGTTCTGATAGATTAAGGAAAAGAACTAGGTGTAATGATATAAATAAACTAATTGGTACTAGTATTTTGCCTTGAGGCAAGTTACATGAACTTCCCGATATGTGTGAATAATCGACTTAATCAATAAAAAATAAATTAATTTACGAGTGATTAAAGTATGAAAACGAACGAACACGTTAACTCGTAGTATTTTCTAAAAGCAAATTTTCAAAAGAATATTTTTATATATGAACCAGTTTCCGTAGGACTTTAACAGTTTAGCATGTTCATTAAGACCAAGTACTCTATTATTATATCAAGTAAATAGTCTAATTTTAATTTTAGCAAACGCCAAAAAAAAAACTTATTTTCTCAAACTTTAATGAATTTTTAAAATTAAACTACTTGTCGTAAGGCTTAATATGTCATAATTTTTCAGTAAGTTCTATAAGACCATGATATATATCGCCAAAAAAAGTTCCATGAAAATATGCTTAATTTTTTTCTTCAACTGTTAATTACAAGAAAACGGCTCGGTAGATTTTCACCTAAAACTAATCAGTATCATTCCCAAATGATATCTTTCGAACAGTTTTTGATTTTTTAAAATCGATTCGGTAGTATGAGCTTAAATAGAATAGTAAACGAATATTTAACACTTTTTTTTCAAATTACTAAGAAACGACTCGGCCGATCGTCGCACAAAATTGACTAACGCTAGTCCTCATCGAGATACATCGATTGGCTTTTAAATTTTTGAAATCGGTTCAGGCGTTTTTGAGAAAACGTCGATCAAAGGTCTATTTTTAACAGATGCCAAAAATGCAAAAAACCGATACTAATTTTTGCAAACTTTAATGAATTTTTAAAAATAAGCAAGTTTTCGTAGGGCCGCAATATTTTAGTATGATCTATAGGGCTATGGTATCTACCATAAAAAAAAAATCATATAAATCGTCGATTTTTTTTAACTTTATTACAAGAAAACGGATACATCGAATATCTTATAAATTTTTGAAATCGGTCTAGCCGTTTTTGAGTTCACACACACACATACTTTTGGTCCAAATGTTGGTCTCATCCGATTCAGAATGGTTTGAAACGTCGAGAAAACATAAAATTAGCGAGTCGCATTTTTTGATGAAAATATTAACTTCTCCTTCGGGAAGTTAAAAATAAAATTTGTTGATGTTCGAGTTTAATTTTAATTATTTATTTTTTAATTTTACTTTAATTATTGAAAACAAAGTTAATGAATTATATAAATGTTAATTCAAATTAATATAAAAAGAAGTTATTTGAAATTCGACTATTTATATTCACAATTCAAATCATTGAAAAAAATAGTTCTGGTTACTTTAGAATTATACTGTTAAACAAAATTATTTGAATAAATAGATTGTATTTAATTTTTTTTAATGCATTATTAATTCACAATGACATAAAGTAAA
Source organism: Ctenocephalides felis (assembly GCF_003426905.1). Classification (NCBI taxonomy): domain Eukaryota; kingdom Metazoa; phylum Arthropoda; class Insecta; order Siphonaptera; family Pulicidae; genus Ctenocephalides; species Ctenocephalides felis. Next base: position 8,662,523 of record NW_020536999.1, read on the forward strand.
TATAGGTCGTTTTCGAATTATTTGACCAATTTTAATGTAAAAATTAAATATATAAATATAGAACAAAACTTTTACTAAATATTCGAGAACAGAATTTTATAAATTCATATTAGAGTTTACGATACAATTTCACTAGTATATTAAAGAATAGAACTCTTTTTCATTATATTATATATAACTGAAATAAATTTGTACGTAGTTCATATTTCTTTATTAAAAAAGTTAATAAGATCATTGTTTGATAGATTATTTTGAACGATAAAAAATTGTGATAAATTGTGTGTTTCTATAAATATTGATTTAAATAGACAAACAGTGATTTCGAAAATAATTTAGTTTCTATGTTAATTAAATTAAAAATAACTAAATCTATGTTAATTAAATTAAAAATAACTAATTAAAAAAATAAATTTACTAAAATACCTTTTATATTTTGTATATAAATATCCTTTATCCTTTCCAGCCAGCACAAATATTGTCAACTCTCACAAAATCCCTTCACAACAATTCTTTTATTGGTTCCAATTAATTTAACTAAAATCCATCAAGTGGCCAATTTGTGGCACAAAACCACATAATAAATACACTTCACAACAACTTCATGGAAAATTCATTTTGTATTCGAATTCAAATAACATAATTTATACTCTATTATTCCTTGATTTAGTTTAATAAATTGAATTATTTAGAACAAAAGTTTTGGGTGGTGAATTTTGATATAAACTCTTCACTACACTAATATAATTGAATAGCAAATGCACTCTTATAAATTTATTTAACAATAACAATATTTATTCCATGAATACTTTTTTTGCTCTAGACTATTTTAAATTTTATAAAAACATTATTATTATTTATTATATTATTGAGAACAATTTGAGATAGAGTTTAGTGAATAAAAAAATTAGTTTTACAGTTTCACAATAATTTTGAAAAATTATCCACACATATTTTGAACTATTAAAGTTTATTTAACACTAAATTTAATTTGGTGTCACCACTTAATTATCCATGTCAAATAAAATTCATAAAATTGAGTCAAATTCTAAGACAGTTCACTTTACATTCTTTTGTTCACCAATTTTCTCACATTTTAATTTTTAATTTAAAAAATTGAAGACCAATGTTGATAAAATAATTACCACACTTTTACTTATTGTTAGCAAATTGCTACTTTTAAGCAAAATCATGAACACTTTTTTTCACGTTTATCAATATTTTAAATATTAATTTTATTCACCAATTCACCAATTTTTTAAATATTTTCATTAAAATCTCCAATCAATTTAGAAAAGTTATCAGGGGAAATGTAAGTTTAATTTGTGTACAATTTTTTTTTAATAATTTTAGGATTTTAATGAAACTTTTTCACTTTTATTAAATTCACTATTTTTTTATAATTTTCATCAAGTCTCTCCCTAAACTATAAAAATTTGTCCAATAAATTTAAAAAAAGTCCAATTTTTGTGAAAACAACTTTTGCACTTTTATTTGCACCTCAAAAATTGTATTTGATTTGTTCACCATTTTTTTTTAAATTTAGCAAGGTTCACAAAATCAATTTTGTATAAATGTTTGTAATCAATTTTGTATCAATTTTATATAAATAACCATTTGTCTTCTTGGTCTTTTAGATTTTTTTTTTTATTTTAGGCAACACAAATAATAAAAGAATTGGTCAATTTTTGCAGAATAACTACTTTGCACTTATTAACTGATTTTTACAAATTGGAAAAAAATATTACAAATTTGTCAAAAATGATTCCTTAACGATTATTTGTCCAAAACTTTTGTCTTCACCAATTTTTTTAATTTTAAATAACTTAAACTTTGGTAAAAAATCTTTTTTACATCTAATTTATGCTCACAAATTAAACTCATTCAATTTATTCACCAATATTTTTTACAATTTTTATTAAGTCTTTAAACTTTATTAGTTTTTTTAAGCAAATCTACTTTTATGTAATTCTTCAGAATCTTTCACAAATTCAAAATTTGTTCATATTCCAATTTGGGGTCAAAATCAGTCTTTTCACAATTATTTGTCCAATTTGAGTCCTCACCAATTTTTTAAAGTTAAATAACTCAAACTTTGAAAATTTTCAATTCAACGTTCAATTTTTGTAAAGACACATTTTTACCCTTAATTTATGCTCACAAATTGAACTCATTTAATTCATTCAACAATTTTTATGTAGTGTTTAAATTTAATTAATTTTTGTAAGCAAGTCCATTTTTATGCTCACAAATTGAACTCATTTAAACCATTCACCAATTTTTATTAAGTGTCAAATTAATTAATTTTTTTTAAGCAACTTCACTTTTATAATCTCTCAGAGTTTTTCACATATTCTCAAAAAAATTTTCAACCGACAAAGGAGTTACCCTTATTTAATTAATTAAACTATTTTTTATAATTATATATAATTGAATATAAAATCTTAATTAAATTTTTTAAACATCCTCATAACTTCACAAATTTTTCTTCCAACTAATAACTTCAGAACTTGTTTATTACTATTGACACCACATTTTCGTCATCCAACGAATTAACCTTATATAATTAATTAAACCATTTTTATAATTTTAATTAAATCTCAAAATTTAATAAAACAAATTTTCAAACAACTTTTTTTACCAATTTCACAAATCATCAAAATGTTCGGTAATAATTTTCCGTTTATTATTAAACCATTTTTAATTAAAATTAAAACTCAAAATTTATAATTATAATTAAAACTCAAAATTTAATAAAAATAAATTCAAACAACTTTTTTTTATAAATTTCACAAATCATCAAAATTCTCGGTAATAATTTTTCAGTTTATTATTATTCTTTTCGATTTTTCTGTATATTATTCTTATATCACGTAAATTTTCATATATCCATCGACCATCAAGGGTTCTTTCTTCCGCCGACGTGTTAACCCTCCGACAGACGGTTCAGTACTGAACCGACTGACTCTGACTAAGCCTTAAGCCATGCCCACTGGAAGGTGGATGGCTGCGAAGGGAACAACGCGAATAGAGAGAGACGAGATGAGAAGTGTCCCTTCCAGTTCGCGTTTTCGTTTCGACTCGAGTTCAGTCGAGTTGAGTTGAGTTGAGTTGAGTTGTGTGCGGAGTCGAGCAAAGCTTTGATTCCCTTGAAAAAATTACACGGAGGTTGAGACACTGAGGAGCGACTCGGCCTTAAGGCAAAATGATCGACTTGAACAATAATATTTTAGCTATTTAAAGAGCGACCATTGATCACGTGATCGATTTTTAAAATTTTTTGGACCTTTCCTTCCCCTTGGTGATACTCTGTGATATTCAAAATTAAACCCCTCTCCCTCCCCCTTCTCCTGTGATATATAAAATTAAACCCCTCTCCTTCCCCCTTTCTCATCAAACATCACTTGTATTTTTAGTTACGAGAAAAAAATAGGGTAGGGTAAGTTATAGTACTGGACCGAAAACCGAGAATAAAAATTTTTGTATATCTTCACGTTTGAATGTTTCTGAACATTTTGGTATACCTCAGGAAAAATGGATGTATGTGTGTGTGTGTGTATTTTGTATGTCCGTATTTTTTCGTTCACGTTTTCGGGCGTACGGATCAACCGATTTGAATGGTTCAAAGAACATTTAATTCCTATTGATAGTAAGCTGTGCTGATTAGTTTTTGGCAAAGGAAGGTCCAGCCGTTAAGGAGATACGGAGCAAAGAGTGCAGCAAATAGAAATCGAATTTTTAAGAGAACGGAGCATCCAAACAATTGGTGATTAATTTTTGGCAAAAGCAGGTCCAGTCGTTTTGGAGATACCGAGCTAAATGTGCAAAAAATTGCAGTTTTTTCAAAAAAAAATTTTTTTTTGTATATCGAAAATAATTCAGATTTTAATTTCAATTCTGGCTAAAAGTCAAAAGTTTACTTATATATAACTCCAGAACGCATGAACTGATTTCGACAATTTTGCATTCGTTAGAAAGGTCTCGGGCTCCGCAAGGTTTATAGCTAAAAAATAGTGGTGCATGGCATCGTGCCTCAATTCAAATTGCTGGAACTTTACGCACCGTAATTAAAAATTCGAGTAATGACATTAGTGAGAATTATCAGAATTATGTTTGATTAAGTCAACAAGCAATTCTTGCCGCAAAGAATAATGATGTACACGCACTGAATTCACCATTCAATCAAAAATGGCTGGCGATTTGGTGACATACCAATGATTCCGACTGTTTTTCCGTTTGACTTCAAACGATTGCAATTTACAGTTCGTCTTTCGTTTGTAATGACAATTAACAAGCCGCAAGGCCAATAGCTTAGTGTTTGCGGGATAAATTTCAAATATATTATTTAGAAAATCATTGTTTTTCACATGGACAGTTATACGTTGCCTGTTCACGAGTTGGAAAACCATTCGCTTTGTTTGTATTAACGCCAGACCAAAAACAAAAAATGTGGTTTACCAAAGAGCACTTCAATGAAACGGATAATTTGCGGATTCACTTTCATTTACTTAGAGAAGTTCAACTAAAAAACACTTCATTTTTGTAATCGAAATAAATTCATTACTGTTGTGTAATAAAATCAAATTTTTCCTTTTCAAATATAAACAAACAAAAAATTTCTTCATCTTTCTCACGAAACCGTCTGGTGGCGAAACGGAGTTCGTCGGGTTTGCTAGTATATATATATATACTATTCTCCTGTCCTCTCTATCTCCACGATCGAAAGTCCGGGTGCATATATGAAGTGTCTTTATGACGGCAGCTTGCCGCCGATTTAGCGCTTCCGTTTAGCGGCGGCAAACGCCACATGACGACGACGACACCGACACACACGAACGAATAGAGCGGCGGCAACTTGCTTGTTATAACACAACCACCACCACACACACACACGAGTGGTGGACACGAGGAGAAAATGATGGAAATATGTGCCATGGAAAATATTATAGTGGTCAACACGGAATCAATTGGGCCATTTGTGAAACAAATAGGGGTACTACGGGTAGAGATACCCGGTGAGAAATTGTAGATGGGTAGATGGAAACCAGGTTGAGATTAAGATTAGTGCTTCAAGTTATTGCTAGATAAAAGAGTAAAATATGTTATAGTAATTCATTTTTTTCTAACCTTGTTTTTCTCTAAACTTCTAATTCTATTCTATCTCGAGTCAACAATTCAAGTTCTACTTGATTTTAATCTAGCAAATCAAATCACAATTTTTTGTCAGCGCCAAGACTCGAACCGAGTATCCCTGATATTTAAGTTGGGCTGAATACTGACTGAGCTAGAAATGGTAGATGACAACCAGGTTTACCAGTTAGCTGTGATTGACGAATATCTGGTTCACTTTGTTATAGAGAAGTGGCAGCATTTTGTGTTGACGTATATGCTCGTCATGTGTATAAAACAGTAAAATTACTTGTGTAAGCGAAAAAGCAATAAATTTTTATTGACACTCAGTACATTTTTGAACTACGAATTAGAAAAAAAAGAGTGCGCGTAAGGTTCACTTACGCGATTGTAGTAAAACTCATTTGCTACAGTACAAGATGGCATTTAAGTAAAAATAAATACATCATATAACAATTTTGAATAATGTTCATTAGTAATAATATGGTAACACTCGTGATGCACACATTTATTAATGTCAAACAATTATACATATTTATATGATAAATTATAAATTATATATTTGTAATAGCATTAAAAATATGTATAATATTTAAAATAATAATGTAATTAAAGTAATACTTCAAATACGACATGATCGGTTTGTCATTGTAATTAGCATTTAGAAATGAACTTTCATTAGAGAAATGAAGTAATTGCTGATTAATAACTACTATAATATTTGTTCGCACATGTTAAACAACGCCCAAATAAATATTGTTTTCACAACTTCACTCATCATGTAATATTTGTGTTTGAAGAACTTTATGTAATTAAAATTAACATGCATTCATTGGCTGCTTGCATTTTTTTTTTACTTTTTTGCTGGCGATATAATCTCGTTCTTTGAACGGCTGTAATATCTGTCTTGCCTGAAAAATATTTTTCATTTTAATAACTTCAAATATTCACAGAAACTGCGAACAATATAGAAATAATTTATAATTAATAAACTTACGTTTAGTACAAGACACACATGTTTAATTTGTTTCATTATTTTCAAGAACTAAGTAAAATATTCTTCTGATTTAGGCATTTTTCAGTAAATCAAGATTTGCACTACGATGTAACTTTAAAATTATCTTTTAATTATCGTTTAATTATTATCGTTTAATTATCTATGTCGATTTCCTTGTCGATATCGTTACGCCTACAACGTTGATGCCGGCACTCATACAACGACAGATCTCTATTCACATACTCGACGACTAATCACGATCGACCCCTTATAGAAATTATATCATCGAGAGCGAATGACGAATCATTAGCAGTCGACTCCTATCTTATCTTATTTTATCTGCCGTATCGCACTTCCGTTGCATTTGTACGGATTTATACCCTAGTCGCGCTTAAAAAAGTTTTCCTTCAACAACACTTTTGCATATAGTTATGTTATATGATATTTATAGGCTGTGCTCAGAATATAGTCTGCAAGGTCTATTTATCATTTATAATTTCCAGTAGTAATTTATTAATAATTTTGCCGATGGCGTTTTGTACGAGTCTACATATAAGAGAAGTACCTACTTTACGATCAAAATGCACAAAGTCAGGAGCCAACTCTATGTATTCCACTTTAGTTAAAAACCATTGTTTAGATCAGTGTTTTCCAATCTTTTTAGACAATGTTTTTAGTTAATATTCAAACATTTAAAAGGGTCTCATAAATAAAATAATTAACTTCCCGTAGGGTAAGTTATAGTAATGTGCCGAAAATCGGAATGAAATTTTTGCATTTCTCGTCCCAAGCTAGCACGGTCTAAGCGCCACTCTGGTAAAATGTTTTCGCAGTGCGTTTAGACTGTTTATGTACTGAAGTACTTTTCCAAACCGCAGTTCCAGCGGTTTTTTAAAATACGGTAAAAAAGTAAAAATGCAAATTTGGCGGTAAAAATGATCATTAGACATATGCACATCAAATTATCAGATATTTTATGGAAATTTTAATAAGTACAAATTTGTTTGTATTTCTGCGGGTTCCGATTCAAAGATACAAACAAATTCCAATATTTCAAGATAGTCCCAATTTTTTCAAAAATATCAAAATTTTCAAAAAAAATTTCTTTCAAAATTTTGAAAAATTAAAGCTTTAAAAATGTTGAACAATGGTGTGGAAATTCTAGTAATTTGCCTTAAGCCTCGAGATTTATACTGAATGAATAACAATATTAATTATGATGATAAGAATAACAATAATAATGATAATTGTTCTTGACAGAAAAACCTGATGATGGATGTACCTAGTCCCGAAACGTCGTAATTAACATATACAAAAAAACTTATTATTTATTATTTAAAATATCCATTATATATTATTTAAAAAATCCATGAAATATCAATTAATATATGTTATATATTTAAATACAATTTATCCCTTCATTCAGTTTCTTCTTGTACTATTTTTTTTTATTCATGAAATGTTCTAAATGACGAATTGTCATCGATCCTGTCAACATGTGTGTCCTAGACACTAAAATATTCAAATTTATTGTCCTATTAATCGATTCTAAACGGAAGCACATCCTTCCAACAATAAGGATGTTGTGTCCTAGAAAAATAGACGCGTTTGT
>NW_020536999.1:8671258-8693007 GCF_003426905.1 Ctenocephalides felis
TAAGGTCGAGTCGCTCCTCGCTATCTCGACCTCCATGTAATTTTTCAAGGGAATCAAAGCTTTGCTCGACTCCGCACACAACTCAACTCAACTCGACTGAACTCGAGTCGAAACGAAAACGCGAACTGGAAGGGACACTTCTCATCTCATCTCTCTCTGTTCGCGTTGTTCCCTTCGCAGCCATCCACCTTCAGTGGGCATGGCTTAGGCTTAGTCAGAGTCAGTCGGTTCAGTACTGAACCGTCTGTCGGAGGGTTAACACGTCGGACGGAAGAAAGAACCCCTGATGGTCGATGGATATATGAAAATCGCGAAAATAATAATAATATACAGAAAAATCGAACAGAATAATAATAAACGGAAAAATTATTACCGAGAATTTTGATGATTTGTGAAATTTATGAAAAAAGTTGTATGAGATTTTGTTTATTAAATTTTGAGATTTAATTATAATTATAAATTTAGAGTTTTAATTTTAATTAAAAATGGTTTAATAAATAATAATAAACGAAAAATTAACCGAAAATTTGATGTTGTGAAATTTATAAAAAAAAATTGTTTGAATTTTTTTACTAAATTATGAGATTTAATTAAAATTATAAAAAAAATGGTTTAATAAATAATAATAAACGGAAAATTATTACCGAAAATTTTGATGATTTGTGAAATTGATAAAAAAAAGTTGTTTGAATTTTTTTTAATATATTCTGAGATTTAATTATAAATATAAAAAAATGGTGTAATAAATAATAATAAACGGAAAATTATTACCGAAACTTTTGATAATTTGTGATTGTAAATTTATAAAAAAAAATGTTTAAATTTTTATTAATAAATTTTGAAATTTAAATATAATTATTAAAAATGGTTTAGTTAATTATATAATGTTAATTCGTCGGATGACGAAAATGTGGTGTCAATAGTAATAAACAAGTTCTGAAGTTATTAGTTGGAAGAAAAATTTGTGAAATTATGAGGATGTTTAAAAAATTTAATTAAAATTTTATATTCAATTATATATAATTATAAAAAACAATTTGATTAATTAAATGAGGGTAATTCCTTTGTCGGTTGAAAAATTTTTTGAGAATATGTGAAAGACTGAAGGATGAAATAAAAGTGAAGTTGCTTAAAAAAATTAACTAATTTTACACTTAATAAAAATTGGTGAATGAATTAAATGAGTTTAATTTGTAAGCATAAAAATGGACTTGGTTAAAAAGATTAATTAAATTTAGACACTTAATAAAAATTGGTGACTGAATTAAATGAGTTCAATTTGTGAGCATAAATTAAGGGTAAAAATGTGTCTTTACAAAAATTGAACGTTGAATTGAAAATTTTCAAAGTTTGAGTTATTTAACTTTAAAAAATTGGTGAGGACTCAAATTGGACAAATAATTGTGAAAAGACTGATTTTGACCCCAAATTGGAATATGAACAAATTTTGAATTTGTGAAAGATTCTGAAGAATTACATAAAAGTAGATTTGCTTAAAAAAACTAATAAAGTTTAAAGACTTAATAAAAATTGTAAAAAATATTGGTGAATAAATTGAATGAGTTTAATTTGTGAGCATAAATTAGATGTAAAAAAGATTTTTTACCAAAGTTTAAGTTATTTAAAATTAAAAAAATTGGTGAAGACAAAAGTTTTGGACAAATAATCGTTAAGGAATCATTTTTGACAAATTTGTAATATTTTTTTCCAATTTGTAAAAATCAGTTAATAAGTGCAAAGTAGTTATTCTGCAAAAATTGACCAATTCTTTTATTATTTGTGTTGCCTAAAATAAAAAAAAAAATCTAAAAGACCAAGAAGACAAATGGTTATTTATATAAAATTGATACAAAATTGATTACAAACATTTATACAAAATTGATTTTGTGAACCTTGCTAAATTTAAAAAAAAATGGTGAACAAATCAAATACAATTTTTGAGGTGCAAATAAAAGTGCAAAAGTTGTTTTCACAAAAATTGGACTTTTTTTAAATTTATTGGACAAATTTTTATAGTTTAGGGAGAGACTTGATGAAAATTATAAAAAAATAGTGAATTTAATAAAAGTGAAAAAGTTTCATTAAAATCCTAAAATTATTAAAAAAAAATTGTACACAAATTAAACTTACATTTCCCCTGATAACTTTTCTAAATTGATTGGAGATTTTAATGAAAATATTTAAAAAATTGGTGAATTGGTGAATAAAATTAATATTTAAAATATTGATAAACGTGAAAAAAAGTGTTCATGATTTTGCTTAAAAGTAGCAATTTGCTAACAATAAGTAAAAGTGTGGTAATTATTTTATCAACATTGGTCTTCAATTTTTAAATTAAAAATTAAAATGTGAGAAAATTGGTGAACAAAAGAATGTAAAGTGAACTGTCTTAGAATTTGACTCAATTTTATGAATTTTATTTGACATGGATAATTAAGTGGTGACACCAAATTAAATTTAGTGTTAAATAAACTTTAATAGTTCAAAATATGTGTGGATAATTTTTCAAAATTATTGTGAAACTGTAAAACTAATTTTTTTATTCACTAAACTCTATCTCAAATTGTTCTCAATAATATAATAAATAATAATAATGTTTTTATAAAATTTAAAAATAGTCTAGAGCAAAAAAAGTATTCATGGAATAAATATTGTTATTGTTAAAATAAATTTATAAGAGTGCATTTGCTATTCAATTATATTAGTGTAGTGAAGAGTTTATATCAAAATTCACCACCCAAAACTTTTGTTCTAAATAATTCAATTTATTAAACTAAATCAAGGAATAATAGAGTATAAATTATGTTATTTGAATTCGAATACAAAATGAATTTTCCATGAAGTTGTTGTGAAGTGTATTTATTATGTGGTTTTGTGCCACAAATTGGCCACTTGATGGATTTTAGTTAAATTAATTGGAACCAATAAAAGAATTGTTGTGAAGGGATTTTGTGAGAGTTGACAATATTTGTGCTGGCTGGAAAGGATAAAGGATATTTATATACAAAATATAAAAGGTATTTTAGTAAATTTATTTTTTTAATTAGTTATTTTTAATTTAATTAACATAGATTTAGTTATTTTTAATTTAATTAACATAGAAACTAAATTATTTTCGAAATCACTGTTTGTCTATTTAAATCAATATTTATAGAAACACACAATTTATCACAATTTTTTATCGTTCAAAATAATCTATCAAACAATGATCTTATTAACTTTTTTAATAAAGAAATATGAACTACGTACAAATTTATTTCAGTTATATATAATATAATGAAAAAGAGTTCTATTCTTTAATATACTAGTGAAATTGTATCGTAAACTCTAATATGAATTTATAAAATTCTGTTCTCGAATATTTAGTAAAAGTTTTGTTCTATATTTATATATTTAATTTTTACATTAAAATTGGTCAAATAATTCGAAAACGACCTATATTTACTTTATGTCATTGTGAATTAATAATGCATTAAAAAAAATTAAATACAATCTATTTATTCAAATAATTTTGTTTAACAGTATAATTCTAAAGTAACCAGAACTATTTTTTTCAATGATTTGAATTGTGAATATAAATAGTCGAATTTCAAATAACTTCTTTTTATATTAATTTGAATTAACATTTATATAATTCATTAACTTTGTTTTCAATAATTAAAGTAAAATTAAAAAATAAATAATTAAAATTAAACTCGAACATCAACAAATTTTATTTTTAACTTCCCGAAGGAGAAGTTAATATTTTCATCAAAAAATGCGACTCGCTAATTTTATGTTTTCTCGACGTTTCAAACCATTCTGAATCGGATGAGACCAACATTTGGACCAAAAGTATGTGTGTGTGTGAACTCAAAAACGGCTAGACCGATTTCAAAAATTTATAAGATATTCGATGTATCCGTTTTCTTGTAATAAAGTTAAAAAAAATCGACGATTTATATGATTTTTTTTTTATGGTAGATACCATAGCCCTATAGATCATACTAAAATATTGCGGCCCTACGAAAACTTGCTTATTTTTAAAAATTCATTAAAGTTTGCAAAAATTAGTATCGGTTTTTTGCATTTTTGGCATCTGTTAAAAATAGACCTTTGATCGACGTTTTCTCAAAAACGCCTGAACCGATTTCAAAAATTTAAAAGCCAATCGATGTATCTCGATGAGGACTAGCGTTAGTCAATTTTGTGCGACGATCGGCCGAGTCGTTTCTTAGTAATTTGAAAAAAAAGTGTTAAATATTCGTTTACTATTCTATTTAAGCTCATACTACCGAATCGATTTTAAAAAATCAAAAACTGTTCGAAAGATATCATTTGGGAATGATACTGATTAGTTTTAGGTGAAAATCTACCGAGCCGTTTTCTTGTAATTAACAGTTGAAGAAAAAAATTAAGCATATTTTCATGGAACTTTTTTTGGCGATATATATCATGGTCTTATAGAACTTACTGAAAAATTATGACATATTAAGCCTTACGACAAGTAGTTTAATTTTAAAAATTCATTAAAGTTTGAGAAAATAAGTTTTTTTTTTGGCGTTTGCTAAAATTAAAATTAGACTATTTACTTGATATAATAATAGAGTACTTGGTCTTAATGAACATGCTAAACTGTTAAAGTCCTACGGAAACTGGTTCATATATAAAAAATATTCTTTTGAAAATTTGCTTTTAGAAAATACTACGAGTTAACGTGTTCGTTCGTTTTCATACTTTAATCACTCGTAAATTAATTTATTTTTTATTGATTAAGTCGATTATTCACACATATCGGGAAGTTCATGTAACTTGCCTCAAGGCAAAATACTAGTACCAATTAGTTTATTTATATCATTACACCTAGTTCTTTTCCTTAATCTATCAGAACAAAAATAAAGTCTTTTCCTGAACAAAAATAAAGCTCCTGCTGGTTGTTGACATGAATCGATTTGACATCGCCCGTCATAAGTTGTACAATTGACACGAAACATATTACTTTAAAAAGTCAAAAAATAGAATGAAGGTTGGAGAATATAAAAGTATGAAAGTATAAAAGTATAAAAATATCAAAAAATAAAAATATAAATATATAGAGAAATAGAGAGAAAGAGGCGTCGAACGCGAACGTGTTGTAATATTTCATCTTATTGTGAGATTGTCAACACCGGTGTATGGACAGATAGTGCGGGAGTTTGGATTTTTTGGCGTTGTAGTACTCTTTTTTTGCATTTGTATAATTATATACTCATTGGTAATTATAAAACATTTTCTAGGTTATATTATTCTTTATTTATGTTATTTCAATTCAAAACTTAAATTTGGTATCGATCAAAGGGACATTTTGTCGAATAACATTTTCCCAGTTATAATTTTCCAGAATTTATCGAAGATAAATATAGTAATATATGAAGGTCTAGGATTAAAAAGGTCCACCACCGATGTGTCAAAAACCAGTAAAGTTAAGCGTTGTTCAACAACAATATTTGAAAGTAGAAGGAAAAAGATATATAAGCAGCTATAACCTTTGTTTCTTATGACTTTGCTATCAGGAGATAAACGGTAATCTTTGAAAATCCATAATAAAAGTATTTTCTTCCGTTGAAAGTTTTTGGCATTAGTTAAAAATGTAATTCTTTTGCAAAATACCTTTAAAATTAAAATAAGACATTAAACCTGTTTGCAACCTGGCCGTTCCAAGTTACTCCGTCTATAGGGTAAAAAGGTCTAGATAACAAATTTTTGAAAGACAGCAAATAAGCACATTTCTACAATGATGAAGTAGCTGGCAGTTTTACTGAACGTAGTCAGATAATTGTTCGTTCGAAATGAGTTATTTGTTGTGATATAATTGGTTTGGTTTTTAAAAAATAATTAGTATTTGCTAAAAGTCAAATTGAGCCTTTGTGTCTCGCCCTGCTCTACTTATATACTTTTTAGTAAATTTACTTTAGTTCATCGAATGTTACTTGAAACTTTTCAAAAATCACGACAAAGAAGAAATACTTAATTCATTTTCTATCTCTCCTCGCAGAAATTTGAAAATTTTGTATGAGCTCAGTAGTATTATTTACAATTATACACAAAATCCAGAATCCAAAAAGAATCTGAAAGACTTGGAACGTAATCAATAAGTCGAAAGACTAAAAAAGACTTGGATTGGATTATACCATGATTTCTGTAGAAAGTGTATAAAACTTCCAAACAAAATATAGACAAACTAATGGGGTTTATTGTTTTTATAATACCTATCATTGTATATAGCATTCAAGCAACACATCCTTATACACTTAAAGTATTAATACATGTTTTTGACAAACAGACAAACAAACAAATTGTTTAGAATATACCTTACTAAGCAAAACAACGTTTGACGGGTCAGCTAGTATATTTAGATAAATATTATCTAGAATTAAACCCAATGGTAAATTTACGTGCTACAGCTGGTGGCGCCTCTATGAAGTGCGGAAACAATCAAAACTGAAGTAATGGACAAAGTGGTCATGTTTTCGATCTTCTATATAAGTTACAGTAATCGCAAAAAATAGAAAATATTCTTTTTTTACGTTTCAAGGCTATAGCTTAGAAAAAATGAATGTTTCTGTGTGTGTCGACGATTTCGAGAGCACGGATCAACGAATTTGAATAAATAAAAAAATATTCGATTTCGGGATGGGGGGGAGGGTAGACGTACTGGTAAGTTTTTGAAAAAGGCAGGTCCAGCCACTTCAGAGCAAAAACTGTAGAAAATGTTAATGCAGTTTTTGATAGAACGGTATTTTCAATAATATTAAGGATTTTAAAAAGATTCATATTTTTTTTAAAAAATATAAAAAATATAAATAACGGATTTTTTAATATCAAAGATTTTCTAGAAATGTCAAAATTTACCTATATAACTTAATAGGTATAAAAATAATAACATAACATAAATGATTTAATTCAAATTTGAGATGTTTATATATTTCATATGCCTTATTCCTAACAATTCTTAAAAATATGAGGTAAAATCCTTGACTTAATTAAGATTTGTTTATATGTTTTTTGTATACATATATTAAGGTAGTCGCCAAAATATGAGCACTTACATTATAGTAGATCTACAAAATATGAACAATAAAATTTATAGAATTTATAATAATAAAACAATTGTTATTAAATTATGAATTTTTATCGATTGAGTCTTTTTCTTACTCGAATGTTTAATTACGGTACAGAAAGTTTTAGCAATTTGCCTTAACGCACTACTAGTTTTTGGGTATGGTCGTATTTTTTTTTAGTAATATTGATTATTAATTAAAATTCCTACTAAAGATAATTTCTCCAGCGCCCCGTCTAACCGATGATAAATTCATAGTAAACGCCATAATGCAGAGTTGAGTTTTAATAAAGACTTATCACAGAATTATTCATATCGGGAGACGAAAAGAAAATATCGTTTTTGGAATTCTTAATAAGCACCATAACTCATAACGGCGTCGACACTTTTGAATACATATTTTTTTTAAAATAAATAGACACGGAAATAAGTTATCGACATAGAAAAAGACACAACCAGCTGGTAAAAACCTGTTTTAACCGGCTAGTAAACATCTGTTTTAATATGCAACTTGCCAATAGTCGCTTGCAAACACGGACTGCACTCCATAGAGGCGCCACTAAATGTAGCACGTAAATTTACCCAAAGGTTTAGTTCCAGATAAATATATAATATGAAAAAGAAACATGGAATTTTTTTAACTAAATCAAATAATAGGTTGTCAAATATCTCCCTTCCGCCTTTTTGTATTATAAACCAAGAGCAAAAAAGCGGAAGAGAGATATTTGACAACCTAATATATTTTCATAAAAATCTACATCTATGTATATATATATAAAAGTGGATTGTGTTAGTTACAACACTTATAACTCACGAACGGCTGAACCGATTTAGCTGAAAATTGACAGGGAGGTAGTTTAGAGCCAGGAGAAGGACATAGGATACTTTTTATCCTAGTTTTTCATTCCAATTCAAAATAATTAATTATAAACTATCCATTTAGTTTATTAACTTACCGTAGGGTAAGTTATAGTAATCGCAAAAAAATCGAAAATGAAAATTTTTATATATCTTTACGTTTCAGAGGTTTTTGAATATTTTGGCATACCTTAGAAAAAATAGATGTATGTGTGTGTGCGTGCGTAGTATGTATGTGTGTGCGGATACAAATTTTCGTCGACGATTTCGGGAACACGGATGTAGCAATTTGAATAATTTAAAAAACATTCGATCCGTATTGATAAGGAGACGTGCTGATTAGTTTTTGGCGGAGGTAGGTCTAGCCGTTCCGAAGATATGGGTCAAAAAGTGCCAAAAACGGTACCTCAGTTTTTAAGAGAACGGAGCGTCCGATTTTAATAATTCAAAAAACATTTTACTTGTATTGACAAGATGACGATTTGATCAAATTTTTATCAGGGCAGGTTTAGCGGTTTAGGAGATATAACGAAAAAAGTAAAAAAAAATGCCATTTGGCAGTCAAAAATGATCATTAGACATATGCACATCAAATTATCAGATATTTTATAGAGATTTTAACAATAAGTATAAATTTTGTTTACATTCCTATGGGTTCCGTACCAATGTTTACCCGTTAGACAGCGACGCGGCGCTTACGCGCTTTATATTTTGTCTCTATGCATTTAAAGCAGTACGATTGCTTTAAAAAAAGTTTAGATCTTCCAACATATGTCAAAATAAAGAAAACATTTTTTTTTCAAAAAAAAAGATTTAAAAAAAAAAATTTTAAATATTTTTTTTCAATTTTTTTTTAAAAAAAAAGTAATTTTTTGTCAAATTTATAGTTTCTCAAAAATCTTATTTTTTCGAAGTAATTTTTTTTCAAAAATGTTAATCGTTTTTAAAAAAATAATTTTTGGTACGGGAAGTTCCAGCAATTTGCCTTAAGGCACGATGCCCTAATTGCCTTAAGACAGAATTCCACTTACAGCTAGTTCAATCTATGATTCATAATATAATAAAATTTAAACGTTTAAAGTACGTGTATTATAGTTAGAGACCAAGTTCTATAAAAATTTAGACACAAAACACTAAAACAGGGTAAAGCACATTTATTCACCCCATGCTCTAGTCTATTATTTACTACTATATTTTTTTATTTTCAGATTCCACACGAGAGTAAGATTTAAAACTTTGACCAGATTTTTCTCTAAAATAAAGTGTTGTGTTCAAGTGTAGTGTTGTATCGAGTGCAAGTGATATATTGAAATAAATCAGGAACAATGGCGAGGACTTTATTTGTTTTGCTGCTGCTTTGCTGTTTTGCTGCAAATAAGGAGATTGCAGCAGCTCCTGCTGCGAGTGAAGTTACACCCACTGATGAAGGTAAGATAGATAGATTAATATTTGTTTTTAAACTTGGTTAAAATTCAAAAATCTATTCGTGAAATATTTCGACTTACAACCAACACTTTTTACTTCCTACTTCTATCAACCCGACCCGTCCATTATCTAAATTAACAAAGAAGAAGAAGAAAAAAAAGGGCGGCCAATTCAATTATTACTTTCAACAAACAGTTATTCTTTCCCGGTAATAAAACGGCGAATATCAATTACTCAAAATTATTCATTAATCGTCTGCCTGAAGCGTAAAATTAATTCCAATTCGCATTAAGCAAACATTCTGTAGAGAACGATCAAGTGAAAGAAGACACTTAACACAAATTCCGAACAAACATTCGTGAGATAAAGGAATTAGGTGAATTGATATTCTTCTTCTAATAAACGTTTAGGACACAAAATTTAGTCACTTCTCTCTAACCACAATAAACTGGTTAAAGCCCAAGAGGGGATGATCTCGATTCTTATATTTTCAGAACATTTAGATAAATTTTCAACTTTTTTTAAAGAATGTTATTGTAATCGTCCAGAAATCGAAATTGTAAATGTTTGCTTATTTTTACGTTTCAGAGGTTTTTGAACATTTTAGTATTAGAAAAAATATGTGAAAACATATGAAAATGTATGTGTTTTGTGTGTTCGCAATTTTCATCCACATTTTTGGGCATATAAATCAACCGATTTGAATAATTCAAAAAACATTCGATTTGTATTGATGTGGAGACGTACTGATTAGGTTTTGGTATAGGCAGGTCTAACCGTTACGGAGATACGAAGCAAAGAGTGCAGAAAATACAAATAGAGTTTTTGAGAGAACGGAGCATCTGATTTGTATAATCCAAAAAACACTCAATTTGTAGTGATTGGGAGAAGAGGTGATTGGTTTTTAGCAAAGACAGGTTTAGCCATTTCGAAGATACAGAGCTAAATGTGCAAAATATGGCAGTTTTTGAGTGAACTATAAGCGTCCGATTTGAATGATCTAAAAAACTTTCTGCTTGTATTGACAAAACAATTGCTTTTGAGGATAGAAAATTATTACATCTTTTTTTATTTTCCATAAAACATTTTTGTAATTTTGGATTGAAAATTCAAAAAATTGCCCATGCTAAGCACAGTCTAAGCGTCACTCTGGTACAAATGTTTACTCAAGTGCGTTTAGACTGTTGTACTGGGCACTTTTCCAATGCCGCCAAGCTAAGTACAGTCTAAGTAAAAATGTCGCACAGAATTATTTGCAAATGCGTTTAGACGGGAGGCAACTTAGGTATTTTTTTTGAAATTGAATTCGAAATGAAATGACGATTGTTAATGTTCTGGAGATAAATTGATTAATGATTTACATTTGATTTGCTCAGATATGACAAGATAGGAAAAATAATGAACGTTACAGTATTTGTAATAATATATTTGAAAACGTTCTCGAATATTTCATTACGGTACGGGAAGTTCCAGCAATTTGCCTTAAGGCATGATGCCATACACCACTAGTTTTAATTTTAACAAACGCCAGAAAAACACTCATTTTCTCAAAGTTTGATGAATTTTTAAAACTAAACTATTTTGTACAGTAGATACTACATGAAATATTTGAAATTATTAACTCAGTGCATATATTTCGCGAACGAAAAATTGATGCATTTGAAATAAAATATGTTTATTCTAACAATAGTCCGCTTACTTAGATATTGTTTATATATATTTCATTCAAACATATATAAACAACGTCGTGTCTAATCTAATAAGTTTTCACATTTTGTCTACAAGGAACAAATAATGAAAATTCGAGTTTTTATAATATTTATTCATAGACATTTTGGTTGACTGATTATTTTTATTCTTCAAATGTTTAATTACGGTACGGGAAGTTCAGCATTTTACCTTAAGGCACGATGCCATACACGTACCACTTGTTAAAAATTTAAATTACTTATCCTTTACCCAACTTATCAATTACAACAGTCTCATTATGCACAAGAAAGTTTCTCGCAACAAACTAGAAACAAAAAATAAAAACGAGCGTCTTATTCTTTTGATTACGGAAACCTCTTAAGCGATTATGAATTTCCCGTCCAGGCTGCCTGCCTGCTTGCTAATTATTATTTTAAAAATTAAAAAGCGCTTTTGTCGTTATAAAAATTGCGAGTTGCGAATTATATATGAAATTATGCTAATTTCGTTTAATTTTATATTTCAAAGAATTGTCTTAATGCTAATTAGGAGAGGCGAGAGGATCGTAATTGAAATCAAGAGAATAATAGTCAGAGAGAAAAGGGTTAAAGGAGTTTACTATTCTATACCAAATTAGTGGTGTAATTGGTGGAACTTAATTTTTTTTGAAATCTGTATTTTATAAAATTCTCTTTTTTGGAAATTTTTGACAAAATTCTACTTTCTTGAAAATTTGCAAACACATTCAAGTCAGTTGAACCATAAGATCATTAAGGTAGAATTTCGTCAAAAAAAACTAAAAAAAAACTAGTGGTGTATGGCATCGTGCCTTAAGGCAAATTGCTGAAACTTCCCGTATCGTAATAAAATATTCGAGAAATTTTAAACGTTTTCAAATATATTATTACAAATATTGTAACTTTCATTATTTTTGCTATCTTGTTATATCTGAGCAAATCAAATGTAAATCATAAATCAATTTATCTCCAGAATATTAACAATCGTCATTTCATTTCGAATTCAATTTCAAAAAAAAAAATATTCACAGAAAATTGAAATTGCTCTTGTATAGTCATAGTCTAAACGCATTTGCAAACAATTCTGTGCGACATTTTCACTTAGACTGTGCTTTTTGAAAAAAAATTCGAAACAAAATTTTTTTTTTCTAAATCAATTATTTTGTTGAAACAAGCAGAAAGTTCTTTGAGTCATTTAAATCGGACGCTTTTTCTCAAAAACTGTCATTTTTTTAACATTTAGCTCTGTATCTCCGAAACCGCTCAGCCTACCTTTGCCAAAAACTAATAACCACTTTTTCCCGTCATTACGAACTCAATGTTTTTGGATCATACAAATCGGATGAACCGTTCTCTTAAAAACTCGATTTGTATTTTTTGCACTCTTTGCTCCATATCGCCGTAACGGTCGGACCTGCCTTTGCCAAAAACTAATCAGCACATTTCCCTATTAATAGGAATCGAATGTTTTTTAAACCATTCAAATCGATTGATCCGTGCGCCCGAAAACGTGGACGAAAAAATGCGAACATATAAAACACACACACATACACACACTCATCAATTTTTTCTGATGTATGCCAAAATGTTCAAAAACCTTCAAAACGTCGAGAAATGCAAAAAATTTTCATTTTCGATTTACGGCCCATTACTATAACTACCCTACAGGAGGTTAAAAATCGATTTTTTCCCAAAATTCCAAAAAATCGAACTTTAAAAAATTTTCAAAATTTAAAAAAAAATTCTAAATTACCAAAAAATCAAATTAACAAAAAAAAAAAATTGAACAAAATTCTTGTAAACATACACATAAGTTGTTTGTATAATGCATTCGTCGACCAATATAATAAGCGTCTATTTAAATTTATTTAAAACAATTATTGGGTACTTTTATTCCTCCATATGTCGAGGTGCGGTGTAACTAGTTTGTTATTCATATCATTGAGTTTAATCAGTTGGTTCACATGATAATCGACAAAAAAATCTAAGTGCCTATTATTTCTATACCTAAACCTTAGTTTTCACACCTAGTTATTTCAGCAATATCTAATTATTCACATTTATCCGCACCTACCTCTATACTAGATGAGTAATAAATGTGCACTGCAAAACCATTTATAATTCAAATAACTTCCAATTAGTACGAGCACTGACAGCCTCGTATGTTCCAAACTAATAAGTATTTGCAAACCGTAAACCGTAAACCGTAAATAGAAGGTGTCATAACTTAAACCGAGCAAGGTATTTCAACAAATCCTGGTGAGATTTTGACCAGAAACTGGCAGGGTGAGGTTCTGGGGAAATACAAGGGGCCCAAGTTGAAATTTTGTGAAATTTTAAAAACATTTATACTCAGTCCAATTTTGCTCCTTAACGATAAGGAATTTTGAAAACAGAAAAATAGCAAATCGGATTTTTTGGTAAAACCTTCTCTACTGGAACGTTGAAAATTCTAGAAATCTTAAGTAAAATTTTCGAAATTATTTTTTTATATAAAAGTGAAACAACAAAGATGTCTTCTATTCTAAATCTTGCACGATTTTCAACCACCAATAATTGGAATATTTATCCATTATATTTTTAACTTCCCAAAGGAGAAGTTTATGTTTTCATAAAAAAATCCGATTCGCTGATTTTATGTTTTCTCGACGTTTCAAGACATTCTGAATCGGATGCGACCAACATTTGGAAAAAGTATGTGTGCGTGTGTACGTGTATGTGAACAGATTTTTTGCCGTAAATCGACGTTTTCTCCTAAACGGATGGACCGATTTCAAATATTCAAAAGCCATTCGATGTATCTCAATGAGGACTATCGTTTGTCAGTTTTATGCGATGATCGGCCAAGCCATTTCTTTATAAATGGCAGAAATGTGAAAAAAATTTCGTCCACGTTTTAGCCCGCAATTCTGAACCGATTTTGAAAATTCAAAAAACCGTTCGACAGATATTGATGTGCATATGGCTAATCTTCATTTTTGACCGCCAGATGGCATTTTCTTTAACGTTTTTCACTAGATCTCCGAAACCGCTAGACCTGCTTTCATGAAAATTTGAGCAGTTCTTTATCTTATTAATGCAAGTTAAATGTTTTTTGAATTATTCAAATCGGACTCTCCGTTCTTTTAAAAACTGAGTTACCGTTTTTGGCATTTTTTGCCCCATACCTTCGGAACGGCTAGACCTGCCATCGCCAAAAACTAATCAGCACGTCTCCTTATCAATACGAAACGAATGTTTTTTTAATGATTCAAATCGCTTCATCCGTGTTCCCGAAATCGTCGACGAAAATTTGTATCCGAACACACATACACGTACGCACACACATACACACCACACATACACACATACAACCATTTTTTCTAAGGTATGGCAAAATATTTAGAAACCTCTGAAACGTAAAGATATATATATATATATATATATATATATATATATATATATATATATGTATAAAAAATTTCATTTTCGATTTTTTTGCGATTACTATAACTTACCCTACGGGAAGTTAATTAAATAGATTTTAAATTCAGATAGTTTCAACGTAGATTTAATTTTAGTTTTAAAGTTAGATTTTAAATTCAGATTCGTGAGTCAAATTGGGACTCGAAACGTATGAAAATTGATTTCAATATTTTTTTGAAACATGATATCTTTATTTTATAGATGAAAGTTTATTTAAGAAGAATTTTGAAAGATATTCTACGATGTTCAACGTAGTTATTATTTACATTGAATTCATTTTTTCAACACATATCATTATTATTATTATTATTATTTATTTACTTATTTATTTATTCATTATTATTATTATTATTATTTTTATTATATTTTTTTTTCTTTCTCCTTTGTGTCACAATAGCTTATATGATAAATTGTATCTTGATTGCTATAAATAAATAAATATAATAAAAAAAAATTTTCAACACTAAATTTTGAACTTAGTTTATGTAATTGGATAACCAAGTCATTTATCAAATTGTATTAACTGTGGACACTTGAGTCAACATCTGAGCAAGTGTAATAAATAAATATATGAAATATAATTAAAACTACAAACTTAGTAAAATATTTAAATTCTCCTGTTCTCCTCAAAATCTCCACTCCATGACAGTTGACAAATTTAAAAGCCATCAAGAGAGTTTTTTCTCTTCGGCGTGAAAAAACAGGAGAAAAGACCAACGATTCTTCCAAATGTGGAAATGGGTTGAGTATGGGACAAGTGTGGGACAACTACGGGACTAGAAGTTAAATAACTTTCTGAATAGTCTTTACGCCACCGCAGGCGAATAAAAAAGGGAAGTTTTTAAATTAAATTCTGTTGCGAGCGAAATTAGATAATAGTCATTTTAATATAATACATCAATGTAATTGTTATTAATAACTAGTTGGTATTGGTATTTTGCCTTGAGGCAAGTTACATGAACTTCCCGAAATGTGTAAATAATCGACTTAATTAATAAAAAATTAATAAATTCCGAGTAGATTTATTACACATGATTGAAAACGAATGAACACTAGTATTTTCTAAAAGCAAATTTTCAAAAATCAACAATTTTTATAATTGAACCAGTTTAATGGTTTAGTATGTTTATTAAGACCATTTACTCTATCGTCATACCAAGTAAATCGTCTAATTTTAATATTAACAAATGTCAAAAAAACTACTCAATAAATTTTTAAAATTTTACTACTTGTCGTAAATCCGTAAGTTCTATAAGACCATGATATATATCGCCAAAAAAAAGTTCCATAAAAATCGGCTTAAATTTTTTTTTTCAACAGTTAATTACAAGAAAACGGCTCGGTAGATTTTCACCTAAAACTAATCATTATCATTCCCAACTAATATCTTTCGAACAGTTTTTGATTTTTTAAAATCGATTCGGTAGTTTGAGCTTAAATATGGACAAAAAGTTTAACACTTTTTTTCAAATTACAAAGAAACGGTTTGACAAATCGTCTCACAAATCGATAGTCCTTCTAAATTTCTGAAATCGGTTCAAGCGTTTTTGAGAAAACGTCGATCAAAGGTCTAATTTTGACAAATGCCAAAAAAGCGATACTAATTTTTGCAAACTTTGATGAATTTTTAAAGCTAAACGAGTTGTCGTAGGGCCGTAATATTTTAGTATGATCTACAAGACTATGGTATCTATCGTCAAAAAAATAATCATAAAAATCGTCATTTTTTTTTTTTTAACACTTTATTACAAGAAAACAGCCCGGCCGATCTTCACCAAAAACTAATCAGCACGATTCCCAACCAATATCTTTCGAACGATTTTTGAATTTTCAAAATCGATTAAGAATTGCGGGCTAAAATGTGGACGAAAAATTTTTCACTTTTCTGCGTTTTACAAAGAAACGGATCGGCCGATCGTCACACAAAACTCAGAAACGCTAGTCCTCGTCGAAATACATCGAATGGCTTTTACATTTTTGAAATCGGTCCAACCGTTTTTGAGAAAACGTCGATTTACGGTAAAAAAGCTGTTCACACACACACACACACGCCAAAATACTTTAGGTCCAAATGTTGGTCTCATTCGATTCAGAATGGCTTGAAACGTCGAGAAAACATAAAATTAGCGAATCGGATTTTTTGATGAAAACATAAACTGCTCCTTCGGGAAGTTAAACATTTGATTTCTATTGGAAATGGAGATTGATTCCCCCAGATTGATTTTCTCCCAGCTGATCGATTCCAATTCCAACTTTTAATCTTGCGTAATGTCCTGAAAGCATTAATTATCGTTTCGATTTAACGATATCGATATCTAAGATCGAAGATAACTTGGTAGTTCTGTCCGGGATCATTTTTCCTTTTAACACGTCCATTCGATTTAATAATATATTATATCCGAGCAGCGGACATTCTATATAAGACAACTACTACTCGGATTGTTATCTGGTCGAAGAGAATTTTTAAACTACACATTGGATAAAGTGACAAACACTTGGTATGGTTTTATCTGATGTCGACATTCAATTCATCGGTAAATCGATTTGGGAGAAGTATTATGGATGAACTAGCTGAAAGTGGCATTTTGCCTTGAGGCAAGTTGCGTGAACTTCCAGAAATGTGTGATAATTGACTTGTTCGACCGAGATTGAGATTTAAATATTTAGATAAAATTTTTAACTGCACGATTATCATGTACGTAGTCCTTGATATGAATTAGTCATTCAAATTAATAGTAACATTTTTTTACATTCATTTATTTACTTCTTTGCTAATTCCAAAGCCATTTCTAATTGACTTCGTATCAAATTTATTCCGATGGCTTCTACATTTATAAAATACAATTTTTACATATTCCATCGTAAGAGCAAATTTAGCGCAAATTTTGACTATCTAATTTTTCCAAATTTTGATGATTTTTTAAATTTAAACGACTTGTTTGTGAGGTCGAAATATTTTCCTATATTCATTTCCACCATTATATCTATCAACATTAAAAAAATTGCGGAAAAGAATGTTTCCAATGGGTAATTACAAAAAAAAAAAAACCGGCTCGGCCTATCTTTGTCTAAAACTAGTCGGTACTATTCCCAAAAACATCTTTCGAACAGTTTTTGAATTTTTAACATTGATTCTGAATTTTGGGTAAAACGTGGACAAAAAATATATCAGTATTTTGCAAATCACAAACAAAGAAACGACTCGGCTAAGTTTTAAACTTAATTAAAATTTAAGTCCGAAATCTACATAAATCTAAGTTTGGAACTTTTAAATCTAAGTTTTGAATTAAAATTAAATCCAGGTTTTGAACTAAAATTAAAATCTAAATTTATAACAAAATTTATTATCTAAGTTTTTAAATAAATTTAAGATTTGAGTTTTTAACTAAATTTTAAATCTGAATTTATAAGCTAAATTTGAAACCTATATTTAATACGTAAATTCAAAACCTAAATTTGAAATCTAAATTTAAAATCTAAATTTGAATCTATACTTAAATCTAAAATCATATCTAAATTTTAAACTAAATTTAGAATCTAAACTTAAAATCCAGATTCAAAATCTAAATTCATCAAAATCTAACTTTAAAATCTAAATTCATATCTATATCTAAATCTAGATTTAAAATCTAAATTTAAAATTTAAATTCAAAATCTAAATTGAATATATAAATTCAATATCTAAATTTAAAATCCAAATTCAAATCTAACTTAAAATCTAAATTCAAATCTATATAAATCTAGATTTAAAATCTAAATTTAAAATTTAAATTCAAAATCTAAATTTAAAATCTCAATTTTATTGTAAATTTTAAACTAGATTTAAAATTTAAGTTTTAAACTAAATTTAAATCAAAATTTGAAATCTAAACTTAAAATCCAAATTTGAAACTTAAATTTATAGTCTAAATCTAAATCTAAGTTTTAAACTAAATTTGAATCTAAATTTTAAACTACATTTGAATCTGACTTTTAAACTAAGTTGAAAACTAAGTTTTAAACTAAATTTAAATCTATGTGTTAAAAATCTAAATTTAAAATCTAAATTCAAAATCTAAATTTAAAATTAATAATAAATCGTAGTTGAATAATTTAAAACCTAAATTCAAAACCTAAATTTAAAATATTCATTCAAATCCAAGTTCTAAACCAAATATAAAATTTAAATTTTTAACTAAATTTAAAACCTAATTTAAAAATTAAAATTAAAACGTAAATTTAAAATCAAATATAGGACTAAATTTGAAATCTACATAGACCTAAATAGAACCACATTTAGAACCGCAAATATAACACTGCAAATATAGAATCTAATTAGAACCACAATTAGAACCTAATCTAATTTATTCTAAAATCTGAATAAATCTTGTTTTCAAACTAAAATTTAAATGTAAACAAAATTTGAAGATAAGTTTAAAACTAAATTTAAATTTGAATTTAAATCTAATTGTAAGTAAATTATACAAAATAATAAAAGTTAGAATAATAGTAATACTAATAGTTGTAAGTCTGATTTATGATAGTATATGAGTAGTATGAGATAATAAAAATTTAGATTTAACGATATAAATTTAAATTTTATTGCTATAACCTAATTATTAAACTGCATTGCATTGATAAAATAATTTAGCTATTATTCCGGAAACCTTTTTAAAATTAAAAATTAAATATTTGACCTTTGCCTTTTGACAGAAGACAAATTTTAGAAAACAGCCAAATTTTTTTTGTTTTAATGATGAATTATCTCAAGAATTTTACTGAACACAGTACGATACTTATTAGTTTGATAAGTGTTATTTGTTGTTATGTAGTCCCAGTACCAGGTACTAAAAATCAAAGTGGACTTTATGCCCCGCTCTACCCTATACAACCCTTTCCACTCGCCTCCTCTATCCTCTATCTTCCTGCATCCCTTTTGTCACTCGGCGTGTGGTGTGTTTCCGCGCCATGAATACATTACAAAGGGCAACGAAGGGGCAAGAAGGGATGAGGAAAACTAGTTAAAAACTGAATAAAAGACAAAAGACAAATACAAAATAGCGAGGAAAAAGTGCGATGAAAAAATGAGTTTAACATTCTGCTGCTCTGCAGTCGGGGAACAAAACGTATTACACGCCATATTCATCGGTAATTATATTATATAATACTTTTGTATAGTGAACTTTTTGTGTTGATCTTTTATGTTTTAACGTTGTAAATAATATATGGTGATGGATAAAACTGGGAAACTAGTGGAATGATGGGTAAACCAATAAAATTTTATATTGTTTATTAAAAGAAGAATAGACGAACACCCAAATTACTTGGCACACAAAGTATTCTCAGAAGCGCGCCCAACAAGGCTAAAACGAAAAATTCCCAATGATCTAATAAATTTGTAAATTATTATTATTATTATTATTATTATTATTATTATTATCTTACTATTTCTATTATTATTATTTTGTTATATTTTATTATTTTCTAGTATTATTTTATTATTCAGAAATTTTATTTATATTATTTATTAATTTTATTTTTATTATTATTAGGTTGTCAAATATCTCCCTTCCGCTTTTTTGCTCTTGGTTTATAATACAAAAAGGCGGAAGGGAGATATTTGACAACCTATTATTTGTTATATTTTATATCAAATCATATTATGGATATTATTTTCATGTAAATTTTATCCTTTTGACTTTTATTTATTTAAATTTATGTTATTATTTATCAATATTACTTGATGTTAATAATTTAACAGTTGTAATACTTATTGAAATTAAAAAAAAAAATATTGCTTATTAACTTCCCGTAAGGTAGTCATAGTAATGGGCCGAAAATCGAAAATAAAATTTTTTACATTTCTCGACGTTTTGATGGTTTCTGAACATTTTACTGGCATACCTCAGAAACTAAATGGATGCGTGTGCATGTGTGTTTTATATGTCCGCATTTTTCCTCCGCGTTTTCGGGCGCAAGGATCAACCGATTTGAATGATTCATTTACCATTCGATTCCTATTGATAGGGAGATGTGCTGATTTTTTGGCAAAGGCTGGTCCAGTCGTTATGGAGATACGGAGCAAAGACTGCAAAAAATACAAATCGAGTTTTTGAGGGAACGGAGTATCGGATTTGAATGATCTAAAAAACATTCAATTTGTAATGACGGGGGTAGAAGAGGTGATTAGTTTTTGGCAAAGGCAGGTCTAGCGGTTTCGGAGATACAGAGCTAAATGTACAAAAAATGGCAGTTTTTGGCGCCCGATTTGAATGATCTAAAAAACTTTCTGCTTGTATTGACAAAACAATTGCTTTGAGGGAAAAAATATTAACATCTTTTTTTATTTTCCATGAAATATTTTTGTGATTTGGGATCAAAAATTAAAAAAATTACTCAGGCTAAGCACAGTCTTAACGCCACTCTGGTACAATTGTTTACCCAAGTGCGTTTAGACTGTTTATGTGTAATGGAGCACTTTTCCAATTTTGTGAAAACTATTGAAAAATGTGAAAATTCCGCAAAACTAAGAACAGTATAAGTGAAAATGTGGCACAGAATTATTTGCAAATGCGTTTAGACTGTGACTATGTAGGAGCACTTTTTCAATTTTGTGTAAATTGGGCAACTATGTTTTTGAAATTGAATTCGAAATGAAATGACGATTGTTAATGTCCTGGAGATAATAAATTGATTTATGATTTACATTTGATTTGCTCAGATATAACGAGATAGCAAAAAATATTGAAAGTTACAGTATTTGTAGTATATATTTGAAAACGTTTAAAATTTCTCGAATATTTCATTACGGTACGGGAAGTTCCGGCAATTTGCCTGAAGGCACGATGCCATACACCACTAGTTTATAAAATAATGTTATCAAGTATTGATCAGTTTTCATTAAAGTTTGGCGAGGTTCATAGGACACACGCCGTATTTCCGTTTTATTTCCCTTTTTTGATGTTTATTTTTCGAATAATTATCTTTGTAAACTTCGGAATGTATTCTCTCGTCTTGCACAGAAGAATAATACAAGTTGCTGTAATTTATATCGTTGAAACTTCTTGTTCTTGAGAGTTTTGCTACTGTTCATAATAGACATAAAGCTGGGGGAAAATCTCTAAGGCAACTTGCATTAACTTCCTTATATATGTCAATAATCCATTTAAATACTATAGTGTACTTATCTACTTGTCTTTATATCTACCTGTCTACTTGTCCACCCAACTACATGTCTA
>NW_020536999.1:8694007-8723381 GCF_003426905.1 Ctenocephalides felis
AAATCGAGTTTTTGAGAGAACTAACAATAAGTATCGGATTTGAATGATCTAAAAACATTCAATTGTAATGACGGGGAGAAGTAGTGATTAGTTTTTTGGCAAAGGCAGGTCTAGCGGTTTGGGAGATACAGAACTAAATGTTAAAAAATGGCAGTTTTTGAAAGAACTAAGCGTCCGATGTGAATGATCTAAAAAACTTTCTGCTTGTATTGACAAAACAATTGCTTTTGAGGATAAAAAATTATTACATCTCTTTTTATTTTCCATGAAATATTTTTGTAATTTTGGATTAAAAATTCAAAAAATTTCCCAGGCTAAGCACAGTCTAAGCGCCACTCTGGTACAAATGTTTACCCAAGTGCGTTTAGACTGTTTTAGATTACCCAATACCAATTTTGTGAAAACTATTAAAAAATGTGAAAATGCAGCCAAGCTAAGCACAGTATAAGTGAAAATGTCGCACAGAATTAT
Organism: Ctenocephalides felis; assembly: GCF_003426905.1. Classification (NCBI taxonomy): domain Eukaryota; kingdom Metazoa; phylum Arthropoda; class Insecta; order Siphonaptera; family Pulicidae; genus Ctenocephalides; species Ctenocephalides felis. The sequence goes on from NW_020536999.1 coordinate 8,694,479, forward strand.
TTGCAAATGCGTTTAGACTGTTATTATACGGGAGCGATTTTTCAATTTTGTGTAAATTAGGTAACTATTTTTGATTTTGAAATTGAATTCGAAATGAAATGACGACTGTTAATGTTCTGGAGATAAATTGATTTATGATTTGCTCAGATATAACAAGATAGCAAAAATAATGAAAGTTACAGTATATGTTGTAATAATATATTTGAAAACGTTTAATTTCTCGAATATTTCATTACGGTCCGGGAAGTACCAGCAATTTGCCTTAAGGCACGATGCCATACACCACTAGTTAAGGATTTTATCAACCGAATCAATTTTTCCCATGGCACATCAATCTATGTAATTTTCCACGTACTTCATATGAATTAATGTACTCTCGAGTATCTTATGAATTTTCACCTTTTTTATTACCTACTTCGAATTTCTTGCTAAATGACTGTTGACTGTCGTCGTCTCTAGCTTTCGGTGCCTGTCAAGGGCCCCGACCTTTTCCTCCTGCGGACCTTCGATAATAAATCAACGAAAGGTGTAAAGGTGTAATTAAAGATTATTAAATATTCAACGCGGATCTGAAACGCGAGATAAGACAAATGCTGAAATAGTAAAACAGCTAGGAGAAAATTTGTTGAAGTTTAGGAATGTCCTACAAATAAATGACAAAACTCAAAGCTTAACTTCTTGTTAACATCACAATATTTTATAACGATATTTTGAGGATTTTTTGTTTGACGTTGAAACATATTGAAATGAATAGAATAGCCAATGCGTCGAATGTAGAAAATTTACAATCTTTAGTTGACAATTTCGAGAGCACGGATTAACCGATTTGAATGATTCAAAAAACATTCGATTTGTATTAATGTGTGGACGTGCAGGTTAGTTTTTGGCTAAGGCAGGTCCAGACATTTTGGAAATACGGAGCAAAAAGTATGAAAATTGTCCATTCAGTTTTTGAGAGAACGGAGCGTCCGATTTGAATGATTAAAAAAACATTTTATTTGTATTGATAAGGAGACTTGCTGATTAGTGCAAAGGCAGGCCCAGACGTTTCAGAGATAACGAGCAAAGAATGCAGAAAATAGAAATCGAGTTTTTGAGAGAAGGGAGCATCCATTTGAATGATTCAAAAAACATTTTATTTGTATTGATGAAATAGAAATGAAGAAAAATGAAAATCTGTTTATATTTTTGCAAAGGCAGGTCTAACGGTTTCGGAGATTTATTAAAAAAAACTGAAAAAATGCCATTTAGAGGACAAAAATGATCATTAGGCATATGCACATCAAATTTATGAGATATTTTTTCGATTTTAACCCTTCCACTCGCGAATTCCTAGATGTATATGGATTTTGCCGTCGAAGCGACGACATCCGAGTGGAAAATGTTAATAATAAGTATAAATTTTCTTTAACATTTTTATGGGTTCTATAATATTGTTTTTTTTTTGCGCAATTGCTTTGAAAAAAAGTTCAAAATTTTCAAAATATTTTAGAATTTAAAAAATACACAATTTTTCAAAAAAGTTAATTTTTTTTAGAATCATCAAAATTCTCTAAAATCAATTATTTTCAGTTTAAAAAATGAATCTTTTTTTGTAAAATTTAATTTTTAGTACGGGAAGTTCCAGCAACTAAGGCTCAAGGAGGCCATATACCACTAGTTCTGAATATTCTGATATTGCTTACAAAAATGTGTATATATGTGTGTGTGTAATTAAAAAAACATTCGATACGTATTGATAAGGAGACGTGCTGATTCGTTTTTGAACATGGTAGGTCTAGCCGTTTCGGAGATAACGAGTAAAGAGTGCAGAAAATAGATATCGAATTTTTGAGAGAACGGAGCATCCGATTTGAATGATTCAAAAACATTTTATTTGTATTGATGAAATTGATTGCATTTTTGAGAAGACAAGTCCAGTGGTTTAGTTAAAAAAATCAATTTATGGACCGATTCTGCCACATAGCAGAAAAATGTAATGGCAAGGCTATGTTATGAAGAACTTTCTATATAAAATCGTTCTAAATATTAATAAAAGCCATGTGGTTGCTGTATTTCTCAGGTTGTTAGATAGAAAACCTAACCTAGAAACCGCACAAATGCCATAAAAACGATTTTAGATAACATGGTCTTTCTGACCAGCTTCATAACATACGAGTGACGTTGCAGTTTATATGTAAAACGCCCGAATGCGCAGTAAATACATGACATTTTGACAGTATTCAGTATGATTCAGTAGTATAATGTAAGCAAGTTGAAGCGTAACATGGCCTTGCCATAACATTTTTCTGTTAATGGTAAAAGTAATCATTGAAAATTGCAATACAAACAGAATTATTAGTAGACATGTAGTTAGGTGGACAAGTAGACAGGTAGATACAAAAGACAAGTAGACAAGTACACTATTAGTGTTTAAATGGATTATTGACATATATAAGGAAGTTAATGCAAGTTGCCTTAGAGATTTTCGCCCAGCTCGTTGTCTATTATGAACAAGTAGCAAAACTCTCAAGAACAAGAAGTTTCAACGATATAAATTACAGCAACTTGTAATTATTCTTCAGTGCAAGACGAGAGAAATACATTCCGAAGTTTACAAAGATAATTATTCGAAAAATAAACATCAAAAAAGAGGAAATAAAATGGAAATACGGTGTGTGTCCTATGAACGTTGCCTAACTTTAATGGAAACTGATCAATACTTAATAACATTATTTTACAAACTAGTGGTGTATGGCATCGTGCCTTAAGGCAAATTGCTGGAATTTCCCGTACCGTAATGAAATATTCGTGAAATTTTAAACGTTTTCAACTATATTATTACAAATACTGCAACTTTCATTATTTTTGCTATCTTATTGTTATATCTGAGCAAATCAAATGTAAATCATAAATCAATTTATTATCTCCAAAACATTAACAACAATCGTCATTTCATTTCGAATTCAATTTCAAAAAAAAATAGTTGCTTAATTTACACAAAATTGAAAAAGTGCTCCCGTATAGTCACAGTCTAAACGCATTTGCAAATAATTCCGTGCGACCTTTTCACTTACACTGTGCTTAGCTTGGCGGCATTTTCACATTTTTCAATAGTTTTCAGAAAATTGAAAAAGTGTTCCAACATAAACAGTCTAAACGCACTTGGGTAAACATTTGTACCAGAGTGGCGCTTAGACTGTGCTTAGCCTGGGTAATTTTTAATCCAAAATTACAAAAATATTTTATGGAAAATAAAAAAAGATGTAATAATTTTTTATCCTCAAAAGCAATTGTTTTGTCAATACAAGCAGAAAGTTTTTTACATCATTCAAATCGGACGCTCTTAGTTCACTCAAAAAGTGCCATTTTTTGCACATTTAGCTCTGTATCTTCGAAATGGCGGGACCTGTCTTTGCCAAAAACTAATCACCTCTTTTCCCAATCATTACAAATTGAATGTTTTTTAGATCATTCAAATCCGATACTCCGATCTATCAAAAATTCAACTTCTATTTCCTGCACTTTTTGCTCCGTATCTTCGGAACGCCTGGACCTGCCTTTGCCAAAAACTAATCAGCACATCTTCCTATCAATAGGAATCGAATGGTAAATGAATCATTCAAATCGATTGATCCGTGTGCCCGAAAACGTGGACGAACTAGCTGTAAGTGGAATTCTGTCTTAAGGCAATTAAGGCATCGTGCCTTAAGGCAAATTGCTGGAACTTCCCGTACCAAAAATTATTATGTTTTTAAAAACAATTAACATTTTTGAAAAAAAATTACTTTGAAAGAATAAGATTTTTGAGAAACTATAAATTGGACAAAAAATAACTTTTTTTTGAAAAAAAAAAAATTTTTTTTTTTAAAAAATTTTTTTTCAATTTTTTTTTTTTAAAAAAAATTTTTTTTTTCTTTATTTTGACATATTGTAGAAGATCTGAACTTTTTTTCAAAGCAATCGTACTGCTTTAACTGCATAGGGACAAAATATAAAGCGCGTAAGCGCCGCGTCGCTGTCTAACGCATAAGCATTGGTACGGAACTCATAGTAATGTTAACAAAATGTATACTTATTGTTAAAATCTCTATAAAATATCTGATAATTTGATGTGCATATGTCTAATGATCATTTTTGACCGCCAAATGGCTCATTTTTTTATTTTTTCCTCCATATCTCCGAAACCGCTAGACCTACCTTCATGAAAATTTTGTCGATTCTTCATCTTGTCAATACAAGTGAAATGTTTTTTGAATTATTCAAATCGGACGCTCCGTTCTCTTAAAAACTGAGTTACCGTTTTCGGCACTTTTTGCCCCGTATCTTCGGAACGGCTAGACCTGCCTTCGCCAAAAACTAATCAGCACGTCTCCTTATCAATACGAATCGAATGTTTTTTGAATTATTCAAATCGGTTGATCCGTGTTCCCGAAATCGTCGACGAAAATTTGTATCCGCACATACATACACACACATACACACACACACACACACACATACATCCATTTTTTCTAAGGTATGCCAAAATGTTCAGAAACCTCTGAAACGTAAAGATATATAAAAATTTTCATTTTCGATTTTTTTGCGATTACTATAACTTGCCCTACGGGAAGTTAGTTAAAAAATACACACAAACATACACACACATCAATTTTTTCTGAGGTATGCCTTAAAAATGTTCAGAAACCTTCAAAACGTCGAGAAATGTAAACATTTTCAATTTCGATTTTCGGCCCATTACTATGACTATCCTACGGGAAGTTAATAAACAATATATTTTTTTTTTAATTTCAATAAGTATTACAACTGTTAAATTATTAACATCACGTAATATTGATAAATAATTACATAAATTTAAATAAATAAGAGTGCAAAGGATAAAATTTACATGAAAATAATATCCATAATATGATTTGATATAAAATATAAACAAATAATAGGTTGTCAAATATCTCCCTTCCGCCTTTTTGTATTATAAACCAAGAGCAAAAAAGCGGAAGGGAGATATTTGACAACCTAATAATAATAAAAATAAAATTAATAAATAATATAAATAAAATTTCTGAATAATAAAATAATACTAGAAAAATAATAAAATATAACAAAATAATAATAATAGAAATAGTAAGATAATAATAATAATAATAATATTAATAATAATAATGTTAGCGTTTACAAATTTATGAGATCATTGGGAATTTTTCGTTTTAGTCTTGTTGGGCGCGCTTCTGAGAATACTTTGTGTGCCAAGTAATTTGGGTGTTCGTCTATTCTTCTTTTAATAAACAATATAAAATTTTATTGGATTATCCACCATTCCACTAATACCTATTACATTACAGCTTTATCCATCACCATATATTATTTACACCGTTAAAACAAAAAAGACCAACAACAAAGTTCACTATACAAAAGTGTTATATAATATAATTACCGATGAATATGGCGTGTAATACGTTTTGTTCCCCGACTGCAGAGCAGCAGAATGTTAAACTCATTTTTTCATCGCACTTTTTCCTCGCTATTTTGTATTTGTCTTTTTGTCTTTTGTTCAGTTTTTAACTAGTTTTCCTCATCCCTTCGTTGCCCTTCGTTGCCCTTTGTAATGTATTCATGGCGCGGAAAACACACCACGCCGAGTGACAAAAGGGATGCAGGAAGATAGAGGATAGAGGAGGCGAGTGGAAAGGGTTTGTATAGGGTAGAGCGGGGCGTAAAGGTACACTTTGGCTTTTAGTAATTGCACTGGAAAACAATATTCAGTAAAATTTCCAGTTAATGTTATGTCTTTTTTGGTTCTAAATTAGATTCTACATTGGCTTGTAAACTATTAACTTCCAAATTGGGTTCTTAACTACTAACTTCTAGGTTCTAAATCAAACTTCTCTTAGATTCAAAATCTAAATCGAAATAAAGTTCTAAAATAAGGTTCTAAAATAAGTTTCTAAAATAAGATTTGTAAATAAGGTTATAAAATAAGTTGCATTTGGTTCTATGTAAGTTATAATTGTGGTGCTAAATTAGGTTTTGACTGTGGTTGTATGTGGGTTTTAAATTTAGTCTTAAATTTGATTTTGAATTTATGTTTTAAATTTGAGTTACAAATTCAGATTTTAAATTTGGTTTCGAATTAGTTTCTGAATTAGATTTTAAATTCAGATTTTAAATTTAAGATTAAAACTTAGATTTTATATTTTGTTCAAAACTTAGATTAAAATTTAATTCAAAACTTAGATTTGAATTTTGATTTTAAATTTATATTTTGAATTTAGATTTTAATTTACATTTTAAACTTCGAATTTGAATTTGAGTTTTGAATTTGGGTTTCGAATTTTGTTTTTAATTTCAGATTTTAAATATAGAATTAAATTTAGATTCAAATATATATTTAAATTTAGATTTTAGTTACATAAGTATAGATATGTAGTTAGGTTTTTAATTAAGTTTAAAATTCAGGTTTAAATTCAGTTTTAAAGTTTGATTTAAATTTAGATCATAAATTTAGGTATTAAGTATAGGTTTCAAGTTTAGGTGTTAAATTTAGTTGAAAATTCAAATTTCAATTTAGTTTGAAATATAGATTTAAATTTAATTTAAAATTCAGATTTAAGTTTAGTTTAAAACTTAGACTCAAATTTAGATTTTAAACACATAGATTTAAATTTAGACTATAAATTTTGAATTTAAATTTTAAATTTAGATTTCAATATAGATTTTAAATTTAGTTTAAATCTTAAATTTAAAATTTAGTTCAAGAATTAGATTTTAAACACATAGATTTAAATTTTAGATTTTTATTTTAGTTGTAAATTTTAGATTCAATATTTAGATTTGAATTTTTATTTTAAATTTATATTTTGAATTTATATTTAGATTCAAATTTAGATTTTAAATTTGAATTTAAATAAAGATTTTAAATTTAGTTTAAAACTTAGATTCAAGTTTATTTTCAAACTTAGTTTTAATTTAGATCTCAAATTTTTGAACTTACATTCAAATTTAGATTTTCAATATAGGTTTTACATTTAGGTTTTAAATGTAGTTTTAAATTTAGTTTTTAAATTTAGTTTTAAATTAAAATTTACAACTAAATATATTATTTTAAATTTAGATTTAATAATAAATTTTGAGCTTAGATTCAAGTTTATAGTATTAAATCCAGACTAAAATTTAGATATAAAGATAGATTTTGAATTCAGATTTTTAATACATAAATTCAAATCTAGATTTTAAACACATAGATTTAAAAAATTAGTTAATTTCTAATTGAGATTCAAGTTTAGATTTAGATGTAGGTTTTAATTTATATTAAAAATTTAGTTAAAAAACCTAGATTTAAATGCATATTTAAATTTAGTTTAAAACTCAGATTTCAATATAGATTTTGAATTTAGTTTAAAACTTAGAATTAAGGATTGATTAAAATTTAGATTTTAATTTTGGTTTAAAACTCAGATTTAAACAGAGATTTAAATCTAAATTTTAAATTTGGATTAAATTTTTAATTTAGTTTACAGCTCAGATTTAATTACATAGATTTTAAATTTAGATAGTTTCAACGTAGATTTAAATTTAGTTTTGAAGTTAAATTTCAAATTTAGATTTATAGAGTTAAATCAAGGCTCGAAACTTATTATATGAAAATCGATTTAAATATTTTTGTAGGAACATGATATACTTTTTATATTTATTATCTGGATGGATATTTGCTTAAGAACTATTTTGAAATATACTCTACGTATATTCAACATTGCGAATATTTATATTTAATTCATTTTTTCAACAGTTCTAAAAAAAATCGTAAATTTTAAATTTATTTTAAGTAATTGGATAACCAAGTCGTTTACTAAATTTTATCAACTTGTGATACTTGAAACAATATTTGAGTGAAAAATATAAAATATAATTAAAACTACAATAGGTAAAGGTAAATTAGTACAAATGGGTTAGGTAAATTTTAAATCAAATCATTATTACAAATTCATCTTATACTAATTATTACTTCTACTAATTATTAAATTAATAACTTGGAATTTTGAAAACATATAAAATTATCAAATCGGATTGTTTGGTAGAACCTTCTCTATTTGAACGTTAAAAATTTAAGAATGGTAAAAAATATTTTAATAATTTATTAATTCTAACGATTTTATAATTTTATGTCTACAAGAATAGATTTCTACTAAAAATCTATTCTTTAAATAGTATCTTATTCCCTTTTCTCCTCAAAATCTCAACTCCATGACAGTTGACAAATTTAAAAGCCATCAAGAGAGTTTTTTCTCTTCGGCGTGAAAAAACAAGAGAAAAGACCAACGATTCTTCCAAACGTGGAAATGGGTTGAGTATGGGACAAGTATGGGACAACTACGGGACTAGAAATTAAATAACTTTCCGAATAGTCTTTACGCCACCGCAGGCGAATAAAAAAGGGAAGTTTTTAAATTAAATTCTGTTGCGAGCAAAATTAGATAATGGTCATATTAATATAATGATAATATTAATTTAGTTTTGGTTAATAAAAATTTATTTAGTATTGGAAATGGTATTCGATTCCCCAGATTGATTTTCTCCCGACTGATCGATTCCAATTCCAACTTTTAATCTTGCGTAATATCCTCAGAGCATTAATTATCGTTTCGATTTAACGATATCGATATCTAAGATCGAAGATAACTTGGTAGTTCTGTCCGGGATCATTTTTCCTTTTAACACGTCCATTCGATTTAATAATATATTATATCCGAGCAGCCGACATTCTATATAAGACAACTACTACTCGGATTGTTATCTGGTCGAAGAGAATTTTTAAACTACACATTCGATAAAGTGACAAACAGTTGGTATGGTATTATCTGATGTCGACATTCAATTCATCGGTAAATCGATTTGGGAGAAGTATTATGGATGAACTAGTTGAAAGTGGCATTTTGCCTTGAGGCAAGTTGCGTGAACTTCCAGAAATGTGTGGTAATTGACTTAATCAATCAAAATTGAAATTTAGATATTTAGATCAAAAAATTTAGTCAACTGTTTATTTCGAAAATAAATTTGTTACTTTCAATTAAATCTAACCATTGCGATTTCCATTAAAATTTTCTCAAACGCATTTAAATTACCTATAATCATATTAAATATAGTGCACAAACAAATGTTCTTGTATGTCCTAAAATTGTAGCTTATTATTCCAAATTTGATGAATTGACAATATTTGACTTATCACATCACAAAAGCAGCTTTTGACACAAATTTTGACTATCTAATTTTTCTAAACTTTGATGAATTTTCAAAATTAAACGACTTATCGTGGGGCCGTAATATTTTGGTAGGTTCTTTAAGTACAAAAGTAAGTTCTGTAACTACGTATTTTGTGTCTTGTTTTCAGTTTGCTCGTCAGTAGAGTCCTTTTTGTACATTTTTTGTGTCTTGTTTCCAGTTTGCTCGTCGGGTAGAGTCCTTTTTGTACATATTTTGTGTCCTGTTTGCATTTTGTTCGTCAGTAGAGTCCTTTTTCTACGTATTTTGTGTCTTGTTTCCAGTTTGCTCGTCAGTAGAGTCCTTTTTGTACATATTTTGTGTCCTGTTCTCAGGTTGCTCGTCAGTAGAGTCCTTTTTGTAGAATTTTTAAGACCATAATGTCTATCAACATAAAAAATTTCATCTAGAAGTTTTTTTTCAATAATTATTATTACGAAGAAACGTCTCGGCCGATCTTTGTCTGAAACTAATCAGAACGCTTCCCAAATAACATCTTTCGAACAGTTTTTCAATTTTTAAAATCGTTTTAGAACTTTTGGCTAAAACGTGGACGAAAATCATTACTTTTTTCCAAATTACAAAGAAAATGCTTGGCTGATCGACGCACAAAATTTAGAAACGATAGTACTCATCCAACTACATCGAATGGTTTTTAAATTTTTGAAATCGATTCAGACGTTTTTGAGAAAACGTTGATAAGAGGTCTAATTTTGGCAGACGCCAAATAAACGATACGTACTAATTTTTGACGAATTTTTAATTTGACGAATTTTTCAAATTAAACTACTTGTCGTAGGGCCGTAATATTTTAGTATGTTCTATATAAGACTGTGGTATCTATCGCCAAAAAAAGTTTTATGAAAATCTGCAAAAATATTTGTAAATTTTTAGAAAAAGGCCCGTTCGATCTTTGCCTAAAGCTAATAAGTATCATCCCCAACTAATATCTTTCGAACAGTTTTTGAATTTTTAAAACGTATTCAGAATTGTGAGCTAAAACCTGGACAAAAAACCTTTACTTTTTTGGTAATTACAAAGAAATGGCATCGCTGATTGACTGCAAAACCAAATTACATCGAGTTACCATCGAATAACTTTTAAATTTTCTAAATCCTTCAGTTGTTTTTTAAACGAGTTTGATTTTTTACAAAAAAATTTATTGGGATATATAAAATAGTTTATACCATTTTTTTGTAAATTTTATCTAGTTTTTGCGAGTTTTAATAGAAAAGAATGTCCGGAACAAAAATTTTATGTGATTTGAACAAACGTAAAAAATGTCCCAAATCCATAGAATGCTCACATATATTGTTTTCACTAGTTTAATTTTTTCACAGAAATATTATATTGTAGTATATAAAACAGTGTGTATACAGAATTTTAGTAAATTTTATCTAGTGTCTCCTAAGCTAAATAAACTAGTCGGTATTCGTATTTTGTCTTGAGGCAAGTTACATGAACTTCCCGATATGTCGACTTAATCAATAAAAAATAAATTAATTGCGGGGTAAAATATGGACGAAAAATTTCACATTTCTGCCATTTATAAAGAAATGGCTTGGCCGATCATCGCATAAAACTGACAAACGATAGTCCTCATTGAGATACATCGAATGGCTTTTGAATATTTGAAATCGGTCCATCCGTTTAGGAGAAAACGTCGATTTACGGCAAAAAATCTGTTCACATACACGTACACACACACACATACTTTTTCCAAATGTTGGTCGCATCCGATTCAGAATGTCTTGAAACGTCGAGAAAACATAAAATCAGCGAATCGGATTTTTTTTATGAAAACATAAACTTCTCCTTTGGGAAGTTAAAAATATAATGGATAAATATTCCAATTATTGGTGGTTGAAAATCGTGCAAGATTTAGAATAGAAGACATCTTTGTTGTTTCACTTTTATATAAAAAAATAATTTCGAAAATTTTACTTAAGATTTCTAGAATTTTCAACGTTCCAGTAGAGAAGGTTTTACCAAAAAATCCGATTTGCTATTTTTCTGTTTTCAAAATTCCTTATCGTTAAGGAGCAAAATTGGACTTAGTATAAATGTTTTTAAAATTTCACAAAATTTCAACTTGGACCCCTTGTATTTCCCCAGAACCTCACCCTGCCAATATCTGATCAAAATCTCACCAGGATTTGATGAAATACCTTGCTCGGTCCAAGTTATGACACCTTCTATTTACGGTTTACGGTTTACGGTTTGCAAATACTTATTAGTTTGGAACATACGAGAGGCTGTCAGTGTTCGTACTAATTGGAAGTTATTTGAATTATAAATGGTTTTGCAGTGCACATTTATTACTCATCTAGTATAGAGGTAGGTGCGGATAAATGTGAATAATTAGATATTGCTGAAATAACTAGGTGTGAAAACTAAGGTTTAGGTATAGAAATAATAGGCACTTAGATTTTTTTGTCGATTATCATGTGAACCAACTGATTAAACTCAATGATATGAATAACAAACTAGTTACACCGCACCTCGACATATGGAGGAATAAAAGTACCCAATAATTGTTTTAAATAAATTTAAATAGACGCTTATTATATTGGTCGACGAATGCATTATACAAACAACTTATGTGTATGTTTACAAGAATTTTGTTCAATTTTTTTTTTGTTAGTTTGATTTTTTGGTAATTTAGAATTTTTTTTTAAATTTTGAAAAATTTTTAAAGTTCGATTTTTTGGAATTTTGGGAAAAAATCGATTTTTAACCTCCTGTAGGGTAGTTATAGTAATGGGCCGTAAATCGAAAATGAAAATTTTTTGCATTTCTCGACGTTTTGAAGGTTTTTGAACATTTTGGCATACATCAGAAAAAATTGATGAGTGTGTGTATGTGTGTGTGTTTTATATGTCCGCATTTTTTCGTCCACGTTTCCGGGCGCACGGATCAATCGAATTGAATGGTTTAGAAAACATTTGATTCCTATTAATAGGGAAATGTGCTGATTAGTTTTTGGCAAAGGCAGGTTCAGCCGTTACGGAGATATGGAGCAAAGAGTGCAAAAAATACAAATCGAGTTTTTGAGAGAACGGATCATCCAATTTGTATGATCCAAAAACATTGAGTAATGACGGGTAAAAGTGGTTATTAGTTTTTGGCAAAGGTAGGCTGAGCGGTTTCGGAGATACAGAGCTAAATGTTGAAAAAATGTCAGTTTTTGAGAAAATTAAGCGTCCGATTTAAATGACTCAAAGAACTTTCTGCTTGTTTCAACAAAATAATTGATTTCGAAAAAAAAATTTTGTTTCGATTTTTTTTTTCAAAAAGCACAGTCTAAGTGAAAATGTTGCACAGAATTGTTTGCAAATGCGTTTAGACTATGACTATGCGGGAGCAATTTCAATTTTCTGTAAATATTTTTTTTTTTTTGAAATTGAATTCGAAATGAAATGACGATTGTTAATGTTCTGGAGATAAATTGATTTAAGATTTACATTTGATTTGCTCACATATAACAAGATAGCAAAAATAATTAAAGTTACAGTATTTGTAATAGTATATTTGAAAACGATGAAAACTTCTCGAATATTTCATTACGGTACGGAAAGTTCCAGCAATTTGCCTTAAGGCACGATGCCATACACCACTAGTTTTTTTTTTAGCTTTTTTGACGAAATTCCACCTAAATGATCTTATGGCCGTAAGGCACAATGCCATACACCACTAGTTTTTTTTTAGCTTTTTTGACGAAATTCCACCTTAATGATCTTATGGTTCAACTGACTTGAATGTGTTTGCAAATTTTCAAGAAAGTAGAATTTTGTCAAAAATTTCCAAAAAAGAGAATTTTATAAAATACAGATTTCAAAAAATTTTAAGTTCCACCAATTACACCACTAATTTGGTATAGAATAGTAAACTCCTTTAACCCTTTTCTCTCTGACTATTATTCTCTTGATTTCAATTACGATCCTCTCGCCTCTCCTAATTAGCATTAAGACAATTCTTTGAAATATAAAATTAAACGAAATTAGCATAATTTCATATATAATTCGCAACTCGCAATTTTTATAACGACAAAAGCGCTTTTTAATTTTTAAAATAATAATTAGCAAGCAGGCAGGCAGCCTGGACGGGAAATTCATAATCGCTTAAGAGGTTTCCGTAATCAAAAGAATAAGACGCTCGTTTTTATTTTTTGTTTCTAGTTTGTTGCGAGAAAGTTTCTTACGCATAATGAGACTGTTGTAATTGATAAGTTGAGGTAAAGGATAAGTAATTTAAATTTTTAACAAGTGGTACGTGTATGGCATCGTGCCTTAAGGTAAAATGCTGAACTTCCCGTACCGTAATTAAACATTTGAAGAATAAAAATAATCAGTCAACCAAAATGTCTATGAATAAATATTATAAAAACTCGAATTTTCATTATTTGTTCCTTGTAGACAAAATGTGAAAACTTATTAGATTAGACACGACGTTGTTTATATATGTTTGAATGAAATATATATAAACAATATCTAAGTAAGCGGACTATTGTTAGAATAAACATATTTTATTTCAAATGCATCAATTTTCGTTCGCGAAATATATGCACTGAGTTAATAATTTCAAATATTTCATGTAGTATCTACTGTACAAAATAGTTTAGTTTTAAAAATTCATCAAACTTTGAGAAAATGAGTGTTTTTCTGGCGTTTGTTAAAATTAAAACTAGTGGTGTATGGCATCATGCCTTAAGGCAAATTGCTGGAACTTCCCGTACCGTAATGAAATATTCGAGAACGTTTTCAAATATATTATTACAAATACTGTAACGTTCATTATTTTTCCTATCTTGTCATATCTGAGCAAATCAAATGTAAATCATTAATCAATTTATCTCCAGAACATTAACAATCGTCATTTCATTTCGAATTCAATTTCAAAAAAAATACCTAAGTTGCCTCCCGTCTAAACGCATTTGCAAATAATTCTGTGCGACATTTTTACTTAGACTGTACTTAGCTTGGCGGCATTGGAAAAGTGCCCAGTACAACAGTCTAAACGCACTTGAGTAAACATTTGTACCAGAGTGACGCTTAGACTGTGCTTAGCATGGGCAATTTTTTGAATTTTCAATCCAAAATTACAAAAATGTTTTATGGAAAATAAAAAAAGATGTAATAATTTTCTATCCTCAAAAGCAATTGTTTTGTCAATACAAGCAGAAAGTTTTTTAGATCATTCAAATCGGACGCTTATATATAGTTCACTCAAAAACTGCCATATTTTGCACATTTAGCTCTGTATCTTCGAAATGGCTAAACCTGTCTTTGCTAAAAACCAATCACCTCTTCTCCCAATCACTACAAATTGAGTGTTTTTTGGATTATACAAATCAGATGCTCCGTTCTCTCAAAAACTCTATTTGTATTTTCTGCACTCTTTGCTTCGTATCTCCGTAACGGTTAGACCTGCCTATACCAAAACCTAATCAGTACGTCTCCACATCAATACAAATCGAATGTTTTTTGAATTATTCAAATCGGTTGATTTATATGCCCAAAAATGTGGATGAAAATTGCGAACACACAAAACACATACATTTTCATATGTTTTCACATATTTTTTCTAATACTAAAATGTTCAAAAACCTCTGAAACGTAAAAATAAGCAAACATTTACAATTTCGATTTCTGGACGATTACAATAACATTCTTTAAAAAAAGTTGAAAATTTATCTAAATGTTCTGAAAATATAAGAATCGAGATCATCCCCTCTTGGGCTTTAACCAGTTTATTGTGGTTAGAGAGAAGTGACTAAATTTTGTGTCCTAAACGTTTATTAGAAGAAGAATATCAATTCACCTAATTGCTTTATCTCACGAATGTTTGTTCGGAATTTGTGTTAAGTGTCTTCTTTCACTTGATCGTTCTCTACAGAATGTTTGCTTAATGCGAATTGGAATTAATTTTACGCTTCAGGCAGACGATTAATGAATAATTTTGAGTAATTGATATTCGCCGTTTTATTACCGGGAAAGAATAACTGTTTGTTGAAAGTAATAATTGAATTGGCCGCCCTTTTTTTTCTTCTTCTTCTTTGTTAATTTAGATAATGGACGGGTCGGGTTGATAGAAGTAGGAAGTAAAAAGTGTTGGTTGTAAGTCGAAATATTTCACGAATAGATTTTTGAATTTTAACCAAGTTTAAAAATAAATATTAATCTATTTATCTTACCTTCATCAGTGGGAGTAACTTCACTCGCAGCAGGAGCTGCTGCAATCTCCTTATTTGCAGCAAAACAGCAAAGCAGCAGCAAAACAAATAAAGTCTTTGCCATTGTTCCTGATTTATTTCAATATATATCACTTGCACTCGATACAAAACACTACACTTGAACACTACACTTTATTTTAGAGAAAAATCTGGTCAAAGTTTTAAATCTTACTCTCGCTTGGAATCTGAAAATAAAAAAATATAGTAGTAAATAATAGACTAGAGCATGGGGTGAATAAATATACTTTACTCTATTCAGTGCTTTGCTCTATTTTAGTGTTTTATGCCTAATTTTTTATAGGACTTTGTCTCTAACTATAATACACGTACGTTTAAATTTTATTATATTATAAATCATAGATTGAATAAACTAAATGGATAGGTTATAATTAATTAATTTTGAATTGGAATGAAAAAACTAGGATAAAAAGTATCCTATATCCTTCTCCTGGCTCTAAACTACCTCCCTGTCAATTTTCAGCTAAATCGGTTCAGCCGTTCGTGAGTTATAAGTGTTGTAACTAACTCGATCCTCTTTTATATTTATACATAGATGTAGATTTTTGTGAAAACATATTATTTGATTTAGTTAAAAAAATTCCATGTTTCTTTTTCATATTATATATTTATCTAGAATTAAACCTAAACACAACACTTTATATCAGAGAAAAATCTGGTCAAATTTTTAAATCTTACTCTCGTGTGGAATCTGAAAATATAAAAATATATTAGTAAATAATAGACTAGAGCATGGGGTGAATAAATGTGCTTTACTCTGTTTAGTGTTTTGTGCCTAAATTTTTAGAGAACTTGGTCTCTAACTATAATACACGTACTTTAAACGTTTAAATTTTATTATATTATGAATCATAGATTGAATAAACTAAATGGATAGTTTATAATTAATTAATTTTGAATTGGAATGAAAAACTATGATAAAAAATATCCTATGTCCTTCTCCTGGCTCTAAACTACTTTCCTGTCAATTTTCAGCTAAATCGGTTCAGCCGTTCGTGAGTTATAAGTGTTGTAACTAACACGATCCTCTTTTATATATTAGGTTGTCAAATATCTCCCTTCCGCTTTTTTGCTCTTGGTTTATAATACAAAAAGGCGGAAGGGAGATATTTGACAACCTAATATATACATAGATGTAGATTTTTGTGAAAACAAATATGATTTATTTAAAAAAAATTCCATGTTTCTTTTTCATATTATATATTTATCTGGAACTAAACCTTTGGGTAAATTTACGTGCTACACTCAGTGGCGCCTCTATGGAATGCAGAAACAATTAAAACTGAGGTTAAAGACAAAAGCGTCCGTGTTTGCAAGCGACTATTGGCAAGTTGCATATTAAAACAGATGTTTACTAGCTGGTTAAAACAGGTTTTTACCAGCTGGTTGTGTCTTTTTCGAATGTCGATAACTTATTTCCGTGTCTATTTATTTTTTTAAAATATATTCAAAAGTGTCGACGCCGTTATGAGTTATGGTGCTTATTAAGAATTCCAAAAACGATATTTTCTTTTCGTCTCCCGATATGAATAATTCTGTGATAAGTCTTTATTAAAACTCAACTCTGCATTATGGCGTTTACTATGAATTTATCATCGGTTAGACGGGGAGCTGGGGAGATTCTATTAAGTAAGAACTTTAGTTAATAATCGATATTACTGAAAAAAAATAGAACCATAACCAAAAACTAGTGGTTCGTTTTTTGCTAGAACTTCATGTACCGTAATTAAACATTTGAGTAAGAGAAGTAATAAATCAATAATTTTTTTTTCGATCATTAATAACAATTTTTTTAATAATTATTATAAATTCTATAAATTTCATTGTTCCTATTTTGTAGATCTACTATAATGTGAGTGCTCATATTTTGGCTACTACCTTAATATATGTATACAAGAAACATATAAATAAAACTTAATTGAGCCAAGAATTTTATCTCACATTTTTAAGAATTGTTTGAAATAACGCATATAAAATATATAAACATTTCAAATTTGAACTAAATCATTGATGTTCTGTTATTATATTTATACTTATTAAGTTATATAGGTAAATTTTGACATTTCTAGAAAATCTTTGATATTAAAAAATCCATTTTTTATTTTGATATTTTTTAAAAAAATATGAATCTTTTTAAAATCCTTAATATTATTGAAAATACCGTTCTATCAAAAACTGCATTAACATTTTCTACAGTTTTTGCTCTGAAGTGGCTGGACCTGCCTTTTTCAAAAACTTACCAGTACGTCTACCCTCCCCCCCATCCCGAAATCGAATATTTTTTTATTTATTCAAATTCGTTGATCCGTGCTCCCGAAATCGTCGACACACCCAGAAACATTCATTTTTTCTAAGCTATAGCCTTGAAACGTAAAAAAAAGAATATTTTCTATTTTTTGCGATTACTGTAACTTATATAGAAGATCGAAAACATGACCACTTTGTCCATTACTTCAGTTTTGATTGTTTCCGCACTTCATAGAGGCGCCACCAGCTGTAAATTTACCATTGGGTTTAATTCTAGATAAGATTTATATAAATATACTAGCTGACCCGTCAAACGTTGTTTTGCTCAGTAAGGTATATTCTAAACAATTTGTTTGTTTGTCTGTTTGTCAAAAACATGTATTAATACTTTAAGTGTATAAGGATGTGTTGCTTGAATGCTATATACAATGATAGGTATTATAAAAACAATAACCCCATTAGTTTGTCTATATTTTGTTTGGAAGTTTTATACACTTTCTACAGAAATCATGGTATAATCCAATCCAAGTCTTTTTTAGTCTTTCGACTTATTGATTACGTTCCAAGTCTTTCAGATTCTTTTTGGATTCTGGATTTTGTGTATAATTGTAAATAATACTACTGAGCTCATACAAAATTTTCAAATTTCTGCGAGGAGAGATAGAAAATGAATTAAGTATTTCTTCTTTGTCGTGATTTTTGAAAAGTTTCAAGTAACATTCGATGAACTAAAGTAAATTTACTAAAAAGTATATAAGTAGAGCAGGGCGAGACACAAAGGTCCAATTTGACTTGAAGCAAATACTAATTATATTTTAAAAACCAAACCAATTATATCACAACAAATAACTCATTTCGAACGAACAATTATCTGACTACGTTCAGTAAAACTGCCAGCTACTTCATCATTGTAGAAATGTGCTTTTTTGCTGTCTTTCAAAATTTGTTATCTATACCTTTTACCCCATAGACGGGGTAACTTGGAACGGCCAGGTTGCAAACAGGTTTAATGTCTTATTTTAATTTTAAAGGTATTTTGCAAAAGAATTACATTTTTAACTAATGCCAAAAAACTTCCAACGGAAGAAAATACTTTCTAGCGGATCATTTTATCGAGAGCTCCATTTTTATATATAACAGTAGTCGATTATCCTATTACCTTTACCTCTTACTATTTTTTTCTCCCAGCTCTCCCACTATCTGTCCATACATCGGTGTTGACAATCTCACAATAAGATGAAATATTACAACACGTTCGCGTTCGACGCCTCTTTCTCTATTTCTCTATCTTTATATTTTTATATTTTTATTTTTTGATATTTTTATACTTTTATACTTTTATATTCTCCAACCTCCATTCCATTTTGACTTTTTAAAGTAATATGTTTCGTGTCAATTGTACAACTTGTGACGGGCGATGTCAAATCGATTCATGTCAACAACCATCAGGAGCAGCAGGAAAAGACTTTATTTTTGTTCTGATAGATTGAGAAAAACTAGGAGTAATTTTGCCTTGAGGCAAGTTACATGAACTTCCCGATATGTATAAATAATCGACTTGATCAATAAAAAACAAATTGATTTATGAGTCATTAAAAGTATTCCGAGTGGATTTATTACACATCATTGAAAACGAACGAACACGTTAACTCGGAGTATTTTCTAAAAGCACATTTTCAAAAATCAATAATTTTTATATTTGAACCAGTTTCCGTAGGACGTTAATGGTTTACTATGTTCATTAAGAACAAGTACTCTATCGTTATACCAAGTAAATCGTCTAATTTTAATTTTAACAAACGTCAAAAAAAAAGCAACTCATTTTCTCAAACTTTAATGAATTTTTAAAATTAAACTACTTGTCGTAAGGCCTAATATGTCATAATTTTTCAGTAAGTTCTATAAGACCATAATATATCGCCAAATAAAGTTTCATGAAAATCGTCTTAAATTTTTTTTTCAGTTAATTACAAGAAAACGGCTCGGTAAATTTTCACCTAAAACTAATGAGTATTATTCCCAACTAATATCTTTCGAACAGTTTTTGATTTTTTAAAATCGATCCGGTAGTATGAGCTTAAATGTGGACGAAATTTTTAACACTTTTTTTTTAAATTACAAAGAAACGCTTCGGCTGATCGTCGCGCAAATTGATAAACGCTAGTTCTCATAGAGATACTTAGAATGGCTTCTAAATTTTTGAAATCAGTGCAGCCGTTTTTGAGAAAACGTCGATTTGTGGCTAAACATCTGTTCACACACACACACACTCACATACTTTTTCCCTAAATGTTGGTCTCATTCGATTCAGAATGGCTTGAAACGTCGAGAAAACAAAAATTAGCGAATCGGATTTTTTGATGAAAACATAAACTTTTTCTACGGGAAGTTAAAAATAAAATTTCACTCAAATTATTGAAAACAAATTTATGAATTCTTGAATTATTAATTAAAATTAATATAAAAAGAAATTAGTTGAAATTGGACTATTTATATTCACAATTCAAATTATTGAATAAAATAGTTCAGGTTACTTTTGAATTATACTGTTAAACAAAATTATTTGAATAAATAGATTGTATTTAATTTTTTTTAATGCATTATTAATTCACAATGACATAAAGTAAATATAGGTCGTTTTCGAATTATTTGACCAATTTTAATGTAAAAATTAAATATATAAATATAGAACAAAACTTTTACTAAATATTCGAGAACAGAATTTTATAAATTCATATTAGAGTTTACGATACAATTTCACTAGTATATTAAAGAATAGAACTCTTTTTCATTATATTATATATAACTGAAATAAATTTGTACGTAGTTCATATTTCTTTATTAAAAAAGTTAATAAGATCATTGTTTGATAGATTATTTTGAACGATAAAAAATTGTGATAAATTGTGTGTTTCTATAAATATTGATTTAAATAGACAACAGTGATTTCGAAAATAATTTAGTTTCTATGTTAATTAAATTAAAAATAACTAAATCTATGTTAATTAAATTAAAAATAACCAATTAAAAAAATAAATTTACTAAAATACCTTTTATATTTTGTATATAAATATCCTTTATCCTTTCCAGCCAGCACAAATATTGTCAACTCTCACAAAATCCCTTCACAACAATTCTTTTATTGGTTCCAATTAATTTAACTAAAATCCATCAAGTGGCCAATTTGTGGCACAAAACCACATAATAAATACACTTCACAACAACTTCATGGAAAATTCATTTTGTATTCGAATTCAAATAACATAATTTATACTCTATTATTCCTTGATTTAGTTTAATAAATTGAATTATTTAGAACAAAAGTTTTGGGTGGTGAATTTTGATATAAACTCTTCACTACACTAATATAATTGAATAGCAAATGCACTCTTATAAATTTATTTTAACAATAACAATATTTATTCCATGAATACTTTTTTTGCTCTAGACTATTTTTAAATTTTATAAAAACATTATTATTATTTATTATATTATTGAGAACAATTTGAGATAGAGTTTAGTGAATAAAAAAATTAGTTTTACAGTTTCACAATAATTTTGAAAAATTATCCACACATATTTTGAACTATTAAAGTTTATTTAACACTAAATTTAATTTGGTGTCACCACTTAATTATCCATGTCAAATAAAATTCATAAAATTGAGTCAAATTCTAAGACAGTTCACTTTACATTCTTTTGTTCACCAATTTTCTCACATTTTAATTTTTAATTTAAAAAATTGAAGACCAATGTTGATAAAATAATTACCACACTTTTACTTATTGTTAGCAAATTGCTACTTTTAAGCAAAATCATGAACACTTTTTTCACGTTTATCAATATTTTAAATATTAATTTTATTCACCAATTCACCAATTTTTTAAATATTTTCATTAAAATCTCCAATCAATTTAGAAAAGTTATCAGGGGAAATGTAAGTTTAATTTGTGTACAATTTTTTTTTTAATAATTTTAGGATTTTAATGAAACTTTTTCACTTTTATTAAATTCACTATTTTTTTATAATTTTCATCAAGTCTCTCCCTAAACTATAAAAATTTGTCCAATAAATTTAAAAAAAGTCCAATTTTTGTGAAAACAACTTTTGCACTTTTATTTGCACCTCAAAAATTGTATTTGATTTGTTCACCATTTTTTTTTAAATTTAGCAAGGTTCACAAAATCAATTTTGTATAAATGTTTGTAATCAATTTGTATCAATTTTATATAAATAACCATTTGTCTTCTTGGTCTTTTAGATTTTTTTTTTTATTTTAGGCAACACAAATAATAAAGAATTGGTCAATTTTTGCAGAATAACTACTTTGCACTTATTAACTGATTTTTACAAATTGGAAAAAAATATTACAAATTTGTCAAAAATGATTCCTTAACGATTATTTGTCCAAAACTTTTGTCTTCACCAATTTTTTTAATTTTAAATAACTTAAACTTTGGTAAAAAATCTTTTTTACATCTAATTTATGCTCACAAATTAAACTCATTCAATTTATTCACCAATATTTTTTACAATTTTTATTAAGTCTTTAAACTTTATTAGTTTTTTTAAGCAAATCTACTTTTATGTAATTCTTCAGAATCTTTCACAAATTCAAAATTTGTTCATATTCCAATTTGGGGTCAAAATCAGTCTTTTCACAATTATTTGTCCAATTTGAGTCCTCACCAATTTTTTAAAGTTAAATAACTCAAACTTTGAAAATTTTCAATTCAACGTTCAATTTTTGTAAAGACACATTTCCACACTTAATTTCTGCTCACAAATTGAACTCATTTAATTCATTCAACAATTTTTATGTAGTGTTTAAATTTAATTAATTTTTGTAAGCAAGTCCATTTTTATGCTCACAAATTGAACTCATTTAAACCATTCACCAATTTTTATTAAGTGTCAAATTTAGTTAATTTTTTATAATTATATATAATGAATATAAAATCTTAATAAATTTTTTAAACATCCTCATAATTCGGAAATTTTTCTTCCAACTAATAACTTCAGAATTTGTTTATTACTATTGACACCACATTTTCGTCATCCGACGAATTAACATTATATAATTAACTAAACCATTTTAATAATTATATTTAAATTTCAAAATTATTAATAAAAATTTAAACATTTTTTTTTATAAATTTACAATCACAAATTATCAAAAGTTTCGGTAATAATTTTCCGTTTATTATTATTTATTACACCATTTTTTTATATTTATAATTAAATCTCAGAATATATTAAAAAAATTCAAACAACTTTTTTTTATCAATTCACAAATCATCAAAATTTTCGGTAATAATTTTCCGTTTATTATTATTTATTAAACCATTTTTTTTATATTTATAATTAAATCTCAAAATTTAATAAAAAATTTAAACATTTTTTTTATAAATTCACAATCACAAATCATCAAAATTTTCGGTAATAATTTTCCGTTTATTATTAAACCATTTTTAATTAAAATTAAAACTCAAAATTTATAATTATAATTAAAACTCAAAATTTAATTTAAAAAAATCCGAACATTTTTTTTCATCAATTTCACAAATCATCAAAATTTTCGGTAATAATTTTTTCGTTTATATTATTCTTTTCGATTTTTCTGTATTATTATTATATCGCGTAATTTTTTATTTATCCATCGACCATCAAGGGTTCTTTCTCTCGTCCGACGTGTTAACCCTCCGACAGACGGTTCAGTACTGAACTGACTAAGCCATGAGCATAAGCCATGCCCACTAGAAGGTGGAGGGCTGCGAAGGGAACAACGCGAACAGAGAGAGATGAGATGAGAAGTGTCCCTTCCAGTTCGCGTTTTCGTTTCGACTCGAGTTCAGTCGAGTTGAGTTGAGTTGTGTGCGGAGTCGAGCAAAGCTTTGATTCCCTTGAAAAAATTACATGGAGGTCGAGATAGCGAGGAGCAATTTGGCCTTAAAGGGCACAACTAGTGTAACCGCCTGAAAAAAGGTGATTTTTGGGAATTTATATCAAAAAAACTACTTTATCAATTATATCAAAATTTTAACAATATATTTAAAAAAATACTTTATCAATCATTTCAAAATTTTAGGAATATATTTATACATGTCTTAAGAATACATAGTAAAATTTTTGAAGAAAAAAATTAAATATTTCTTAACTTATCGTCGATCTCCAACGGCGCGACAAAAAAAGGCCCTTCACTGCTGCAGTGATTCCGGCCTTCTACGTGGATGAAATTTAAAAAAAAAAATCTCGTTAAACTAGATAATGTTGTCTGTAAAATGAACTACGATAAAGAATAAAATCAAAAATTGACAAAATGACGGCGTTTTTTAAAAAAAAGTCGAATTTTACCAAAAATTTTGGTCGTTTTTGGACTGCCAAAATTCGATTTTTGATCCGATCAAAAAATCGATAGTTCATCTTACGGAAAACTATATATAGAACATATAAAAAACGTGATAGTGATCGGATCATTTGTTTTTGAGTAATCGCTGCAGCAAATTCGGAAATGCTGTTTCGAGAAAAACGCGTTTAAAGATAAAATGATCGTTATACTATATACTATATATATATACTCTTTAAATGGCTGTAACTCAAAAACTATTTAAGATATCTTAGTTATTTTTAAAGGTATAACCTATAGAAATATGGAAAAATTGAAAATTTGATTTTTTGAAAATTTCACACTAGTCAAGTTAGGTGATCATATTTTTTAAAGTCAAAACCGGGATGGTAACTTCAAGTTTTGCAAACTTGGGACGGCGAGGAAGGGGGGCTCATCATGCTGAATATCTTAAATATGTTTTAAAATCGTGTAGCTGAATGTACTTTGTATAGCTTGCTATAAAAATAATACAAAAAAAAAAAAAAAAAAAAAAACAGTTTTTTTTTTGACTGACTATAATGTTTTATTTTAATCAGAATAACTGACTCTTAGTAGAACTTCATTATTCTATTATATGCTACATTATATTATTACATTATATATAGTATTTTTTCTTCATAATTTGTAAAAGAACACATCAATCTTTAAGAATGATATTGAGAAGTTTTAAAGAATTCTATTCAAATTAGTGGGGCGCATGGCATCGTGCCTTAAGGCAAATTCCTGGAACTTTCCGTACCAAACATTATTTTTTTAAAAACGATTAACATTTTTGAAAAAAATTTACTCTGAAAAAATTAGATTTTTGAGAAACTATAAATTTTTGACAAAAATTTACTCTTTTTAAAAAAAAATACTTTTTGAAGAAAAGTGTATTTTGAAATATTTTGGAAATTTTAAATTTTTTTTCAAAGCAATCGTACTGCTTTAACTGCATAGAGACGAATTGTCAAAGGGCGCAAGTGCCGCGCCGCCGTATAACGCATAAGCGTTGATACGGAACCCATAAAAATGTAAAAAAAAATTATACTTATTGTTAAAATCTCTATAAAATATCTGCTAATTTGATGTGCATATGTCTAATGATCATTTTTGACCGCCAGATGACATTTTTTTGTCATTTAGTTTTTTTTCTAGTTCTCCGAAACCGCTAATCTGCCTTTATGAACATTTGATCAACTCTTCATCTTGCCAATACAAGTAAAATGTTTTTTGAATTATTCAAATCGGACGCTCCGTTCTCTTAAAACTGAGTTACCGTTTTCGGCACTTTTTGCCCCGTATCTTCGGAACGGCTAGACCTGCCTTCGCCAAAAACTAATCAGCACGTCTCCTTATCAATACGAATCGAATGTTTTTTGAATTATTCAAATCGGTTGATCCGTGTTCCCGAAATCGTCGACGAAAATTTGTATCCGCACATACATACACACACGTACATACATACACGCACACACACATACATCCATTTTTTCTAAGGTATGCCAAAATGTTCAGAAACTTCTGAAACGTAAAGATATATAAAAATTTTCATTTTCGATTTTTTTGCGATTACTATAACTTACCCTACGGGAAGTTAATGATCGACTTGAACAATAATATTTTAGCTATTTAAAGAGCGACCATTGATCACGTGATCGATTTTTTAAAATTTTTTGGACCTTTCCTTCCCCTTGGTGATACTCTGTGATATTCAAAATTAAACCCCTCTCCCTCCCCCTTCTCCTGTGATATATAAAATTAAACCCCTCTCCTTCCCCCTTTCTCATCAAACATCACTTGTATTTTTAGTTACGAGAAAAAAATAGGGTAGGGTAAGTTATAGTACTGGACCGAAAACCGAGAATAAAAATTTTTGTATATCTTCACGTTTTGAATGTTTCTGAACATTTTGGTATACCTCAGGAAAAATGGATGTATGTGTGTGTGTGTGTATTTTGTATGTCCGTATTTTTTCGTTCACGTTTTCGGGCGTACGGATCAACCGATTTGAATGGTTCAAAGAACATTTAATTCCTATTGATAGTAAGCTGTGCTGATTAGTTTTTGGCAAAGGAAGGTCCAGCCGTTAAGGAGATACGGAGCAAAGAGTGCAGCAAATAGAAATCGAATTTTTAAGAGAACGGAGCATCCAAACAATTGGTGATTAATTTTTGGCAAAAGCAGGTCCAGTCGTTTTGGAGATACCGAGCTAAATGTGCAAAAAATTGCAGTTTTTTCAAAAAAAATTTTTTTTGTATATCGAAAATAATTCAGATTTTAATTTCAATTCTGGCTAAAAGTCAAAAGTTTACTTATATATAACTCCAGAACGCACAAACCGATTTCGACAATTTTGCATTCGTTGGAAAGGTCTCGGGCTCCGCAAGGTTTATAGCTAAAAAATAGTGGTGCATGGCATCGTGCCTCAATTCAAATTGCTGGAACTTTACGCACCGTAATTAAAAATTCGAGTAATGACATTAGTGAGAATTATCAGAATTATGTTTGATTAAGTCAACAAGCAATTCTTGCCGCAAAGAATAATGATGTACACGCACTGAATTTCACCATTCAATCAAAAATGGCTGGCGATTTGGTGACATACCAATGATTCCGACTGTTTTTCCGTTTGACTTCAAACGATTGCAATTTCCAGTTCGTCTTTCGTTTGTAATGACAATTAACAAGCCGCAAGGCCAATAGCTTAGTGTTTGCGGGATAAATTTCAAATATATTATTTAGAAAATCATTGTTTTTCACATGGACAGTTATACGTTGCCTGTTCACGAGTTGGAAAACCATTCGCTTTGTTTGTATTAACGCCAGACCAAAAAACAAAAAATGTGGTTTACCAAAGAGCACTTCAATGAAACGGATAATTTGCGGATTCACTTTCATTTACTTAGAGAAGTTCAACTAAAAAACACTTCATTTTTGTAATCGAAATAAATTCATTACTGTTGTGTAATAAAATCAAATTTTTCCTTTTCAAATATAAAACAAACAAAAAATTTCTTCATCTTTCTCACGAAACCGTCTGGTGGCGAAACGGAGTTCGTCGGGTTTGCTAGTATATATATATATACTATTCTCCTGTCCTCTCTATCTCCACGATCGAAAGTCCGGGTGCATATATGAAGTGTCTTTATGACGGCAGCTTGCCGCCGATTTAGCGCTTCCGTTTAGCGGCGGCAAACGCCACATGACGACGACGACACCGACACACACGAACGAATAGAGCGGCGGCAACTTGCTTGTTATAAAACAACCACCACCACACACCACACGAGTGGTGGACACGAGGAGAAAATGATGGAAATATGTGCCATGGAAAATATTATAGTGGTCAACACGGAATCAATTGGGCCATTTGTGAAACAAATAGGGGTACTACGGGTAGAGATACCCGGTGAGAAATTGTAGATGGGTAGATGGAAACCAGGTTGAGATTAAGATTAGTGCTTCAAGTTATTGCTAGATAAAAGAGTAAAATATGTTATAGTAATTCATTTTTTTCTAACCTTGTTTTCTCTAAACTTCTAATTCTATTCTATCTCGAGTCAAAAATTCAAGTTCTATTGATTTTAATCTAGCAAATCAAATCACAATTTTTTGTCAGCGCCAAGACTCGTCTTCTACCTTGATATTTAATACAATGATCATTTTTTTAGTGCAGAGACTCGAACCGAGTATCCCTGATATTTAAGTTGGGACTGAATACTGACTGAGCTAGAAATGGTAGATGACAACCAGGTTTACCAGTTAGCTGTGATTGACGAATATCTGGTTCACTTTGTTATAGAGAAGTGGCAGCATTTTGTGTTGACGTATATGCTCGTCATGTGTATAAAACAGTAAAATTACTTGTGTAAGCGAAAAAGCAATAAATTTTTTGACACTCAGTACATTTTTGAACTACGAATTAGAAAAAAAAGAGTGCGCGTAAGGTTCATTACGCGATTGTAGTAAAACTCATTTGCTACAGTACAAGATGGCATTTAAGTAAAAATAAATACATCATATAACAATTTTGAATAATGTTCATTAGTAATAATATGGTAACACTCGTGATGCACACATTTATTAATGTCAAAACAATTATACATATTTATATGATAAATTATAAATTATATATGTAATAGCATTAAAAATATGTATAATATTTAAAAATAATAATGTAATTAAAGTAATACTTCAAATACGACATGATCGGTTGTCATTGTAATTAGCATTTAGAAATGAACTTTCATTAGAGAAATGAGTAAAGTAATTCTGATTAATAACTACTATAATATTTGTTCGCACATGTTAAACAACGCCCAAATAAATATTGTTTTCACAACTTCACTCATCATGTAATATTTGTGTTTGAAGAACTTTATGTAATTAAAATTAACATGCATTCATTGGCTGCTTGCATTTTTTTTTTACTTTTTTGCTGGCGATATAATCTCGTTCTTTGAACGGCTGTAATATCTGTCTTGCCTGAAAAATATTTTTCATTTTAATAACTTCAAATATTCACAGAAACTGCGAACAATATAGAAATAATTTATAATTAATAAACTTACGTTTAGTACAAGACACACATGTTTAATTTGTTTCATTATTTTCAAGAACTAAGTAAAATATTCTTCTGATTTAGGCATTTTTCAGTAAATCAAGATTTGCACTACGATGTAACTTTAAAATTATATTTTAATATATGTTTAATTATTATCGTTTAATTATCTATGTCGATTTCCTTGTCGATATCGTTACGCCTACAACGTTGATGCCGGCACTCATACAACGACAG
>NW_020536999.1:8724381-8833452 GCF_003426905.1 Ctenocephalides felis
AAAATTTGCTTTTAGAAAATATTTAGAGTTAATTTTAGTTTGTTTTCAATTTTGTGTAATAAATTCACTCGGAATTCTTTAATCACTCATAAATTAATTTATTTTTTATTGATTAAGTCGATTATTTAAACCTCAAGGCAAAATACAATACCAACTAGTTTAATTTTGGCACAGAAACCATATCATGTCCAATTTTGCTCCCAAACGATAAGAATGAATTTGGAGTTTTGAAAACTTATAAAAATAGCAAATCGTATTTTTGGTAAAACCGTCTCTATTGGAAAGTTGAAAATTATAGAAATCTTAAGTAAAATGCTGAAAAAATATTTTTTATAAAAGTGAAACAACAAATATGTCTTCTATACTAATTTTTGTACGATTTTCAACCACCAATAATTGGGAATATTTATCCATTACATTTGAGACTCGAAACGTATGAAAATCGATTTAATATTTTTTTGAAACATGATATACTTTCTATTTTATTTTATAAATGAACGCTTATTTAAGAAGAATTTTTGAAAAATAATTTACGATATTCAACGTAGCTTTTATTTACATTCAATTCATTTTTCAACACTTCTAAAAAAATCTAAAATTTTGAATTTAGTTTATGTAATTGGATAACCAAGTCATTTACCAAATTGCAATTAACTTGTGATACTAAAAACAACCTTTGAGTTAAAAATATAAAATATAAGTAAAACTACAATAGATGAAAGTAAATTAGTACAAATATGTTAGGTAAATTTTAAATCGAATAATGATTCCTATAACCTATTTGTGACCAATTTCCTCTACCTTTATTACAAATTTATCTCATACTACCTTTCACTTTTACTAAAAATCTATTCCTTAAGTATCTATTTCCCTCTTCTCCTCAAAATCTCAACTCCATGACAGTTGACAAATTTAAAAGCCATCAAGAGAGTTTTTTCTCTTCGGCGTGGAAAAACAGGAGAAAACCCAACGATTTTTCCAAACGTGGAAATGGGTTGAGTATGGGACGATTATGGGACAACTACGGGACTAGAAATTAAATAACTTTCCGAATAGTCTTTACGCCACCGCAGGCGAATAAAAAGAGAAGTTTTTAAATTAAATTCTGTTGCGAGCAAAATAGATAATAGTCATTTTAATATAATACATAAATTAATTTTGATTAATAAAAATTAAATTTCTATTGGAATTGAAAATTGATTTCCCCCGATTGATTTTCTCCCGGCTGATAGATTCCAATTCCAACTTTTAATCTTGCGTAATGTCCTGAAAGCATTAATTATCGTTTCGATTTAACGATATCGATATCTAAGATCGAAGAAGATAACTTGGTAGTTCTGTCCGGGATCATTTTTCCTTTTAACACGTCCATTCGATTTAATAATATATTATATCCGAGCAGCGGACATTCTATATAAGACAACTACTACTCGGATTGTTATCTGGTCGAAGAGAATTTTTAAACTACACATTGGATAAAGTGACAAACAGTTGGTATGGTTTTATCTGATGTCGACATTCAATTAATGGTAAATCGATTTAGAGAGAAGTATTATGGATGAACTATTGAAAGTGGCATTTTGCCTTGAGGCAAGTTGCGTGAACTTCCAGAAATGTGTGATAATTGACTTATTCGACCGAGATTGAGATTTAAATATTTAGATAAAATTTTAACTGCACGATTATCATGTACGTAGTCCTTGATATGAATTAGTCATTCAAATTAATAGTAACATTTTTTTACATTCATTTATTTACTTCTTTGCTAATTCCAAAGCCATTTCTAATTGACTTCGTATCAAATTTATTCCGATGGCTTCTACATTTATAAAATACAATTTTTTACATATTCCATCGTAAGAGCAAATTTAGCGCAAATTTTGACTATCTAATTTTCCAAATTTTGATGATTTTTTAAATTTAAACGACTTGTTTGTGAGGTCGAAATATTTTCCTATATTCATTTCCACCATTATATCTATCAACATTAAAAAAATGCGGAAAAGAATGTTTCCAATGGGTGATTACAAAAAAAAAAAACCGGCTCGGCCTACCTTGTCTAAAACTAGTCGGCACGATTCCCAAAAACATCTTTCGAACAGTTTTTGAATTTTTAACATTGATTCTGAATTTTGGGTAAAACGTGGACAAAAAATATATCAGTATTTTGCAAATCACAAAGAAACGACTCGGCTAAGTTTTAAACTTAATTAAAATTTAAGTCCGAAATCTACATAAATCTAAGTTGGAACTTTTAAATCTAAGTTTTGAATTAAAATTAAATCCAGGTTTTGAACTAAAATTAAAATCTAAATTTATAACAAAATTTATTATCTAAGTTTTTAAATAAATTTAAGATTTGAGTTTTTAACTAAATTTTAAATCTGAATTTATAAGCTAAATTTGAAACCTATATTTAATACGTAAATTCAAAACCTAAATTTGAAATCTAAATTTAAAATCTAAATTTGAATCTATACTTAAATCTAAAATCATATCTAAATTTTAAACTAAATTTAGAATCTAAACTTAAAATCCAGATTCAAAATCTAAATTCATCAAAATCTAACTTAAAATCTAAATTCATATCTATATCTAAATCTAGATTTAAAATCTAAATTAAAATTTAAATTCAAAATCTAAATTGAATAGATAAATTCAATATCTAAATTTAAAATCCAAATTCAAAATCTAACTTTAAAATCTAAATTCAAATCTATATCTAAATCTAGATTTAAAATCTAAATTTAAAATTTAAATTCAAAATCTAAATTTAAAATCTCAATTTTATTGTAAATTTTAAACTAGATTTAAAATTTAAGTTTTAAACTAAATTTAAATCGAAATTTGAAATCTAAACTTAAAATCCAAATTTGAAACTTAAATTTATAGTCTAAATCTAAATCTAAGTTTTAAACTAAATTTGAATCTAAATTTTAAACTACATTTGAATCTGACTTTTAAACTAAGTTGAAAACTAAGTTTTAAACTAAATTTAAATCTATGTGTTAAAAATCTAAATTAAAATCTAAATACAAAATCTAAATTTAAAATTTAATAATAAATCGTAGTTGAATAATTTAAAACCTAAATTCAAAACCTAAATTTAAAATATTCATTCAAATCCAAGTTCTAAACCAAATATAAAATTTAAATTTTTAACTAAATTTAAAACCTAATTTAAAAATTAAAATTAAAACGTAAATTTAAAATCAAATATAGGACTAAATTTGAAATCTACATAGAACCTAAATAGAACCATATTTAGAACCGCAAATATAACACTACAAATATAGAATCTAATTAGAACCACAATTAGAAGCTAATTTAATTTATTCTAAAATCTGAATAAATCTTGTTTTCAAACTAAAATTTAAATGTAAACAAAATTTGAAGATAAGTTTAAAACTAAATTTAAATTTGCATTTGAATCAAATTGTAAGTAAATTATACAAAGTAATGAAAGTTAGAATAATTGTAATACTAATAGTTGTAAGTCTGATTTATGATAGTATATGAGTAGTATGAGATAATAAAAATTTAGATTTAACGATATAAATTTAAATTTTATTGCTATAACCTAATTATTAAACTGCATTGCATTGATAAAATAATTTAGCTATTATTCCGGAAACCTTTTTAAAATTAAAAATTAAATATTTGACCTTTTGCCTTTTGACAGAAGACAAATTTTAGAAAAACAGCCAAATTTTTTTTGTTTTAATGATGAATTATCTCAAGAATTTTACTGAAACAGTACGATACTTATTAGTTTGATAAGTGTTATTTGTTGTTATGTAGTCCCAGTACCAGGTACTAAAAATCAAAGTGGACCTTTATGCCCCGCTCTACCCTATACAAACCCTTTCCACTCGCCTCCTCTATCCTCTATCTTCCTGCATCCCTTTTGTCACTCGGCGTGTGGTGTGTTTTCCGCGCCATGAATATATTACAAAGGGCAACGAGGGCAAGGGCAGAAGGATGAGGAAAACTAGTTAAAAACTGAACAAAGACAAAAGACAAATACAAAATAGCGAGGAAAAGTGCGATGAAAAAATGAGTTTAACATTCTGCTGCTCTGCAGTCGGCGAACAAAACGTATTACACGCCATATTCATCGGTAATTATATTATATAATACTTTTGTATAGTGAACTTTGTTGTTGGTCTTTTTTGTTTTTAACGTTGTAAATAATATATGGTGATGGATAAAGCTGTAATGTAATAGGTATTAGTGGAATGGTGGATAATCCAATAAATTTTATATTGTTTATTAAAAGAAGAATAGACGAACACCCAAATTACTTGGCACACAAAGTATTCTCAGAAGCGCGCCCAACAAGGCTAAAACGAAAAATTCCCAATGATCTAATAAATTTGTAAAATTATTATTATTATTATTATTATTATTATTATCTTACTATTTCTATTATTATTATTTTGTTATATTTTATTTTTTTCTAGTATTATTTTATTATTCAGAAATTTTATTTATATTATTTATTAATTTTATTTTTATTATTATTAGGTTGTCAAATATCTCCCTTCCGCTTTTTTGCTCTTGGTTTATAATACAAAAAGGCGGAAGGGAGATATTTGACAACCTATTATTTGTTTATATTTTATATCAAATCATATTATGGATATTATTTTCATGTAAATTTTATCCTTTGCACTCTTATTTATTTAAATTTATGTAATTATTTATCAATATTACGTGATGTTAATAATTTAACAGTTGTAATACTTATTGAAATTAAAAAAAAAATATATTGTTTATTAACTTCCCGTAGGATAGTCATAGTAATGGGCCGAAAATCGAAATTGAAAATGTTTACATTTCTCGACGTTTTGAAGGTTTCTGAACATTTTACTGGCATACCTCAGAAACTAAATGGATGCGTGTGCATGTGTGTTTTATATGTCCGCATTTTTTCCTCCGCGTTTTCAGGCGCAAGGATCAACCGATTTGAATGATTCATTTACCATTCGATTCCTATTGATAGGGAGATGTGCTGATTAGTTTTTGGCAAAGGCTGGTCCAGCCGTTAAGGAGATACAGAGCAAAGAGTGCACAAAATACAAATCGAGTGTTTTTGAGAGAACGGAGTATCGGATTTGAATAATCTAAAACACATTCAATTTGTAATGATTGGGAAAAGAGGTGATTAGTTTTTGGCAAAGACAGGTCCTGCCATTTCGAAGATACAGAGCTAAATGTGCAAAAAATGGTAGTTTTTGAGTGAACTAAGCGTCCGATTCGAATGATCTAAAAAACTTTCTGCTTGTATTGACAAAATATTTGCTTTCGATGATAAAAATTTTTACATCTTTTTTTATGTTCCATAAAATATTTTTGTAATTTTGGATTTGAAATTCAAAAAATTACCCAGGCTAAGCACAGTCTAAGCGCCACTCTGGCACAAATGTTTACCCAAGTGCGTTGAGACTGTATATGTACTGGAGAACTTTTCCAATTTTGTGAAAACTATTGAAAAATGTGAAAATGCCGTCAAGCTAAGCACAGTATAAGTGAGAATGTCGCACAGAATTATTTGCAAATGCGTTTAGACTGTGACTATACGGGAGCACTTTTTCGATTTTGTGTAAATGGAGAAAACTATTTTTTTTTTTAAATTGAATTCGAAATGAAATGACGATTGTTAATGTTCTGGAGATAAATTGATTTATGATTTACATTTGATTTGCTCAGATATAATAAGATAGCAAAAAAATAACGAAAGTATTTGTAATAATATATTTGAAAACGTTTAAAATTTCTCGAATATTTCATTACGGTACGGAAAGTTCCAGCAATTTGCCTTAAAGCACGATGCCATACATCACTAGTTTATAAAATATTGTTATCAAGTATTGATCAGTTTTCATTAAAGTTTGGCAACTTTCATAGGACACACACCGTATTTCCATTTTATTTCCTCTTTTTTGATGTTTATTTTTCGAATAATTATCTTTGTAAACTTTGGAATGTATTTCTCTCGTCTTGCACAGAAGAATAATTACAAGTTGCTGTAATTTATATCGTTGAAACTTCTTGTTCTTGAGAGTTTTGCTACTTGTTCATAATAGACATAAAGCTGGGGGAAAATCTCTAAGACAACTTGCATTAACTTCCTTATATATGTCAATAATCCATTTAAATACTAATAGTGTACTTATCTACTTGTCTTTTATATCTACCTGTCTACTTGTCCACCCAACTACATGTCTACTAATAATTCTGTTTGTATTGCAATTTTCAATGATTACTTTTACCATTAACAGAAAAATGTTATGGCAAGGCCATGTTACGCTTCAACTTGCTTACATTATACTACTGATCATACTGAATACTGTCAAAATGTCATGTATTTACTGCGCATTCGGGCGTTTTACATATAAACTGCAACGTCACTCGTATGTTATGAAGCTGGGTCAGAAAGACCATGTTATCTAAAATCGTTTTTATGGCATTTGTGCGGTTTCTAGGTTAGGTTTTCTATCTAACAACCTGAGAAATACAGCAACCACATGGCTTTTATTAATATTTAGAACGATTTTATATAGAAAGTTCTTCATAACATAGCCTTGCCATTACATTTTTCTGCTATGTGGCAGAATCGGTCCATAAATTGATTTTTTTTACCAAAACCGCTGCACCTGTCTTCAGAAAAAATGCCATGAAATTTTTATTTCATCAATACAAATAAAATGTATTTTGAATCATTCAAATCGGACGCTCCGTTCTCTCAAAAACTGTATTGCCATTTTGGGCAATTTTTGGCCCGTATCTCCAAAACGGCTGGACCTGCCTTTGCGAAAAACTAATCAGCACGTCTCCTTATCAATGTAAATCGAATGTTTTTTGAATTATTCAAATCGGTTGAACCGTGTTTTTGAAATCGTCGACTAAAGATTGTATCCGCACATACATTAACTCTACATTAGAATATATATGTAGAATGTTGATTATAATTCTGGCGACACACTTGAGTTTTTTTAGAAATCTACATTAGAATATAAATGTAGATTATAATCTGGCAACTCTTATAAGCATTTTTCAAAGGTATGTCTTCGAATTTTAATGTAGGTTATTTGGCAGCTTTTTTGAGAATTTTTCAGAAGAACGTAAGAATACATATATAGATTATAATTCTGGCAACACTTTTGAATATTTTACGGTACTGCATAAAAAATACATATGTAGATTGCAGTCTGGCAACACTTTAAATGAGAATACATTATTATGCTATTGAATATTTTTCAGAACTCTACATTAGAATATAAATAGGTAGATTTTAGCTTTGGCAACTCTTTCGAAGATTTTGCAAACACAGACCCACATCCACACGCACACACACATCCACACGCACACACACATCCACACGCACACACACACACATACATCCATTTTTTCTAATGTTTGTCAAAATGTTCAGAAACCTTTGAAACGTAAAGATATATAAAAATTTTCATTTCCGATTTTTTTGCGATTACTATAACTTACCCTACGGGAAGTTAATAAACAGATCTATTTATTGTAGGGTATAATAAAATATTCAGAAGTAGTATCAAAAACAATTATTTTTTGGACTAATACTAAAATTTACTCTAAGGGATGTTAACAAGAAGTTAAGCTTTGAGTTTTGTCATTTATTTGTAGGACACCCCTACAACTCGAACAAATTTTCTCCTTGTTCTCTGACTATTTCAGCATTTGTCTTATCTCGCGTTTCAGATCCGCGTTGAATATTTAATAATCTTTAATTACACCTTTACACCTTTCGTTGATTTATTATCGAAGGTCCTCAGGAGGAAAAGGTCGGAGCCCTTGACAGGCACCGAAAGCTAGAGACGACAGTCACTTAGCAAGAAATCCGGCGAGGTAATAAAAAAGGTGAAAATTCATAAAATACTCGAGAGTACACATTAATTCATAAGGAGTACGTGGAAAATTACTTGGATTCGATATACCATGGGAAAAATTGATTCGGTTGAAAAATCTCTTAACTAGTGGTGTATGGCATCGTGCCTGAAGGCAAATGCTGGTACTTCCCGGACCGTAATGAAATATCCGAGAAATTTTAAACGTTTCCAAATATATTATTACAAATACTTGAACTTAAATTATTTTTGCTATCTTGTTATATCTGAGCAAATCAAATGTAAATCATAAATCATAAATCAATTTATCTCCTATCTTCTATTAACAATCGTCATTTCAATTCGAATTCAATTTAAAAAAAAAATAGTTGCCTAATTTACACAAAATTGAAGAAGTGCTCCCATACAGTCACAGTCTAAACGCATTTGCAAATAATTCTGTGCGACATTTTCACTTATACTGTGCTCAGCTTGGCGGCATTTTCACATTTTTTCAATAGTTTTCTCACAAAATTGGTAAAAGTACTCCAGTACACATAAACAGTCTAAACGCACTTGGGTAAACATTTGTACCAGAGTGGCGCTTAGAGTGTGCTTATCCCGGGTATTTTTTTGAATTTTTAATCCAAATTTACAAAAATATATTATGGAAAATAAAAAAAGACTTATTAATTTTTTATCCTCAAAAGCAATTATTTTGTCAATACAAGCAGAAAGTTTTTTAGATCATTCAAATCGGACGCTTAGTTCACTCAAAAACTGCCATTTTTTGCACATTTAGCTCTGTATCTTCGAAATGGCGGGACCTGTCTTTGCCAAAAACTAATCGCCAATTCTCCCCGTCATTACGAATTGAATGTTTTTTGGATCATTCAAATCGGATGCTCCGATTTCTCTAAAACTCGATTTTTATTTTCTGCACTCTTTGCCCCGTATCTCCGTAACGGCTGGACCTGCCTTTGCCAAAAACTAATCAGCACATCGTGCGCCCGATACGTGGACGAAAAAATGCGGACATACACACACACACATGAGTATATCAATTTTTCAGTTCAGAAACCTTCAAAACGTTCAGAAATGCAGAAATTTTCATTTTTGATTTTAGGCCCATTACTATAACTACGCTACGGGAAGTTAAAAATAGCACTTGTTTGTTTTACCAAAAAATATAAAATTTTGGTATTTTTTGCATAGATTTATTGCCGATCAAAATAATATAATTTTTTAAAGATAATCTCTTTAAGGGGATTAAAGAGATTATCTACTATGAGATTACTTAATTTTTTTATTTTTTGACATTTCATTTAAGATCGTATGGGCATTTTTTTATATTTTCGAGTAAGAGATTCCTCGCATAATTCTTCTAAATATTTGTTTGAGTGACCTGGTAAAATTGCCTAAAAATTTTCAAAAAATCGATACCATCCGGGATAAAAGATCTAAATCCGAAATAAAAAATGCTTTTAGAAAAACCCGGGGCACAAAATGAAAATCCGGGTTTTTCCCAAACCGATTTTTATGTAACTTTTTTTTGGCGATATATATATATATATCATGCTCTTATAGAACGTACTGAATTATTACGCCCTTACGAAAAGTAGTTTAATTTTAAAAATTCATCAAAGTTTGAGAAAATGAGTAGTTTTTTTGACGTTTGTTAAAATTAAAAATAGACGATCTACTTGGTACTTGGTCTCAATGAAACATACTGAACCATTAAATTCCTACGAAAACTGGCTCAATTATTGATTTTTGAAATTTTGCTTTTAGAAAATACTCCGAGTTAGTGTTCCTTCGTTTTCAATGATGTGTAATAAATCCACTCGGAATAATTTTAATCACTTTTAAATTAATTTTTATTGATTAGGTCAATTATTTACACATATCGGGAAGTTCATGTAACTTGCCTCAAGGTAAAATACCAATACCAACTAATTTTTAATAATTTTTTCCTCTGTCACCAAAATTACCATTAAGCTTTCTTTTTCGCCCTGGGTGTTCCTTTATTACCATTATGATTTCGGCAATCGCAGCCATCTGTTGTTCTAATAAAACTAATAAAAATAAACACGGACAGTAGGTAGTCTATTTTGTATAAAAAAGTGTTCAAGTTTAGCATTTAAGCAGAAAAAAAACCGCCGGCAATAAAAACATCCTGTGTTTCTTCTCCTCTATCAAAGAGAAAAGTTTCCTGCGGTCACTTTTGATGCTTTAGGCCGGTGGTTGGTGGTTGGTGGATCTACAATTAATCGAGAACTACTATACATCAGGGAATTGAAACATTATAAAAGAATCGTAGGATAACTCATTCTCATACACTTACATAAGAATTTCCCAAAATTA
This sequence comes from Ctenocephalides felis, assembly GCF_003426905.1. Taxonomy (NCBI): domain Eukaryota; kingdom Metazoa; phylum Arthropoda; class Insecta; order Siphonaptera; family Pulicidae; genus Ctenocephalides; species Ctenocephalides felis. The sequence continues at coordinate 8,734,608 of NW_020536999.1, forward strand.
TAATAACAAAACATAAATGCTAAATTTTATTAACGTGAGTGACAAGTGTCAAGAATGGTTCAGGATTTTTGGCAAAAACGAGGCAATTAGAAAAATGGCTCGGCTGATCGTAATGCGTCATTATCTAGTACATACCTACTTTTACCAAATTGTTTTTAAATCTTAGAAATCCGTACTATCGTCTTAAGGAAAACATCGACGAAAAGTCAAACAACTCTCATCAGGTCGTCTTCTAATTAGAAAATACATCAAATAAAAAGGGTCAACCAAGCTTGATAACAATAGTTCTGATTGCATGTTAAATATTACCAATAAAAACACATATCCATAAATGTATCCCTAATTTCTATCTTTGTCCCTGCGGATCTGTTTAATAATAATAAACCTTATATATATGTGAGATCGGGAGTCGCCTCTTTATGTTTTTCCTCTTCAAGTCGTCGTCGTCGTCTTATTCTTTTTATATTGTATACATCTTTCGTGTAAGTATATAAAATAAATGCTACGCTATTTATTTCTTTCACTATAAGATGTTTAATAAGACCAGTACCAGCCAAAGATTAATAACAGCACAATAACATAGTGCGGGCGCCGGTGGAAAAATCGCGAGGAGGAAAATTCAATCATAGTGAGTAATATAAGAAGACAGCAGGTGTAAACTAAAAATACAAACTGTGGTAAAAATTATAAAAAGTGATTTTAAATGTGTGTAATAATGTGTCATCAAGTGAGGAGGAAGGATTCAATTTTTTTTTAAATCAATCACGTGACTAATGGACACTCTCTTACGTAAGCAACCACTAAGTTATTGGCGACAAACGCACCAAATTGAACGTTTTGTATTTTTTTTACTTTATCCGTAAGATAGTGGTTAAGAAAGAGGGCTAGCACAAACTAATCCTAACTTCGATCTTTTCCTCGGCCAGCTCGATATCAAGCAGTATGACATGAAACACCTGAAATAAGAACGACCTACAAAACTTTTTTGTCATTTTTGACTACAGTAGTGGTTAACATTTTTTGTCATTTTTGACTGTTTTGACTACTCTAAAGTAGTGGTTAAGAATGTGGGCTAGCACTATCTAGTTGAAGACCAGCTGATAGGTGTTAAAACTAGTCGTCGTGCCTCAAGGCAAATTGCTGGAACTTCCCGTACCATATGAAATATTCGAAGAATTTTTAACGCTTTCAAATCTATTATTATAAATACTGCAAATTTTATTATTCGTATTTTATAGATTAAATATAGGAGTTTATGAATTGGACGAGAACATTTATATATGTTTACATGAAAAGTAAATAATCAAAAGTTAATGAAGAGAATTTAGAATGAAGGATCTCATATTTGTCAGAATTATATAAATTGAATAGTAAAAGTTAAAATAATTTATTTACTGGAAAAAAATGCTTTTCCCAAAAAACTAATAATTTTTTCACACTTTCTACACAAACAAAATATTTTTTGAAAAATCCAATCAGGTGATCCGTTTTTTTAATAATTGCTATTTTTGCCATTTTTGCCACGGATCTCCCAAACGGTTGGTCCTGCTTTTGCCAAAAACTAATCAGCACATCTCATCTTCAATACGAACCGAATAATTTTTCAAAAACTCAAATCGATTGATTTATGCATTCAAAATCGTGGAGAATAATATTATTTCCACACATATACAAATCAAAATTTCTGGACTTCATTTTCTAAAAATCTAAGTTTTTCCTTTTGAAAAACCAAAATTTAAACTATTTGATATTTTGACTTCATCTTTACGAAATTAAGTTTTTTAAACTTCATTTTTTCATAGACCAAACATTTGTACTTCGCCTTAACGAAAACCTAATTCTTAGGCTTAATATTACCGAAAATGATTTTTGAAGTAAAACTTTTTTAGGCGCGACTAGGGAGTAAATGTGTGAAAATGCAACGGAAAGCCGTTATGCACGAACTGTTCGTCATTCGCTGTCGATGAGATCATTTCTATTCGGGTCGATTGTGATTGGTCGTCGTGTCACGTGAGAGGGTTCTTTGATTGAATGTATCGTCACAAATTTTACAAGACCGACGCCTTGTCTATGAGGTTTGGTATAATCTGAAAGGGCGAGGAGGATGTACACTATATATATATATATATATATATAATATATATATATATATATATATATATTATATATATATATATATATATATACATGTATATGCATGATGTATTTCGCTACCAGCTACAATAAGCTAAAGCAGCCTTTTTTTATTACATTATTATAGGCCTGTTTTATTAGCTACCGGCTACTTGGCGGACTCTACTGCCAGGGGAGGACAACCATTATAACTAAACGCCTATAAAAATAATTAACTAGCTGTAAGTGGAATTCTGTCTTAAAGCAATTAAGGCATCGTGCCTTAAGGCAAATTGCTGGAACTTCCCGTACCAAAAATTATTATTTTTTTAAGAACGATTGACATTTTTAGAAAAAAAATTATTTCGAAAAAATAAGATTTTTGAGAAACTATAAATTGGACAAAAAATTACTTTTTTTTTTTAAAAAAATTTTTTTTAAATTTTTTTTTTGAAAAAAAAATTTTTTTTTCTTTATTTTGACATATTGTGGAAGATCTGAACTTTTTTTTCAAAGCAATCGTACTGCTTTAACTGCATAGGGACAAAATATAAAGCGCGTAAGCGCCGCGTCGCTGTCTAACGCATAAGCATTGGTACGGAACCCATAGGAATGTTAATAAAATTTATACTTATTGTTAAAATCTCTATAAAATATCTGATAATTTGATGTGCATATGTCTAATGATCATTTTTGACCGCCAAATGGCTCATTTTTTACTTTTTCCTCCATATCTCCGAAACCGCTAGACCTACCTTCATGAAAATTATATCGATTTTTCATCTTGTCAATACAAGTGAAATTATTCAAATCGAACCCTCCGTTCTTTTAAAAACTGAGTTACCGTTTTCGGCACTTTTTGCCCCGTATCTTCGGAACGACTAGACCTGCCTTCGCCAAAAACTAACCAGCACGTCTCCTTATCAATACGAATCGAATGTTTTGTGAATTATTCAAATCGGTTGATCCGTGTTCCCGAAATCGTCGACGAAAATTTGTATCCGCACATACATACACACACGTACATACATACATACATACATACATACATAGATACATACACACACACACACACACATACATCCATTTTTTCTAAGGTATGCCAAAATATTCAGAAACCTCTGAAACGTAAACTTGCCCTACGGGAAATTAATTATAAAATTTTCTATGTAGAAGCTTGATGATCTTGCCAGAAAATCCAACTTGAAATGAACAGTTGCAAATTGTATGTAAATAAAGCTAATTTTCAATTAAGTTGCAACTTGCCTTAAGGCATACTACAACTTTCAACAATTTTCTTAAAATAAATCCAAATTTCAAACACCCAAGTTTCCCATAATACATCATCTCACAGGCGTCAAGTTTTTCTCTCACAAACACAATGTAGCAACAAAAAAGCTGCTTTTCTCTTTCCACTTTTACACTTTTACACTTTTCATTCTCGATTCTTTATTCTTTCTTTTTTCTTTTTACTTTTTTGCCGAATTCTCATGTATAATAATAGGAGTAAGATTGATGCTAAAATATTATAAAGTCCGAAAGTACATCGGCTAAATCTAATAAAGATGACATGGAAAAGGCGAAAATTAGATTTCGACGTCTAAATGGAAATTCTGGCAGGGGAATGAAAATTATTTATTGGGAGATATAGATTTAAGAAATAAGATGGTCTAGAGATAAAGATAAATGAAGTTTTGAATTATTTGTGAAGTTTTAATTAAAATGGAATAACAAAATTTAGCCTATATTTTGAACTTTATGCAAAAGCTTTGCAAAAATCAATAGTTTCTGATTTTATTTTTAAAATTGTCAAAAAATTGTGTTTTTATAAAGATAAAGATCAAAAATTGTGTTTTTCTGAATAAAAAGTCCAATAATTTAGATTTTTTTGAAGAAAAAGCACTGAAAATTGGATTCTCTAAAGGTAAAATGTAAAAATAAATAATATGCAAATGTAGAGATAAATAATTTTTTATTTGGATTTTCTAAAGAAGTAAGATGATCTAGAAATAAAAATAACTGAAGTTTTAAATTATTTGTCAAGTTTCAATTAAAAAGGAATAAAAAAATTTAGCCTATATTTTGAACTTTATGCCAAAGCTTTGCATAAATCAACAGTTTCTGATTTTATTTTTAACATTGTCAAAAACTTGTGTTTTTCTAAAGATAAAGACCAAAAATTGTGCTTTTCTGATTAATTTAAATATTTTAAAGAAAAAGCACTAAAAATTGGATTCTCTAAAGGTAAAGTCTAAAAATCTAAATTTTGCAAAGATAAACATCGTTTTTATAAAGGTAAAAATTCATTATGAATCGCAATTTTCTAAATTATATTTTTTGAAAATAAATATTTTTTTATTTGGATTTTCTAAAGAACTAAGATGATCTAGAGATAAAAATAACTGAAGTTTTAAATTATTTGTGAAGATTCAATTAAAAAAGAATAACAAAATTTACCCTATATTTTGAACTTTATGCCAAAGCTTTGCAAAAATCAACAGTTTCTGATTTTATTTTTAATATTGGCGTTTCTTTTTTAAATTTCACGTGATAGATTGAAATAGAAACACAGAAAATCATTTTTGGTAATATGAAGCCTAAAAAATAGGGTTTTGTCAAGACGAAGTACAAATATTTGGTCTTTTGTAAGGCGAAGTCTACAAATTTTAATTTCCTAAAGATGAAGTCATAATGTCAAATAGTTTTGGTTTTTGAAAATGTAAAACTTAGATTTTTAAAAGATGAAGTCCAGAAATTTTTGTTTTAGAAAAGTGACGAGCAAGGATTTGGAATATTAAGTAAAAAAATTGGAATTAGTTTGGTTAGTCCATAAATTTGGATTGTAAAAAAGTGAATATTTATAAATTTTGATTGTAAAAAAGCAAATCTTGAAAAATTTGGATTTTATAAAAATGAAGTTCAAAAATTAAAATTTTCTAAAGATGGAATTTAAAAGTAATGATTATAATGAGAGTAAGTCCACAATCGTAATCAATAAGTCGAAAGAACAAAAAAACTTGGATTGGATTATACCATGTTTTCAATGGAAAATGTATAAAACTTCCAGACAAAATATAGACAATTCAAACAACAACAAATCCTTATACACTTAAAGTATTAATATTTTTGAATCTCTAGAAATTGTTCAGAATATACCTTATTAGCGAAACAACGTTTGCCGGGTCAGCTAGTATATATATATATATATATATATATATATATATGTATATTATTTCTGATAATATTCCTCAAATTTTTACGAAAGTTAATGCACTCGTCGTGTTAATGCTAATACAGAAAGTTATTTACAACTTCGGAGGACGAACGATATCTCCTTAGAGAATATTTACATATTTCTTGTTCATATCTCTTTTAGGAAGGTTCCTTGTATTTACATTTCGATTTTTATTTTCGACAGCTGAACACATTCAATAATTGATAAAGGACGAGTTTTATCAATTTTTTGTCGTTCAGAATTATATACAGGAATTCCACAGGTAAAAATAGAAGAAAATTTGAAGACGAAATTTTTGGAGATAACACTTTGCGAAATTGTAAAAGAATTTAAATAATATGAATACTTTGCATAAATATCATTTAAAAGAACAAAAGCTTATACTTTAATGTATCTTTTATTATTATATCGATTAATCAAACCAAGTCGACATCGATTTTGTTTATTATTGTTGTTGCAATAATGATTGATGGGTTTTGTACTGACAAAGATCATTAAAGATGAGAGATTTCGTTACAATGATGAAACAAAAGACTAATAGATTTAACAAAGGTATTTTCTAATTCAATTTAAATATTTTGAAATGGAAATTGATATTGGGAGATCTAAGGTCACGTGTTTTTTAAATTTATTTATATTTTATATATTTTTCAGAAAAACTGTTCGTGATTTTTTTTTGTGTATATAGTTCACCAAATTGTCCAGATTCTAAGTTCTAAACATCATATTTTTATTTTTTTTGTATTTTTTTTATTTTTAACTAGAAACTTTGGGGCTTACGTCAAATATCTTAGTTTCAAAATTTTTGAATAACATTTAAAGTATTGGACTTACATTTTTGATTTGAAGTTTTCAGACTTCAAAATTTCTAATTTCAATTTATTTGACTATAAGTTAGGTACAATTTTTGGACCTTAGGTTAGTGAGCTTACAAATACAATTTTTGTACTTTTTAGGCTTCAAATTTAAGGTTTTTGCAATGTGGGAATTCAAATTGCCAGATCCCAATTTTTTTAAATTCATTTTTCTAAAATTGAAATTTTTATACTTCACCTTCCCAAAATCAAAATTTTTGTACCTCACCTCTTCTTTTGAAAATCACAATTTTTAGATTTTAACTAATGCTAAAAAACTACAACGAAAGAAAATACTTTTATTATAGATTTTCAAATATTAACACGTTTATCTCCCGATAGCAAAGTCATGAGAATCAATGTTATAGCTGGTTATACATCTTTTTCCCTCTACTTTCAAATAAGGTTGTTAAACAATGCTTAACTTTACTGGTTTTTGACACATTGGTGGTGGACCTTTTTAACCCCGAACTTTCATATATTACTATCTATTCTTCGATAAATTCTGGGAAATTATAACTGGGAAAATGTTATTCGACAAAATGTCCCTTTCCGATCGATTCCAAATTTAGGTTCTGAATTTAAATAACATTAATAAAAAATAATATAACCTAGAAAATGTTTTATAAATATCAATGAGTATATAATCATACAAATGGGATCTTTCAGAGCACCGTGTTTGAGAAAAATATGCCAAAAAGTGCATTTTCATATTAACGTTTCAGAAAAGTTGATATTTTGAGTTTCTAGTAACACTTGCGGCTCGTTTAATAACGTTTTTGTGTATAAATATAACTACAAACACAACTAGTTACTACAATTTAATCATAATTAAATAATATTCACGTAAAACATCCTATTAAACGTAATTGTACAAACATTGTACTGTCAAAAACATTTGACATTTGACGTATTAGCCACCGTCCATTGTTTTATTGAAATGACGCTTCTACAAAAATGTTCAAATTAAAAATGTAAAGTTTCTACGCGATTTTGAAATAATATCTCACCTTTCCGACAACCCACTGATTGGCACGAATTTTTCAAGGCTAAGACTGGCCAAATCGGTTTAGCCGTTTTCGAATTTTAGCGGATCATTTTATCGAGAGCTCCGTATTTATATATATAAGAATTATATAAAACTAGTGAGTCAATATACCCTATTAAATTTTCCCCCAGCGCCCCGTCTATCTCCTCTCTTCCGATTATGATAAACCTCGCACTAAAATCTGCGTTTTACTGCCACGTATTTACGACGTTTATGTGTCGTATAATAACGCATAAAATAATAATATTTAAATGGAAATATTAAAATTTAATAGTGCACACACATTTAATATTATGACAAAATCCACTCACCGCATTTTCGATCGGCTCTGTTTTTATTATCCACATAAAAACTGATGTCGATGGACACCGATGAAACTGAAACAAAATTATTTGGATTTAATATAAGCTTTGATAATAAATAATATAAATTATGTATAAAAATAATGTTCATAAATTTGAATATGGTATAAACAAAAAGCAGAACGACTGTAGCTCCATCTATGTTCAAGGGCATGTACTAAAATTCAATAAATTTAAAAAAAACAAAAAATACAGATTTTTTTTAAATATACAAGCTCGTTACATTATTGATTTCCCGTAGGTTAAGTTATTGTAATCGTCTAAAAATCGATTTTTTTGTCATATCTTTACGTTTCAAAGGTTTCTGAACATTTTTGCATACCTTAAAAAAATTTAATTGAAGTTCCAGCAATTTGCCTCGAACCACGATGCCATATACCACTAATTAACTTCTCGTAGGGTAGTTATAGTAATTGGCCAAAAATTGGAAATAATATTTTTTTGTATATCTTTACGTTTCAGAGGTTTCTGAACATTTTGGCATACCTCTGAAAAAATGGATGTGTGTGTATGCATGTATGAATACAATTTTCATCCATGTTTTCGGGCGCACGGTTCAACCGATTTGAATGATTCAAAAAAATTCGATTCCTATTGATAGGGAGATGTGCTGATTAGTTTTTGGCAAGGGCAGATCCAGCCGTTGCGGAGATACACAGCAATAAGTGCAGAAAACAGAAATAGAGGTTTTGAAAAAACGAAGCATCTGATTTGAATAATTCAAAAAACATTCAATTCGTAATGACGTGGAGAAGTGGTGATTGATTTTTGGCAACGGCTGGTCCAGCCGTTTCGGAGATACGGAGCTAGATGTGCAAAAAATGGCAGTTTTTGACAGAACTAAGCGTCCGATTGGAATGATCTAAAAAACTTTCTGCTTGTATTGACAAAACAATTGCTTTTGAGGATAAAAAATTATTACATCTTTTTTTATTTTCCATAAAATATTTTATTGAATTCGAAATGAAATGACGATTGTTGTTAATGTTCTGGAGATAAATTGATTTATGATTTACATTTGATTCGCTCAGATATAACAAGATAGCAAAAATAATGAAAGTTTCAGTATTTGTAATAATATATTTGAAAACGTTTAAAAATTCTCGAATATTTCATTACGGTACGTGAAGTTCTAGCAATTTACCTTAAGGCACGATGCCATACACATACACCACTAGTTTTATTTATGCAATCCTAGTGGCAAAGATAAGAAAATATTCATTAATTTTAATTTTGAAGGTACAAAATTAGATCAAAAATTATGATTATTAAATTCAGGACTTGTAGGGATTTTTAAATACTTCAATAAATATTTATAGATCATCATCAATAAACCTTGGCACCATAAATCCACTCCCATTCACCCTCAGTGCACGAATTTCGCTGTTTCTAAAATATCGATCCAAAACAAATACATTCCATATATATTTTCATATCTGCATATATATTGAATGCAAATGACACCATGTCTCTGTATCGAATGAATTATTAAGATAGAAGAGGAATGAGGAGGAGCACCCTCGTAGAAGGAGCCCCATTTTTGGCCCCCATGCTCCTATCTGTCATAATATCTACATCTTGTTCATGATTTTGATTTTCTGGGCACGTTTTTATCACATGCTAAAAAATACATATAAATCTCGACCTCGGCATAAAATACAAGTGTCAGGAGGAGATGAATTTGTGGTGCCTCTAATGAAGGAGGAGAAACAAATCGAGGATTCATGAAAGATACAAATTGTGATGAAAATATTTTTTTAAATTTATCTGACTGCAAACAATTATCCAGAAGAACGTTTTTAATGAAAACTATTCCAACTTAGTTTCCTCTTCATTGATTGGCATAATGCTACTTTCCATTAGGAAAACACATTCATACGAATTTTTATATCCAGGATTAGTATAAATCACAGTAATATTAATAGAACTAGTGGTGTATGGCATCGTGCCTTGAGGCAAATTGCAGGAACGATATTTTAGAAGTCGACGGAATAGACTCTTACCTTATTAACTGTTTTCATAAAAAATCAGACTCGCAAATTTTATGTTTTCTCGGCGTTTCAAGCTATTGTGAATCGAATGAGACCACATTTGGAAAAAGTATATATGTGTGTGTATGTGAACAGATTTTTTGCCGTAAATCGACGTTTTCTCAAAAACAGCTGGACTGATTTCAAAAAATTAAAAGCCATTCGATGTATCTCGATGAGGACTTACGTTTGTCAGTTTTGTGCGACGATTGGCCGAGCCGTTTCTTTGTAATTTGAAAAAAAGTGTTAACCTTTCATTCACATTTAAGCTCATACTACCGAAGAGATTTTAAAAAATCAAAAACTGTTCGAAAGGTATGAAAATTTACCGAGCCGTTTTCTTGTAATTAACTGTTGAAAAACAAATTTAAGCCTATTTTGGTGGAACTTTTATTGGCGATATATTAGGTTGTCAAATATCTTCCTTCCGCTTTTTTGCTATTGGTTTATAATACAAAAAGGCGGAAGGGAGATATTTGACAACCTAATACATCATGGTCTTATAGAACTTACTGAAATATTAGGACCTTACGACAAGTCGTTTAATTTTTAAAATTCATCAAAGTTTGAGCAAATGAATAGTTTTCTTGGCGTTTGCTAAAATTAAAATTAGACGATTTGCTTGGTATAACGATAGAGTACTTGGTCTTAATGAACATACTAAACCATTGAAGTCCTACGAAAACTGTTTAATTATAAAAATTACTGATTTTTGAAAATTTGCTTCTAGAAAATACTCCGAGTTAACGTGTTCGTTCGTTTTCAATGATGTGTAATTACTCGGAATACTTTTAATCACTCATGAATTAATTTATTTTTTATTGATTAAGTCGATTTTCTACACATATCGGGATGTTCATGTAACTTATACCAACTAGTTTTACTTAAGAGACAAAAGCTTATCTTCACTGTTTTTCTATCTCGCAAGTAACATTTACAAAAACTAATTGTTTCTTGAAATAAGAGAGCTTCTTCTTGTAAAAGTTTCGAAACTTTTCCGAAAGTTTTAGCGAGTTGCCTGTCTGTCTGTCTACATATAAGATAACATAATAATTTTCCGAAAGTTCGACGACTCTTATCAACAAGTTTGAAATTTCGCGACTTTTTTAAGTCGTTTTCGTTATTTGCACGGATGGAAAAATGTCAGGATAAAACGATATGTTTTAGATACATATTTGCATTGTAGGAGAAACTGGAGGTAAAAGATAAAAATAACTAGTTGGTATTGGTATTTTGTCTTGAAACAAGTTACATGAACTTCCCGATATGTGTAAATAATCGACTTAATCAATAAAAAATAAATTCATTTATGAGTGATTAAAAGTGTTCCGAGTGGATTTGTTACACATTGAAAATGAACGAACACGTTAACTCGGAGTATTTTCCAAAAGCCAATTTTCAAAAATCAACAATTTTTATAATTGAACCGGTTTCTGTAGGACTTTAATAGCTTAGTATTTCATTAAGACGAAGTACTCTATCGTTATACCAAGTAAATTAAAATTAAAAATTAAATAGTCCTAAAAAAGTATTAAATAAGATAAATGAAAATAAACTAATAAATATAAAAGTTTTTCCTATAGGATTAAATTTTATAAGTAATTTAAATTCATTATGAAGTGTTAGAGTAATTTTAAATAAAATTAAATTATATCGAGATGGAATTATTCAAAATATATTTGGAATAAATAATAATCCTAATATAGTTGTAATTCAATTTAAAGATAAATTATTTGAAGTTATGGTTCAAAAATAGAAAATAAACTAGTTATTTTCAAATAAAAATATCATTATTAAAAGATTTTTTTTAATAATTTAAGATTTCTATATTTTACTATAAAAAAGTTTTTAATTATAAATAAGATAAAAATAATAAGATAATAAATAAAAAAAATTAATCATAACATTGGTATTATTTGTGGCAATAAAGATTATCTTTTGATAATTTTAGTTTGACATTCTAATGTTATTTAATTTAACTAAATCCTTCATAACAAGTATGTGCTATAAATTTAATTTTAACGAACGTCAAAAATAATACTCATCTTCTCAAAATTTGATGAATTTTCAAAATTAAATTACTGGTCGTGAGGCAGTAATATTTCAGTAAAATCTATTAGACCATGATATATTATCGTCAAAAAAAGTTCCATAAAAATCGGCTTAAATTTTTTTTTCAACAAGTTAATTACAATTTTTCAAATGTTGATCTCGTTCGATTCAGAATGGCTTGAAACGTCGAGAAAACATAAAATTAGCGATTCGGATTTTTTAATGAAAACATAAACTTCTCCTTCGGGAAATTAATACGAGTTTTCCTTGAGAGAATATATTGAATGATGATTTTAGTTGCGTTTTCTTCTAAAGATCGATGACTTTACTTAGACTATTTATCCTTGAGTATTTATTATCTATTGCCTTATTTAATATGCACTTTAATTTATACAGAACATAGCGCTGAACAAATAATAATGAAAATGCAATTTATAAATCGGTCGCAAGTTGTTTGAGGTTGAATTATTACAGCTTTTATTGAGATTAAGAATTTATTGCAAAATAACACACAAGTCGATAAATAAGGACATTGAAGCTGATAAGAAAGTTAAAAACACACTACAAATGTGATAAGTTCCAATTTGCATTTGAATAAAGATTACGAAGCAGTCACCATATTTATAGAATTAACTAATTTTCTGACTCTAAATTATTTTTTTTAATTGGCAATTTATTGAAAGTCGTTTCTTTATAATTGACTGTATTGTATGTATTGTTAACTGACAAGTGAAAAATTTTCGTTCCAGTTTTTCAAAAAAGTACTGAATCGATTTATTAATTTTTAAGGTTGAAAATGTAGTAATTAATTCAATATTTTAGAAATCTGCAGGATTAAAGTTGTCAAAATTTTGGGATTTTGCTTCCGCATTTAATTGAAAAATAGTTGTAAATTAAAACTTGCATCAAAATTGACTGATTTATTAAATCTATGAAGAGTTCGTTATTGTTTTACAAAATATAAAGTTCATCTTCATATATCTGATATTTGCACAAGTTGCTTTCCATTTCATTATAAATTTAGACAAATAACGAGAAAGATATAATATTTTTCTTTTGTAAATAAAATGTCATGTTTGCAGAATAAAAAGGTATGTTATAAATATCAAATATATGCATATGAACAAGTACATGAATGAGAACGAACAATCAACAAAATATATAATAAGTTGCATGATGTTGGATTGAAATTAAATGGAAGTAGAACAATGATAAAAATGTAAAATTTTGTAGAGAATTGGAGTAAGATATTTTAATAAATACGAATGATATATATATATATATATATATATATATATTCAAAAACAACTTTGAAAAAGTTAAGTCTATATATATTATATATAGACTTAACTTTTTCAAAGTTGTTTTTGAATGTATTAGTTTTTAATTACGACAACTTCAAACTCATTTTTCACTTTTCTAATATCTAAAACTCCTAACGAGCGTTTTACTTATATTATTCATAAAATAAATTGTAACTATTGTAATTAATGTTATATTGGTAAAAGTCAAATAAAATATACCTGTAAAGTAGCTGAATGTACTGTGTGTATAGTTTGCTATGTACAATAAAACAAAAAAAAAAATATTGGTAAAAGTTAGTACAAAATAATGAAAAAGCAACTGCAATTCAAAAAATCTAAGTCAATACAAGACTATGTTTTCCGAACATATTAAGGAGCATCCATTAATCAAGTGATCGATTTTTTAAGGATTTTTGGAACCCTCCTCCCCCTTGGTGATACATGGTAATATTATTAATTATATTACCCCTCCCCTCCCCCACTAAACATTACTTGCGTTTTTAGTTACAATAAAAAAATGTATAATTTTTTATTTTTTTGAGAATATTTGGATAGTTGAAAATAAAATAGATAAAAAATAAATACATGTGATATTTTACAATATTTCTGCCTCCGCCACTGGATTTTTTACAATATCCCTCCCAATATTTCGTGATTTTTTGTCAAACCCCTACTCCCCCTAAAAACCTCACGTGATTAAGTTTAAATCATGTTTTTAATACTAAGATTTCTGTTAATTTGCATAAAAAAGTGAACTTCGAAAATTTGCTGAATTTGTTTTCAACACTTTGAATCCTCTTTGTGTAAATAAACGTAATTCTGAATATTTTTTTTATTAAATGTACCAAAATTTCTTCCAATTTCTGATTTTAATATTTAGCTGAAATTGATTGTATTCTTTCCAATATTTTTTAGGACTTTTGTTAACTTCCTCATATAATAGTTTTTTGTTTTCATTTATAATATTTTTGACACTGTTTTGTTTACATTTTTTTAGCAATTCCTAGAATTCGACCCTGGATCAACATTTGTGAACCCCTTGTTTTTATAAGACATGATTTTGGCATTTGTTTTCCATTTATAATTTGTTAATCAGATAACTAACTACCTTATTATTTAACTTTTAGTTTATTATTCTATTTTATACCATGGTTTGGATTTTTATTAAACAATTATTCAAATTTGAATTTTGATTTAATTTGGTATAAATTGATATTTGCTTTTTTTTCTAAAGCGTTTATATATATTTATCAGGGAGGTCCTTAATATGGATATTTTCTAGTTTCTTTGCTCCCAAGGGCTCAAATGCTTTCAAATTAACAAAAAAAAAAATCTCTAAAAGTTTTAGCTCTTAATATTCACATTTAGATAGTCCGTAACTTAATTAAACGTTTCGCATATTCATTATCAACTAGTCATTAAGTAAATGCTTGCGCCATCTGTGATAGCATTTGTGAACTCAAATATTATGACACTTAAAAATATTTATAAAACACTTAACCTCTAATTAAATTCATGTGGATTGTTAAATAAAATTATTTATTTGTCATGGCATCGGAATTAATTTTGCAGCAAAATATTTATTCATTCGATGATGTTGACACTCAAATTGTTCTTAATAAATTGCAATCAAAATTACAAGTCTTCTATCACAGATGGCGCACGAATTTGCTTAATGATATATGTTAATAATAATTATACGAAACTTAATTGAATTGCGGACTATCTAAATGTTAATATTAAAAGTGAAAACTTAGAGAATTTTCTTTTGTTAATTTGGAACCATTTGAGCCCTTGAGAGCAAAGAAATTTGGAAATGTCCATATTAAGGACCACCCTATATATATATATATATATATATATATATATATATATATATACATATATACTTATTGCAGCAGATATAAAAATCTCGTGATTTCGCTCATGAAAACAAACCGAAAATTGTCTCATTAAATATTAATGGAAGTACGTGCACGATGTTGCTCAATGCTCATCCCTCATCCTTCAACTTTTTTTGAGGGTGAGACGAGTAAAAATACATAGGAGCACGCGAACAACATATAAAATGTAATATCCGAGAATATTATGGAGAAAATGATAAAATAAGGTACCACCTATCTACTATCTACTACACATGTGCAGGCGATACACTTCTTTTTCTTTAGAGGGAAATTTATGAAATTGTGGCCGGAGGAGCCGGAATATTAATAATGATGGTCATAGTTTATTTAGAAAAGTGGTAGAGAGTAGATTTTCTCTCGTTGGAACTAGAAGTGTATGCGTAGTTACCTTAAAATTTTAATATATTGTAAAATATCATATTTTCAATTTGTGGTACCAGGATACTAATACCTGGACGTCCCAGTTAGATTGGCATTTGATTTGGACATTCCAAAAGTACTGCCATAATTTTGCTGATATTGGATGAAAAATAGGTGTAGATTTAAAAAAAAGTAGTACCAATAAAGATGACACATGATCCTATCATGTGTCGAAAAAGATGACGAGAACAAAATATCTATCATTTTCATTTTCAAAATTTAGATCACATAATAATAAACTAGTTGATATTGGTATTTTTCCTTGAGGCAAATTACATGAACTTCCCGATATGTGTAAATAGTCGACCTAAACAATAAAAAATATATTCATTTAGGAAAGTATTCCGAGTGGATTTATTACACATCATTGAAAAAGGAACGAACACGTTAACTCGGAGTATTTTCTAAAAGCAAATTTTCACAAATCAATAATTTTTCAATTGAACCAGCTTCCGTAGGACTTTAATGGTTCAGTATGTTCAATAAGACCAAGTACTCTATCGTTATACCAAGTAAATCGTCTAATTTTAATTTTAACAAACGTCAAAAAAACTGCTCATTTTCGATGGATTTTTAAAATTAAACTTCTTGTCGTAAGGTCGTAATATTTCTATAAGTTCTATAAGACCATAATATATATCGGCAAAAAAGTTCTATAAAAATCGACTTAATTTTATATCATTTTTATATAATTTTTTCAACAGTTATTTAAAAGGAAACGGCTCGGTAGATTTTCACCTAAAACTAATCAAATTATTCGCAACTAATATTTTTCGAACATTTTTCGATTTTTTAAAATCGATTCGGTAGTATGAGCTTAAATGTGGACGAAAAGTTTAAAACTTTTAAATTACAAAGAAACAGCTCGGCAGATCGTTTCACAAAACTGACAAACGATAGTCCTCATCGAGATACATCAAAAAATTTCTGGAATCGGTTCAGGCATTTTTGAGCAAACGTCGATGAAAGTTCTAATTTTGACAAATGCCAAAAAGACCATACTAATTTTTGCAAACTTTGACGAATTTTTAAAGCTAAACGAGTTATCGTAGGGGCCGTAATATTTTAGTATGAACTAGAAGACTATGGTACCTACCGTCAAAAAAATAATCATAAAAATCGTCGAAATTTTTTTTTTTTAAAAACTTTATTACAAGAAAACGGCCCTGTCGATCTTTACCAAAAACTAATCAGCACGATTCTCAACCAGTATTTATGGAATAGTTTTTGAAATTTAAAAATCGATTCAGAATCGCGGGCTAAAACGTGAACGAAAGATTTTTCACTTTTATGCGATTTACGAAGAAACGGCTCAGCCGATCGTCGCACAAAACTGACAAACAATAGTCTTCATCGAGAATGGCTTTTAAATTTTTGAAATCGGACCAGCCGTTTTTGAGAAAACGTCGATTTACGGCAAAAAATCTGTTCACATACACAAACACACACACACGCATACACATACGCACACACACATACTTTTTCCAAATGTTGGTCTCATTCGATTCAGAATGGCTTGAAACATCGAGAAAACATAAAATTAGCGAATCGGATTTTTTGATGAAAACATAAACTTCTCCTTCGGAAAGGTAAAAATAACAATATATTATATACATACATTCATATCCCTTTGTATCCCCTTATTTATCCCCAAAGGGTGCGTTTCACCATTTAGTCCGATCTCGTCGACTAATATCGAGACATTAGCCCTTTAGTTATGGTCCGAGGGGCAACGACAACTATCTACGCCTAATACTATCTATTTATCTATCCATTATCTACTAATAGTAGATAATTTCGATTCGGAATCGTTCGTAAGATATATAATATCGGCATAACCGAGGTGTATATATGGTTCTGGTTCTGGGTTTATTACAAAAACGGTTTCGTGCAAAGAGAACGTTTCGATTGGAGAAAGGTGAACGCGTTCAGGGAAAATTCGTTACGGTATAAAAGAGGGAAATCGATGGTTATTGCTCTATTAGTACTGATGCTGATATATTTTGGAGTTATAATATTTTAAAAGGTGTTTTGTCTTAAGGCAAGTTGCATGAACTTCCTTATGTACGAAAATAATCGACCTAATCAATAGAAATTGAGATGTGACCTGCTCGATGATGTCAAATATTTAGTGTGTGTAATATATATATATATATATATATATATATATATATATATATATATACATAATAATTTCTCGTAATGTCCAATTACTTGTTGCTATAAATATAAAAGCATTAGAGTTTTGTGAGACATTTTCCATGTCTATGTCAGCCGATGGCGCCTAAGAGGAATTCCAAACGCTCTCGGTGCAATGTTTACTATTTACTATTTACACAATACAAGGCACAATTACAAACATTGTAATAAATCTTCACGCCAGCAGAATTTATGTAGAATTTTTTGTAACTAAGTACATATATTCTATAAGCTTCCTTGTGGCCTATGGGTTAGAGCTATTCATTTGGAATCAGAGGCTTCAGGTTTGATGTCAGCCTGATGTCAAGTAGCAGAAACATCAATCTTCATTTGAAAATACACACAACAATATGTGTGGAATTTAAAATAGACCTTACTCGTCATCTCTGAATAAAAACAAAATTTACCAGTATTGCAGAACTTGTAATAAGAAATGTATCACATGGAGATGGGACAACCATCTGGGTTGCAGTCTATAAAAACCAGCGATTCGGATATCGTGCTGATTAGTTTTTAGTAAAGATCTACTTACTTTCTTCTAATTAATTGTAATTTTTTTTTTGCATTTTGATTTTATTATAATTTTGCATAGTGATAAAGTTCATGGTCTATAAAATTATATAATATTTAATAAATAATTATAAAAATTCAATAAAGTTTAGTTAGAAGAACAAGCCATGCTTTAAGGCATTTTGCTGGAACTAAATAAATAATAATGATTTTCTTAAAAAAAGAATAAATTTTTTTTAAACTTTGAAAAATTAGATTTTTGAGAAATTTTAAACAAAAAAGACTTTTTGGGAAAAGAAACTCTGAAAAAAATTATTTATTTTGAAGTTATTTTATTTTGAAGTATTTTTGGAATTTTTAACTTTTTTCAAAGCAATCGCTGCATAGAGACGAGATATCGAAGCGCGTAAGCGCCGCGTCGCCGCCTAACGGACGAACGATGTTACGAAACCCATAGAAATATAAACCAAATTTATACGTATTATTAAAATCTCCAAAATATATCTGATAATATGATGTGCCGATGACAATTTTTTGACCGCCAAATGGCATTATTTTTTACTTTTTTCACTAGATCTTCAAAACCGCTAGACCTGCCTTCCTAAAAATTTATTCAGTTTTTCATCTTGCCAATACAAGTGAAATATTTTTGAATTATTAAAATCGGACACTCGGTTCTCTCAAAAACTGAACTACCATTCTTGGCACTTTTCACTCAGTATCTTCGAAACGGCTAGGCGTGCCTTTGCCAAAAACTAATCAACACGTCTCCTTTAACAATACGAATCATTCAAATCGGTTGAACCGTGTTCCCAAAATCGTCGACGAAAATTTGTATCCGCACACACACACACACATACATTTTTTCTAAGGTATGGTAAAATGTTCAGAAACCTCTGAAACGTAAAGATATGTAAAAAAATATTTATGATTTTTTACGATTACTATAACTTGTCCTACGGAAAGGTAAAAATGAATGAGAACAAATTATACACGAATAAAATATATTTTCAATTTTAAATGTATTCAAAATTAAAACTTTCAAGGTACGTGTAGGCCATCTGATGAGTGCGGAAAACACTAAAATAAAGTAAAGCACATTTGTTTACCCCCGATGATGAATAATAATTTTGGGTATAAATGTTTGCAAATTGATATTAAAATTAAAAATTTGGAATCGCACGAACTTAGCAAATAATCTCGTAGTCCCACAATTACTTACTTTAGTATCTTCAAATACATTTTGGTTTTCGGTCGTTTACGTGCAAGAATGTCCTGTCTTTTAGGCTAAATGCTAAAATATCTATTTGTCTATATGGTTCTGGCGCCATTTACGATTGTTCTAGTTTCTTTGTTCTATTTGTATTTGTATTTGCTTAAAGAATGCCAAATAATATTTCGGTGTTTATTGCGTTTGTTTACCCCAAATGACTGACTCGAATCACTCAGAAAGCTTTTAGACGTTATTGAAACATTTCGAGATGGATATAAATAATTGTTGTAATAAACAGTAAGAAAATATTTCAAAAACTTCTCTTTTGATTAAACCTGTTATTAAATATCCAAAACGAAACAAATCGCGTTTTAATAAAAAATCTGTTACAAAATGATATATTGCACCTTTCTGTAGAAAACAGAAGAAAAACAAAAGAAAATTTAAGGGAAAAACTAGGGTGCCGACGGGTTTTTTTATTTTGTACGACCAAAATCCGTGAACAACCCCATAATCGTTGAGAAACGATAAAAACAAGAACACTTTCATACAGAAGTGGGATGGAAAATTAGGGTTGATGGGTAAAAAAATTTGTTGGGGGAAAATGAGTTTCACTCGTTCTCCGAGGTTCCTTAAGGGGCACAACTAGTGTGAAATTTTCAAAAAATCAAATTTTCAATTTTTCCATATTCCCATAGGTTATACCTTTAAAAATAACATACCAAAATTTTAAATCGATATCTTGAATAGTTTTTGAGTCACAGCCATTTAAAGAGTATATATATAGTATATGGTAAAACGATCATTTTATCTTTAAACGCGTTTTTCTCGAAACATCATTTTCCGAATTTGCTGCAGCGATTACTCAAAAACAAAATGATCCGATCACTATCAATTTTTTTTTACATGTTATATATATAGTTCTCCGTAAAATGAACTATCGATTTTTTGATCGGATCAAAAATCGAATTTTGGCAGTCTAAAAACGACCAAAATTTTGGGTAAAATTTGACTTTTTTTAAAAAAACGCCGTCATTTTGTCAATTTTTGATTTTTTTCTTTATCGTAGTTCATGTTACAGACAATATTATCTAGTTTAACGAGATTTTTTTTTTAAATTTCATCCAAGTAGAAGGCCGGAATCCCTGCAACAGTGAAGGGCCTTTTTTGTCGCGCCATTGGAGATCGACGATAACTTAAAAAATATTTAATTTTTTTCTTCAAAAATTTTACTATGTATTCCTGAAACATGTGTAAATATATTCCTAAAATTTTGAAATGATTGATAAAGTAGTTTTTTCAATATAAATTGCCAAAAATCACCTTTTTTTAGGCGGTTACACTAGTTGTGCCCCTTAAGAAAGGAAACTAAAACTTAGGTGCTTCTAAGATCAATTAAATTTCATAAGCAATAAAACAAATATCAAACTTTTTTTATTTCCATTACTACCCTATTTATGACATCTCGACCCCCAGCCTGCAATCTTTTTCCGCCAATAAATATTGTTTCGGCAAAAAAATCCCTTTTTTCGGACCTTTCTCAAAAAGGGAATTGCAAGAAGGTCGTGCACCCCTGCCATAAATTGTAAATCAAATTCGCGATTAGACCTATTTCGTTCGTTTCGCCTTTGTTTTAGGTAAAGATAGTTTCACAATAGAAAAAAGTATCTAAAAGAAATCAGAGGATGTGCGAGTCTAACTCGTGCACTAGGAAATAGAAAGATAGGTAATCTAATAGGAAAACCTAATGTAATTTATATTTTTTGCTAAAATTATGAAAATACCTAAAAATCTATTATTATTCCAAGTTATTCTAAATTTTTGTTATATATCTTAAGTTTTAATCCGCAAGGCTAACTTTATGTGTTACCAGCATTACAAGATTAAAAATAATGCTGTGAAGTTGGTGACACATGAAGATATCCTTGTAGAATAAAATTTGGAATTTGAGACAAAAAATATTTTTTTGCATTTTACTTGATTAATTATTGATTATGAAATTTATTAAAATAGTAAAAGATCTATAATTATTTTATATAATTTTATATTTCTGTTGTATATTTTAAGTTTTTATCTGCAAGAGTAACTTCGTGTGTTACCAACAATATAAAATTAAATATAACGCTGTGAAGTTGGTATTACATGAAGTTAGCCATGCAGAATAAAATTTGGAATTTAAAGCAGAAATTTATTTTAATTTATATATTAGCATTTTACTTAATTAATTATTGATTATAAAAATTATTGAAAAATATAAAATATATATAAGTATATTAGT
The DNA here is from genome assembly GCF_003426905.1 of Ctenocephalides felis. Taxonomy (NCBI): domain Eukaryota; kingdom Metazoa; phylum Arthropoda; class Insecta; order Siphonaptera; family Pulicidae; genus Ctenocephalides; species Ctenocephalides felis. The sequence goes on from NW_020536999.1 coordinate 8,756,129, forward strand.
TAAGTTTTAATCCCCAAGGCTAACTTTACGTGTTACTAATATTAGAGAATTAAAAATAACGCTGGAAAGTTGGTAACACATGAAGATATTCTCGCAGAATAAAATTTGGAAATTAGGTGATAAATTTATTTAAGTTCATATATGAGCATTATATTTAATTAAAAACTGATTATGAGAATTATTGAAAGACCGAAAAATCTATAATTATTCTATATTACTCTAAATTTCTGTTGTATATTTTAAGTTTTTGTCTGCAAGGCTAACTTCATAAAAATAAAGAGGTAAAGTTGGTAACACATGAAGTTAGTCGCGCAAATTAAAATATGGAATTTAAGACAGAAATTTTAAATTTATATATAAGCATTTTACTCAATTGAAAATTTATAAAGAAAATTATTGGAAAATCTTTAAAATCTATAATTATTCAATATTATTCTAAATTTCTGTCTACAAGGCTAACTTCATATGTTACCAAATTATAGAATTAAAAATAATGCGGTAAAGTTGGTTACACATGAAGTTAGCCTTGCACAATAAGATTTGGAATTTGAGACAGAAATTTAGAATAAATATAGTTTTTTTTTTGATATTTCAATAATTTTCACATTCAATATCAAGTTGAAGACTAATACAAACATAGATTCGATTCATTAATAAAATATGCACAGCAAAAACAACTTTCAGACTCAAGTGCAAACTTTCTCTTGAATCTCCGAATGCAGCTTCATAAACTATCTTTGAACTATCTCTATAATAAACAAAATCATAATCATAAAATAGTTTATATCGGTTCTGTAACAGCAATATTATTTTATCGTCTTTTACAAATTGGCAAAAAAGCGCTCCTGTAAATTTTAAATAAAAATTAAGCGAGAAACGATTCGATTTGGTAATAACATAAGCACGTTATTAATAATATAGTAAGTTGTATAAATTGACATAATTAAAATAACTATTTAACTCTTTCGTATCTATCTGTCCCTTTCTAACAGCTGTGAAGTTTGAATATATTGATTTTATTGTTGGTACTCACTTGAAGTTAGTTTTAGTAAAATCGAAAATTTATTTACATTTTTGTATTATTTGTACTTATATAAATATGTAAATTGATATATTTTTTTATAATTTCAGGTAAGAACCAAATTATGCACCATCCATATGCAAGTTGTGATCATATAAAGTACCAAAAGTAGTAAGTGATTTTAATTATTATGAAAGCTTGATCTAGAAATGTTGACAAAAATATTATAAAATAATAAAGGTGGGAAAATAAAAATGCTGCCTTTAAATTACTCAGTTTATTTTAAATGTTACTTGTTTCGCGGTTCAGCAAGAAGAGAATTATTTTACATAGTTTTAACATAAACATAAATATAAGATGGCGGATACCTAGTTATAGTAGGGGAACACTATTGCCAACATCACTAATAGTAATGGCGGGACATTTGAATTACAATATATAACATCACACAAAAATGTGTCAAACAATTTTGTCAAAAGGAATAAAAAAACAGTTTTGGCTGTGGCATGCTCTCTACATATTTTATGTACCTTGGGTACTTTTTTATAACTTTTATAAAATTTTACATATTGACCATAAAAAATCTAAACCCAATAGAAGTTTTTGGCGACAAAATATTGCGGCTTAAGTATAAAATTGGAATATAAATCATCTGTTAAAAATTGCTTTCTCGTATTTTGGAAGAGTTAAAGCCTAGGCTTTAACTAATATCTGGATGGGCCTAAATTTTGTTTTGGACATTTTTCGTAAGCTTGCAGTAGCTACTGCAAGCTTACGAAAAATGTCCAAAACAAAATTTAAGTCCATCCTGATATCAGGACATAAATAACTTTTATCCATCCATAGGTTTGCCATGTATCATTTACCCCTTAACAGATAAATGTCGGTGATTTCTATCACCAACAATTCCTGTATTAATCTCTGACCAGTGGCGTCGGTCCATTACTCGTTTTTTTTCCTTATTTTCTTCGTTCTGTTCTCCTATTAAACCAGTTACCAGGAAATTAATGAGTCGCAAACGTTTTACGAGCAGTAGATTACTTGCGCAATGGCATCCGACCATTATATTACGATAAGGATAAGGCTAAAATCAATTTGATATATGGGACTATGATATAGCAGGCTGGATGGAAATGGATTTAGAACAGGGGACACCGGGGTAATAAGGGTCAGAGATATTGTTATTGGTAGTATAGAGAGAAATCTGCCTAAAAGGTATAACAGTGCAATTTTTAATTTTTTTCGCTTCAGTTTTCAATTTTATAAATACCTTTCTTATGGAGTCCCACCATTTTTTCACATTATTTTATCAAACGTCTGCCTTCTGCATATAAACATGCCAATATCTACATCACTTTTTATCCTAATTTTTAACTTACCGTAGGGTAAGTTATAGTAATCGCAAAAAATCGAAAATGAAAATTTTTATATATCTTTACGTTTCAAAACCTTCTGAACATTTGGCATGCCTTAGAAAAAAATGGATGAATGTGTATATGTGTATGTGTGGGTGTGTGTGTATGTGCGGATACAAATTTTCTTCGACGATTTCGGGAACACAAATCAACCGATTTGAATAATTCAAAAACATTTCATTAACTTCCCGTAAGGTAAGTTATTGTAATCGTCCAAAATCGAAATTGAAAATTTTTACATTTCTCGGCATTTTGAAGGTTGCTGAACATTTTGGCATACTTCAGAAAAAATGAATGTGTGTGTGTATGTATGTATGGATACAAATTTCCAGTCACGTTTTCGGGCGCACGGATTATCCGATTTGAATGGTTCAAAAACATTCGATTCCTATTGATAGGAAGAAGAGTTGATTAGTTTTTGGCAAAGGCAGGTCCAGCCGTTACGGAGACACGGAGCAAAGAGTGCAGAAAATACAAATCGAGTTTTTGAGAGAACGAAGTATCGGATTTGAATTATCTGAAAAACATTCAATTTGAAATGATTGGGAAAAGTGGTTATTAGTTTTTGGCAAAGGCAGATCCCGCCATTTCGAAGACACAGAGCTAAATGTGCAAAAGATGGCAGTTTTGAGTGAACTAAGCGTCCGATTTGAATGATCTAAAAAACTTTCTGCTTATATTGACAAAACAATTGCTTTTGAGGATGAAAAATTATTACATCTTTTTTTATTTTCCATAAAATATTTTTGTAATTTTGGATTAAAATTCAAAAAATTACCCAGGCTAAGCACAGTCTAAGCGCCACTCTGGTACAAATGTTTATCCAAGTGCGTTTAGACTGTTTATGCACTGGAGCACTTTTCCAATTTTGTGAAAACTATTGAAAAATGTGAAAATGCCGTCAAGCTAAGCACAGTATAAGTGAAAATGTCGCACAGAATTATTTGCAAATGTGTTTAGACTGTGACTATGCGGGAGCACTTTTTCAATTTTGTGTAAATTTGGCAACTTTTTTTTTTGAAATTGAATTCGAAATGAAATGACGATGGTTAATGTTCTGGAGATAAATTGATTTATGGTTTACTTTTGATTTGCTCAGATATAGCAAGATAGCAAAAATAATGAAAGTTACAGTATTTGTAATAATATATTTGAAAACGTTTAAAATTTCTCGATTTAAATATTTCATTACGGTACGGGAAATTTGCCTTAATCCACGATGCCATACACCACTAGTCAATTTCGAATTTTGGATGATTACAATAACTTGGGAAGTTAAAAATGCCAACTGGCCAAAATTTAAACCTTTATGACAAGATCCAAATTTGCAGGACTCCAATTTACCAATTGGAGTTCTTACCATATAACGTAAATAAATTTAGCCATCATATGACTATTAAATAAAAGTTTCCCATCAAACACCAATTCTATATTTCTAAATCCCTAAAATTAGGAACCATTTAACCACTAATTGGGCTATTAAAACACCTTCCAACAATTTTATTTTATTATTACCGATCTAGTCGTCCATTGATTTCCAGTTTTATAAAATATCTCAGAATAATTACCTCTATTACCGGTAATAAAAATGCTCTGATTTCAATGATAACACATTTGTCTGTTCGAGTAATTTATGGTACCAACTAGTGTGTGAAAAAGTAACTGTCGATACGATAATATTTATATATTCGAAATGTGTATTAGTGTTTGTTATTAATATGTCAAAGAAAACATTTTCGATCTTGTAAGTTATATCAATGCATTTTGAAGTCGTTTTTAGCGATGTTATTTCAATATTGTAAGCACATTTTTAAACGAAAAATAAAGAAAACGAAATTTTTTTGATATGTTTAGATTTCAATATCTTCTGAACATTTTGATAAATGTTTAGCACACAAGCAACATAATGTTAGCAGTGATTGTGTTAATAATCGATTTTCTATACTATCGATTCCCCCCACTAGTCCCAATTTGGGCATAGGCGGAGACTTCAAAGATTTATGCCTTCTCTAACACCTGTTTCAGAGAAATTCGACTAAATGTACATAATTACAAGTTTATAAGGTAGTTTTAAATATTTTGTATAATTGTGGCGTAGTAAGTTGATACAAAAATTTGATAATAATTATTGAAGAACAAATCATTCTTTGTCTTCATATAAGGTCAATCCAGATAATGTGTATGAATAGACAATATTATCTAAATGTTCTGAGTTATCTAAATTACTTTAGATAAATTAAAGACTGAGTGCATGATTTAAATATTTGAAAATAATTGTTTTTGAACAAATAGATTTAGATAAATTTGTATAGCATTTTAAATACAACTCGCCCATATATAACTTTTCTATATAGGGTTTCGTGACAACTTTTTACATTTTTTTAAATACCTCAAAATTTTGTCGAGGACATTCTGTTTTATGTAACTTAGTAGAAACTAGATAAAATTTACTACGTTCCCCAATAAACTGTATAACATAGTTTCAAATAATTTTTTTGTATAAATCTCACTTAAATTCGCCCTGATGTATTGTCCTAAGCTTTTCATATAAGCTTCTAGACATTTTTTTGCATTCTTCGGAATATCTCAAAAACTTTCTTCAGGACACGTTTTTTTAGCTTATTAGAAACTAGATAAAATTTACTACTTTTGCTCATGAACTGTTTACTATAGTTCTATATAAAAATTTTGAATAAATTCTATACGAACACGTCCTTATACATTGCCCTAAGTTTTCCATATGAGGATTTGGGACATTTTTTACATTTTACTAAATACCTCAAAAATTTTGTTCAGAACACTCTGTTTTATTAAACTGTTAACTAAACTTGTTAGCAAAAACTAGATAAAATATACTACATTTCCTCGTAAACTGTTTAATATAGTTTCAAATAAAATTTTGAATAAAGCCCATGTAAACTCGCCCTTATATATTGTCCCAAGCTTTTCATATAAGATAAGCTTTCTGGACACATTTTTACATTTTTCTAAATATCTCAAAGATTTGTTCTAAAACAATCTGTTTTATTTAGCTTAGCAGAAACTAGATAAAACTTATTAAATTTCCTCATAAACAGTTTACTACAGTCTTACAGAATGTTTTTGAATAAATCAAATACAAACTCGCCAATTTCGATAAAATATAATATCAACAATATTTTGCATATGACTTTAATTAAAATCCATACGGTTTGGCTAAACTCCTAGCCATCATTTAGTTAATAATGAAATTCATATTACATATTTGAATTAATTTATTTGAATAATCAATAATGAAAACACATTTCGTTTCAAAAAAAACACATTCCTCATTTTTTTAGGGATAAAAAAAAATGTCTGTATCTTATTTGATATAAGAAGAGATATTTTTAAAAACAGTACATTTATTTGTATAAATTAAATCAAATAAATATTACAATATAAATATTTTATCAATCCGGCACTGTTTCTAAAAATATCACTTCTTATCAAATAAGATACAGACAACAATTTTTATCCTTAAAAAAAATGAGGAATGTGTTTTTTTGTAAACGAAATGTGTCTTCATTATTGATTATTCAAATAAATCAAGTGACAGAGATAATGTTAGTTTTTATCAAAATAAGTATTTTTTTTCATGATATTTTTTCTGGATTTTATATATAAGGCGATGAATAAGTAGAGTAATAAATATTAGTAAAGGATAGTATGTATATATATATATATATATATATATATATATATATAATAGATATAGATTAATCAAAAATTTTCAAGTATTCTGTTAATTTTTTGTGGGTTTTGTGTTTGGATGATTTGTCCACTGAAGAAGAGTCAAATTGGCACTCGAAACGTATGGAAGTTTTTTTAAAAATATATTTTTTGGTGTAGATGTATCCTATGTGGACGACGAACTCCAAAAAAATACGTAAAATGAAATAAAAACATCAGAGATAATAAAATTATGATAAGATATATATATATATATATATATATATATATATATATATAATATAAATATTTATTTTAACTGTACCTAGATAGTTTTTTTTTACTATAAGTATAAATTAATCAAACACAACAAGACACGGTCGGACATTTATTTTAAAATTATATAAACAGAAGGAATTAATTCAATATTTGTTTTACAGAATGAAGTGTTCTTTACATAATGAATACGGTAGTATTTAAAAGTTTTTTTTAGAAGATTTTTATTTAATAAAGAATATTTTTATTTAAGGTTCCGTAACCAGAAGTTTAGAAATTATCTTCTTTATTTGTTAAATTCATTTTTTTCAGTGTTGAAGTAATTAAATAGTTATTTAAATTTTATATAGCTTATATAATTCTTTTCATGATAATTTATTAGATTCAATAAATATTTGCTTTTTACATTTTTGATAGTAATACTAGTTGATATATTGGTTTTCCTATGTTTCATTTTTTAACACTATATATTTAAAATTTTAGGCCAATTTCTTACGAATTAATTGTTAATATTTGTGATTATTTGATTATTCGATTTCTTTAAATTTTCAAAAATTTTCGGAAGATTTTTTTGATATAAAATTTTTTATATTATTTGATTCTAATCATTTTAAATTTTCTATAGTTAGATGTTTGAATTTATTTATGAATTATTAAATATTAGTATTCAACAATTTGTTTTTTTAAATTTTTAACAAAAATTGTGATTTTGAATGAATTTTTGAATTTGAAGTGTCAATTATTCTATATATTCAGTCTTAATTATTCTATTTCTTTTAAATTTCGATTACCTTATGCCTTTCAAATTTAAATAAAATTTTTAACGATATTCAATTTTCTAGTTTTCTAAAATTTCAATATAATTAAAATTTGTCAAACATCAAAATTTTCACTTAATTATATTAAAAAAATAATACTTCAATATATGGTTTTTATTTAAATCATTTGTGTTATGGCACTAAATTTTAAATAATTTTAATATGGATTTTGTAATTTTTTTTGTCAAATTATCGATTTTTCAAGTTTTCAAAAAAAAAAAAAAAAAATCAGATCTTTATTAATCATTAGTGCTTACTTCAACATTTGATTTGAAAACTTAAAATTTAAAGATAACAAAGTACCTTGAATAAAAAACTGTAAATGTTTCAAGTATTTTTATAAATATTAAGTATTAATTATATAACAAATTTAATTTTAAGCCCGAAAAAGTTTTTTGTGAAGTTATATATATTTCTTTAATATAATAATAATTTACATTTAGATTTATTTTTGTATGCAGCCAATTTGTGAAGTATGTTTGTTTTACATTATGAAATAAATTGCAGAAAAATATGTAGAAGAAATAAGAAACATGTGTACTAATTTAAACGTATATATCTTATATATAAAATTCTTTTGTACGGATATATGAACTCAAACTCCTCATATACGGTTATTCGAATTTGTACTAGCATTAGTAAGAATATTGAGTTAATATATCAAATATTTTTCATACTGTATGGAAAACTTAGGACAATGTATAAGGGTGAGTTTTTAATGAATTTATTTAAAATTTTCATATAAGAGTCTACTAAACTGTTTATAGGGAAAGGTAGTAAATTTTATCTAGATTCTGCTAAGCTAACTAAAAAAGTATGGCTGATACAAAGTTCTTGAAATATTTAGAAAAACGTAAAAAAATGTCCCGAAACCTTGTATGGAAAACTAAGGACAATATATAAGGGCAAGTTTTCATCATATTTATTAAAAAATTTCATATAAACCCTATGGAACTGTTTATGGGTGTATATAATAAATTTTATATAGTTTTTACTTAGTTAATTAAAATATAGTGTCTTCGATGAAATTTTCAAGTGATTCAGAAAAATATACAAAAATGTCCCAGAACTTTATATAAAGACTTAAAGCAATATATAAGGGCAATTTCGCATTCAAAATTTCATCAATTCATCAAAAATTTTATATGTGACTATATCAAACCGTTTTCAGAAATATGTAGTCAATTTTATCTAGTTTCTGCCGAGCTAAGTAAAAATGTATGCCTGATACAAAGTTCTTGAAATATTTAGAAAAACGTAAAAAATGGTCTGAAACCGTATGGAAAACTTAGAGCAATATATGAGAGTGAGTTTGCTTTGGCTTTATTCAAAAACTTTATAAAGAACAATATTAAACTGTTTATAAGACAAAATTGAGTGTTCCATTAATTTTTTTGATAATTGAAAAGTGATTTGAAAAAACAGAAAACGTCAATATATTTGCGACAGAGTTTTCATGTTTTCAACAATATGGTGCTACATTTGTCATTTTTAATTTTACTCACATACGTATATATATATATATATATATATATATAAATGTATATATACATATCATCCCCAACAATTCATCTCACTCATTTCCTCCCCCAACCCTTCCAGTGGCGGTGCTTGTACAAGATTTACGATGCTCTTTTCTCTCTTCGGTTCGACAGCAGTCAAGTTCAGTCGCCCCCAAATCATTCTCGGTAGCCCTAATTCACGCAACCCCATTCGACTCTCCATTTTTCGGCCGCCACAGTTCACCCCTTTGGCGCCCTTTTCGGGGAAACCCCGACGTTTGATTTTCACTCATGTCAAAAAGCGGGGAATCGGGAATCGGAAAAAAGCGCAGCACAAATCTGTCTATGAATTGTATAAAGCGGGACACGGATAGTATTTGCACAGATATAATCTATTAGTAGAAGAGCTGGAGGAAAAAAGGTAAACATATTATTGGAAACGGTTTATTATATATTTGAAAAAAAAATGGAATAAATCCAATGCGTACGCGCCCACGGTGTGGCCCATTTAAAAATTGGAATTAATCGATAGCAACTTGCCTGTAGGCCACACCGTGCGGAAATCGAAGTTGCGATATATGGGAAAAAAACTAAGAATTTTGAGACATTTCTAACGATGTATAATACTTTATATGTTTTCTTTACAGAAATATCGAATCTTGAGGAGTGTTGCTTTAACCTAACCGTACTTTGCATTTTAACAAGTTAACGTCCAAATAGATTGCTCTATACTATCTAAACCGTGAAAGATACGAAAAAACTTTGTTCGCACAAAAGATGCAGAATAAAATTACGAATAAAATGGTATAAAAATGGTTAAGTGTGTTCATATAATTTTTTTCGAGATTTTCCGGTTTTCCCGAATTTTTACGACGGCAACTCGCCTGTAGGCCACACCGTGCGGAATTCGAGGTTGCGATATATGGGAAAAAAAACTAAGAATTTTGAGACCTTTCTAACGATGTATAATACTTTATATGTTTTCTTTACAGAAATATCGAATCTTGAGGAGTGTTGCTTTAACCTAACCGTACTTTGCATTTTAACAAGTTAACGTCCAAATAGATTGCTCTATACTATCTAAACCGTGAAAGATACGAAAAAACTTTGTTCGCACAAAAGATGCAGAATAAAATTACGAATAAAATGGTATAAAAATGGTTAAGTGTGTTCATATAATTTTTTCGAGATTTTCCGGTTTTCCCGAATTTTTACGACGGCAACTCGCCTGTAGGCCACACCGTGCGGAATTCGAGGTTGCGATATATGGGAAAAAAAACTAAGAATTTTGAGACCTTTCTAACGATGTATAATACTTTATATGTTTTCTTTACAGAAATATCGAATCTTGAGGAGTGTTGCTTTAACCTAACCGTACTTTGCATTTTAACAAGTTAACGTCCAAATAGATTGCTCTATACTATCTAAACCGTGAAAGATACGAAAAAACTTTGTTCGCACAAAAGATGCAGAATAAAATTACGAATAAAATGGTATAAAAATGGTTAAGTGTGTTCATATAATTTTTTTCGAGATTTTCCGGTTTTCCCGAATTTTCACGACGGCAACTCGCCTGTAGGCCACACCGTGCGGAATTCGAGGTTGCGATATATGGGAAAAAAAACTAAGAATTTTGAGATCTTTCTAACGATGTATAATACTTTATATGTTTTCTTTACAGAAATATCGAATCGTGAGGAGTGTTGCTATAACCTAACCGCACTATGCATTTTAACAAGTTAACGTCCAAATAGATTGCTCTATACTATCTAAACCGTGAAAGATACGAAAAAACTTTGTTTGTACGAAAGATGCAGAATAAAATTACGAATAAAATGGTATATAAATGGTTAAGTGTGTTCATATAATTTTCTCGGGATTTTCTGATTTTCCTGAAATTTTACGATAGCAACTCACCTGTAGGCCACACCGTTCGGAATTCGAGGTTGCGATATATGGGAAAAAAACTAAGAATTTTGAGACCTTTCTAACGATGTATAACACTTTATATGTTTTCTTTACAGAAATATGTAAATCGAAAGATAACTAGATCACTAGGACCACTAGATGGACCACCCGTTAATATTCCGAGTTTTTCATACAAAGTTTTGGGTCATTTTTTTACATTTTTCTGAATACCACAAAAACTTTGTCAAAACACTCTTTTCAATTTATACTAACAAAAACTAAACAAAATTTGCTACAATTTCCTATAAAAAGCTATAAAACTTTGAAATGATTCCAACGTGAACACAACCTTTATAGATCTCAAGGTTTCTGGATATTTTTTCACATTTTGATGAATAATTCAAAAAAATTGTCTAGTACACTCTTTTTTATTCATCTTAGAAGAAACTAGATAAAATCTGCCACATTTTCTTATTAATAGTTTATTATAGTTCTATATAAACTTTTTGAATAAAGCCAAGGCTTATATCACTCTTATATATTGTTTCAAGTTTTTCATACAAGGTTTCGGAGCCATTTTTTACGTATTTTTAAATATTTCAAGAACTTTGTATCGGGCACTCTTTTTTAATTATTTTTGGCTGAAACTAGATAAAATTTAATATATTTTCCATGAACAGTTAATACAATGCGAAATTGCCCTTATATATTGCTCTAAATTCTTCATATAAGGTTTCGAGACATTTTTGTACATTTTTCTGAATTACATGAAAATTTCATCGAGAACACTTTATTTTAATTAAATAGATAAAAGTTTATTTTAGTAAAAACTAGATGAAATTTACTATATATACTCATAATTAGCTTAGTAGAAACTAGTAAAATTTACAATTTTTTTTAAAAACAGTTTAGTACACTCTTATATTATTTTTTTAGGTAAATTCATTGAAAATTCACCCTTATATATTGTATTAAGTTTTCCATACAAGGTTTCGAAACATTTGTTTACATTTTTTTGAATATATCAAAAATTGTGTATAGAACACTCTTTTGTAGTTAACTTGATAGAAACTAGATGAAATTTACTACATTTTTCTGAAAAAAGTTTAATACAGTCTTTTATAAAATTTTGGTATAAATCCAATGTGAACTCGCTCTTATATATCTTGTCCTAAGTTTTCCATACAAGGTTTCGGGTATTTTTTACGTTTTTCGGAATATCTCAAAAATTTTGTTCAGGGCCCTCTTTTCTAGTTAGCTTGAAAGAAACTAGATAAAATTTACTATATTTACCTATAAATAATTTAATATATGTAATTTTATATACATTTTTTGAATAAATCTAAAGCGAACTCGTTTTCTTATATCGTTTTACATTTTCCTTGAGATTTTGGGATTTTTTTATACATTTTTCGGAATATCTCAAAAACTTTATATCAAGCACTCTTTTTTAGTTAGCGTAGTAGAAACTAGATAAAATGTACTACATTTTTCTGCAAATAGTTTGATACGGTCCGATATAAAAATTTTGATTAGATCCTATGCAAACTCGCCTTTACATTTTGTTCATGTAACATTACGTTTGTAATTGTAACATTAAGGTTTTGGGACATTTTTTTACATTTTTTCAAATATCTCAAAATTTTATATCAACCATCTTTTCTAGTTAGCTTAGCAAAAACAAGATAAAATTTACAACATTTTTCTGCAAATAGTTTAATATAATTCTAATAGTCCTAAGTTTTTCGTACAAGGTTTCGGGACATTTTTTTACATATTTATGAACCATTCAAAAAAATTACATTAAGCACGATTTTGAAAATTAGGCATAAACAACGAATAATTGATCTGTAAATTTAATTAATCCTGGTCAACTACTATTTTTTTTATTGTTCTAAATCGCATATAATTTTTAATTATCAATTAAATTAAACAGTAAATAAGTTCAGTTAAAAACTGCTTTTATTAACTCTAAATTTCCTGTCAGCATTTGTTGTTCGAATTACAGAATATTCAAGCAAAATTTTCTTCATAAAAATTCGAAATCAGATTCTGGAAAAATTACTATTCGAAAACCAGTTTTTCAAAATATCGGTTTTTGTATAAACATTGACAATTATCCCTTCAGCCCCCAGATAATAATTTGCAGAGAGTGATCCTGCAGAATCCGATAATCATCCTTCCGGATATCAGAGATCCGATCCGATAGATGGATGATCCGGAGCCCCCGAAGCCCCCAGAGTAAGCTCTCATCACTAATTACAAAGTTTTTTTTCCATGGCAAAGGATTCTATCTAATGTTCGCCATCGCCGCCACCATCCAAAAAATGTTCAAAGTATGAGTTGTGTAAAAATTCTGATTTATCATCCGAAGGGATCATGTTTTTTGCTTAGGAGTTGCAAAAGTTAGTTTTGGAGATGGCGAAAGATATTAATTGGTAGGATGAATCGATTGTAAGGGAGAAAAAATTGGTATATATATATATATATATATATATATATACATATATATCATCTACTAATTCTAGTAATTTCAATCAGAGGCGCGCATTTGCATGTACCGATTAAAATCTAATTATCTAATAACCTAATTACAATACTAATTTAATTTACAGGCACACAAGCAGTTAATTTAGGTTTGAGTGTAATTCAGATCATTTTATCTAATAAATGTAATGTGATTTTCAAAATAATTAATTCGTATGTCGGATAAGATTAGTCTCTTATCTTACAATAAGATAAGAGAGCCCAAAATAAAGTTTGTAAAAATAGATTGCGAATGTACTAAATAAAAAATATAGTTGTGCCGCCTTAAGGCAAATTGTTGGATTTTTTCGTACCGAAAATTACGATTTTTGAAAAATTCATTTTTTTAAAACTTTGACAAAATTAGATTTTTGAGAATTTTGAAATTTTTGAAAAAATTGACAAATTTGGAAAAGTAAAGTTTTTTTAAAACTTCGAAAAAAATAGATTTTGAAGAATTTTGAGAATTTTGAAATTTTTTGAATAATTGACCAAAATAAAGTTTTTTTTTAAATTTTGAATAAACTAGATTTTTGAGAATTTTGAATATTTGTAAAAATGGAACAGTTTGGAAAAGTAAAATTGTTTTACAACCATGAAAATATTAGATTTTTGAGAATTTTATGATTTTTGATAAAATTGACCACTTTATTGAGACTGTAAAGTTTTTTTTCAAACTTAAAAAAAAAATTAATTTTTGAATTTAAATTGAAAGAGTAGTTTTGTTTAAAAACCTTGAAAATATTAGATTTTTGAAAATTTTTGAAGAAATTGAACAATTTAAAAAAGTATTTTTTTTAAACTTTGAAAAAAATTAGATTTTTGAAATTTTAGAAAAATTTGACCAATTTGAAAAAGTTTAGTTTGTTTTTAAAAGTGAAAAGTTTGATTTTTGAGAATTTTGAAACTTTTGAAAAAATTGACCAATTTAGAAAAGTAATTTTTTTTTAAACTTTGAAAATATCAGATTTTTGAGAAATTAGAAATGTTTGAAAAAATTTACCAATTTGAAAAAGTAATTTTTTTTTAAAGCTTTGGAAATATTAGATTTTTGAAAAATTCGGAAATTTTTGAAAAAATTTGCCAATTTGGAAAAGTAAAGTTTTTTTTAAAAATTGAAGAGGTTAGATTTTAGAGTAGAATATTTGAAAAAATTGACCAATTTGATATAGTAATTTTTTTTAAACTTTGAAAATACTAGATTTTTGAGAATTTTGAATTTTTTTAAAAAATTGACCAATTTGATAAAGTAAATTGACCAATTTTCAATTTAGAACTTTGATAATATTAGATTTTTGAAAATTTTGATATTTTTGAAACAATAATGGACCAATTTGAAAAATTCATTTTATTTCAAAACTGTGTAAAAAAATTGACAATTTTGAATAAGTAAAGTTTTTTGAAACTGAAAAAATTAGATTTTTGAGTAGAATATTTAAAAAAAATGATCGATTTGAAATGGTAATTTTTTTAAGCTTTGAAAATATTAGATTTTTGTGAATTTTGAAATTTTTGAAAAAATTGACCAATTTAAAAAAGTAGTTTTTTTTTGAAACTTTGAAAATATTAGATTGTTGAGAATTTTGAAACATCGAATGGTTTTTAAAATTTTGAAATCCAACAAGTCGTTTTCTAGAAAACGTCGATTTACGGCAAAAATTCTGTTCACACACACACACACATACTTTTTCCAAATTCGGTCGCAATCGATTCAGAATGGCTTGAAACGTCGTGAAAACATAAAATTAGCGAATTTGATGAAAACATAAACTTCTCCTTCGGAAAGTTAAAAAAAATTCCTGATGCCACAGTTCCAAATCCTCAAACCTAATTCATAACTCCAACTGTTACTGCACATTCGTCATAATGACACAAATATGTCATAAATGTCATGGCACGTGACCGTAGGTCGTAAATAAATGTCGCACAGTAGGATGCAAGCGCATGAATTCTTCAAGTGTCACAGCCGATATGACATGTGTCATATATCATGGTGGCAGCGGAAAGAGGAAAATAGATAGAAAATTTAGGACTAATATTGAATTAAGTGAAATTAATCATCGAGTTTTGTCTCGAAGCTAACTTCATAGTTGTGACCATGAAGTATAGAACAAATGCGATTATACTCCTAAATGATTATTCGGATTTTGATAAATCTTTTTGAAGTTTGTTAAGGAATTTTTTTAAGATTTTTTGAATTATAGAAATGTAGTTAGATTGTAGAAATAAATGAAAAAAATGAAAAAAATCACGTGTCATTTTTTGACATTGAAAACATTTGGGACATTGTTTGCCAAATAAATGAAAACTGTCATCTGCCAAAAATTTCAATTTTCTTATGAGCCTTGACAATATTAGAATATGTATAATAAATTTATGATTATGAATAAGAAAAATGAAATGTCTACATTGTTATCGCCAAAATGCAGCTGAGATGTGCCAGAAATTAAAATAATATAAGATACAGTATATATATTGCAGATTAAATGATACACATATAAACAGGATTTGACAAATAAATTTACTTAAAATATGAAATTAGGTAATTATCAGGGCCGGTCGTACCATGAATGCGACGCACGTCTTAGGGGGCGCCAACACAAAATTCGGATATAAAATTTTCAATATAGTTTTTTTATCAATATCATTTCTTTGCATCTTTTACTAATTTTTGCACAATATTTTTAAAATGCGTTAAAAATTTCACATAAAAACAACAAATGGGAAAGTAAAGATGAATACATACAATTCGGCCCTCACGACATCGATTAGGAGAAGTTCAAGATGCAATTTTGGATATCTTAAATAACAAAAAATTAAATTAAAATAATCCAACATGAAGTACCAGTGTTATGTTATGGTTAAGTAATAATGAAAGGCTAGAATTTTTTGCTCTCTATAATTTTCTCGGTAGAATAAATCGCATGAAATGCCCAAAGTAAATAAGTAAAATGTTTCAAAAGCCAAATATTAATTCATTATAATAATTTCATCAAGGTTGGTGGCTACCTCTTTCCAATGTCTAAAAACACAAATTTTTCCTTGGGCAAATAATAATAAATCGGAATAAATAAAACATATACATCTGCCTATCAATATTTTTATTTCTAGTTATCGATTCCGAATTAATACGAAAAAAGTAAACAGAGATTGCGCAAACTGCAAAAAAACCTACTATCCTGCTGCTGCAGCAGCTATTTGCTGACGGTGCAACGAAAAGCTTTCTAGCTAATATAACGCTGAGTGGTTCGGTGAAGTTTTTATAAAACAACCTTTTTCATTTTTTCATCTGGAAATTCGAAAAACAAAAAATGGAAAAATCGGAAAAATATCGTTGGAAATACGTTTTTCTTAATTGGAACGTCGTTGCGAATTAGCGAACTACGCAGGAAATTGACATGTAGACGGAAATCGATTTTGGAGGAAAACTAGTGGGGTGGAAATTAAATATTGAACTTATCTATGATTTTTTCTGTAACATTTTTAACTTTTCGTAGGGTAATTTATAGTAATCGCGGATATTTTGGTACATTTTTTTATATTGGTCAAGATTTGATCAAGGCTTTTTCTTTTTAACTCGGGACCCTTCGGGGTAAGGGATACAATTGTGTGTCTATAAATAGCAAATAGTAAATGTAATGAGAGAAAAAGGTTGTGAAGTGAAGTTCAATATATATCATAAACTAAATAGTGGTTTTATTCACTTATCTTATGATGATGTAATATTAATTTTTCTGCATACCCCAAAAATTTTCAATAAATCCAATGTGAACTTGCTTTTATATATTGTCCTAAGTTTTCATATAAGTTTCGGGACATTTTGCACATTATTCTGAATATCTGAAAATTTTTGTAGGAGACACTCTTTTTTATTTAGCTTGATATAAATTGATATAAATAGTTTAATATAGTTTCATATGAAAATTTTAAATAAACCCAAGGCAACTCCCTTATATATTGTTCTAAGTTTTCTATACAAGGTTTCAGTACATTTTTTTACATTATTGTGAATACCTAAAAATTTTGTCCAAGACACTCTTTTCTGTTTAGCTTAACAGAAACTAGATGAAATTCACTAAATTTTGATATAAACATTTCAATACAGTCTTATATATATATATATTTTTTTTAATAAATCCAATACAAACTCGCCCTTATATATTATCTTAAGTGTTCCATACAAGTTTATCCTCAAAATTTTTGTCAAGGACACTCAATTTTATCTGACTTATCAAAAACTAGATAAAAATCACTACATTTCCCTAAAAACACCTTACTACAGTCTTATATAATTTTATTAATAAATCCAATACGAACTCGCTCTTCGGTATTGTTCTTAGTTTTCCATACAAGTTTCGGGACATGTTTCACAGTTTTCTGAATATCTCAAAATTTTTTTTAGAAAACACTTTTTTTAATTTAGCAGAAAACTAGATAAAAATTTTAGTAGAAACCAGGTAAAATTCACTACATTTCCTTAAAAACACTTTAATACAGTCGTATATATAATTTTTGAATAAATCCAATACAAACCCGCTCTTATATATAGTTCTAAGTTTTCCATACAAGATTTCCGGACATTTTTGTACATTATTCTGATTATCTCAAAAATTTTGTCCGAAATATTCTTTTTCAATTAGCTTAACAAAAACTAGATAAAATTCCCTACATTTCCCTGAAAACACTTTTTTATAGTCCTATATATAATTTTTGAATAACCCAATACGAACTCGCTCTTATATATTGTTCTAAGTTTTCTAAACACACAAGATTTCTAAACATTTTTTCTCTGAGAACCAAATATTGTATTTGGTAATTTTTCAATAAACCTAATGCAAGAAGCTTGAAATAAATAAAATAAAAATGCAAAAAAAATATTAAACCTTTTTAATAAAATTTATAGGAACCCAGTAACGAAAACAGCTAGTCGAAAACAGCTCGTCGAATAGAACAATTTTATCGTTTACGTCTGCAATACGACTTTAAATTTTTAAATGAAGTGTTTATATTTAATCTAATATATAAAAGCAAAAAAGTTTTGCTTCAATTGTGCACACTTTTTTTTTTTAAAGATTTCTTATCCCCCAACACTTAGCACATACACCACAATCCATTCTCATACAATTCCACTAATTTCGCATCCACTTTACTTCTATGACACAAAAGACGATACACACATACACACATATATATACATAAATGTATATATATATATATATATATATATATCCGATTGATATAAATTTATTACCCTCGTGTCGTGTGTGAGTTTCACTTAGAGTGAGCCATTTCCTTTTGTAATAATTAAATCAAATGACACAAAATTGCACAAAAGGCGACAGAAGACTGTTCCCTGTGTCATCTACCCATCTACCCATCTGCCTATCTACCTATCTACCTGCCTAGAAGAGAGATACTTTGATACAAATTGCCTTCGTCTGATTCGATTTTAAGTGAACGACGAATCACGGTTCTAAAGGATCGCTTTAAATTCATTTTAGACGGAGGATGGAGCAATAATAAGTGGTTGGAGGTCGCAGGAGGAATTAAATATGGTTTCGGTTATTGGAATTGAATTTGGAGCAAAAAGGCTCCGATGAGGCATCAAGGGTTTGGGAGTCTTCTTGGTGCCTAAGTATTTTTTTAAAATTTTATTTGACTCGCTTACTTAGAGGATTTAGCCACCTACACATGGTGTAGGTAGTTCACATGCGATTTATTGAATATTTTCATATAAGACTGTATTAAACTATTTATATCAAAACTTAGTAAATTTTATCTAGTTTCTGCTAAGTTAAACACTGGACAAAATATTTGAGATATTCAGAATGATGTAAAAACATGTCCCGAAACCTTGTATGAAGTATTTAGGATAATATATAAGGACGAGATCGTATTGGATTTATTCAAAAAATTTATATAGGACTAAATTTAAGTGTTTTCAAGGAAATTTAGTGAATTTTATCTAGTTTATACTATGCTAGATAAAAAATCTTGGTCTTGGGTAAAATTTTTGAGATATTCAAAATAATGTGAAAAAATGTCCCAAGATCTTGTATGGCATACTTAAGATAATATATAAGGGCGAGTTTGTATTGGATTTATTCAAAAATTTCATGAAGGACTAAATTAAAGTGTATACACAAAAATGTAGTAAAATTTATCTAAATTATATTATTCAAAAACAAAAATAGTGAGTTCTAGACAAAATATCCCCGAAACCTTGTATGGAACTCTTAAGATAATATATAAGGCCGAGTTCGTATTGGATTTATTAAAAAACATTATATAAGACTGTACTAAAGTGTTCTTTCAAACAAATGTTGTAGATTTTATCTAGTTTCTACTAAGCTAGTAGAAACAAAAGCGTCTTAAACAATTTTTTTGAGATATTCAGAAAACTGCAAAAAAATTACCCGAAACTATGTATGAGAAACATAGAACCGAATATAAGAGCAAGTGTGTTTTGATTTTATTCAAAATTTTCATATAATACTATATTAATCATGTATACTGTATACATGAAAATGTCGTGTATTTTATGTAGTTTCTACTAAGTGAATTAAACAAGAGAGTTCTAGATAAAATTTTTGAAATATTCAGAAAACTGTACAAAAATGTGCCGCACGTGTATGGAAAACTTAGAACAATTCATAATAGTAAGTTCGTATTTAAAAATTTTCACTATATTAAATTGTATACACAAAAATGTAGTAAATTTTATGTAGTCTCTACTAAGCTTAATAAAAAATAGTGTGCTCAACAATGTTTTTAAGATATTATCTACTTAAAAATAGTATAGGCAAAAATACAATACTTGGTGGGCCTTTAAGTCCCGCTCTACCCTATATATGCATTTTCTATATATAACATTTATTTAAATCATCCTTAACAAATTATGACATTCGTTGCACATTTACGTAACGAAAACACCTTCTTTTAAATATTAAACCACATTTCTACATTAAATTTCTCTAAAATCCACACGATTCATGGACAGACGAAGGCGTCAACCGCCTGATGAAGTCTTCTCGAGACTTTAAAGCTGAGAGAAGCCTTTAAAATTAATATCTTTGCAAAGGTAACCTCATTAAATTTCAGGAATGAGTTTAATGCATTCAGTGTTCAGTTATATAAGGTTTTACATCCATCCATACGTCTCTGAAATTACGAATTACGGACTCTCTCTTTGATGCCCGCCTAGAGAGAAACTGCATTTATAATTTTCCCTAGGTGCAGGGTAAAAGACCGAGAGCTGGGGGTAAAAGATTTAAAAGAATTAAGGGGCACAACTAGTGTGAATGAATTTTCAAAAAATCGATTTTTTAATTTTATCATATTTCCATAGGTTATACCTTTAAAAATAACATACCAAAATTTTAAATCGATATCATAAATAGTTTTTGAGTCACAGCCATTTAAAGAGTATACATATAGTATATAGTATAACGATCATTTAATCTTTAAACGCGTTTTTCTCGAAACAGCATTTTCCGAATTTGCTGCAGCGATTACTCAAAAACAAATTATCCGATCACTATCAATTTTTTTTTACATGTTCTATATATAGTTTTCCGTAAAATGAACTATCGATTTTTTGATCGGATCAAAAATCGAATTTTGGCAGTCCAAAAACGACCAAAATTTTGGGCATAATTCGTCCTTTTTTAAAAAAACGCCGCCATTTTGTCAGTTTTTGATATTTTTTTATCGTAGTTTATTTTACAGACAATATTATCTAGTTTAACGAGATTTTTTTTTTAAATTTCATCCACGCAGAAGGCCGGAATCACTGCAGCAGTGAAGGGCCTTTTTTTTGTCGCGCCGTTGGAGATGGACGATAACTTAAAAAATATTTAATTTTTTTCTTCAAAAATTTTACTATGTGTTCTTAAAACATGTATAAATATATTCCTAAAATTTTGAAACTATGGATAAAGTAGTTTTTTTAATATAAATTCCCAAAAATCACCTTTTTTAGGCGGTTACACTAGTTGTGCCTCTCTTATAAACATTATCAATAAGATACTTGATGAACTTTCCAAAAAAACTTGTATTTTCGCTAAAAAATCCAGATTTGCTAATTTTATATTTTCTCGACGTTTCAAGTCATTCTATATATAACTACACTAAAATATAAATGTGTACAAAAGTGTGCAGATAAGTCTATATTAGACCTTTCATCGACGTTTTCTCAAAAACTGTCGAACCGATTTTAAAAATTCAAAAACCATCTAATGAATCTCAATAAATATGTTGATTAGTTTTGCAAGAGGATCAGCCGAGCCGTTTCTTTATAATCAGTACATTAGAGTAAAAAAAATTTCTTAAAGGTTTTGGCAAAACTACTTCTGAAAATCCTAAAACTGTTCCAACGATATCAGTTTTTTCATAAAAATCATAATTTCTCATCGATTTTTGACGATTTTCATAAAATTTTATAAAGTTTACTTGAGATTTTTTTTTAAATTAAATTATACATTTTTATTTTGAAAGAACATCGTAAAATAATTATTACGGACCTACAAATCGCAAAAAACCTAAAATATTTTTCTTTTATCTTATCTTAACGTTTCAAAGGTTTCTGAACACCTTGGCATACCTTAGAAAAAATTGGTGTATGTGTGCGCGGATGCAATTTTTCATCCACGAATACGTATCAACCGATTTGAATGATTCAAAAACATTTGATTTCTGAAAAAATTAATTTTTGGTGCGAGAAGTTTGAGTAATTTGCCCTAAGGCACGATGCCATGCACCACTAGTTTTTAGTTTTTTTTTTTACAACCGCTTACCAGCTCTTCGTCTAATTGCGTCAAGGAATTATAAGATTTCTGTAGCAATAAAATTATAAAATGCAAAGGGCTTCTATTTTTATTTATTCCTAAGAAAGTCTTTTGAAATTCTAAATTAGATTTAACATAACATTATCGATATTTATTGCATTGAACGTAATAATAATTATATTTTTCAAATTTTCTTGTCAGTAGAGTTCTTTTGTAAAATGAATTGTAAACTTGCCAATATTTGAAAAATGAATTATAAACAAGACAAATGTATTTTTTTATAAAAAAAAATTATTAGGATGTACACGATGTATGTTTTAAGGTTGCGGGTTCATCATTTAATTTTCATAGGCCTGTAATATTTTAGGATACTCGCTTAGAACATGAAATTTGTGTCTATGTGAAATTTCATCAAGATCACCAAAAACGTATCATGATTTGGAACAATAACAAAGACAATACAATCATTTTCTTGTCAGTATGAAAGAATGAAATAACTCTACTAAAACCCATTACCTAATTTCCACAACTTCTAAAACTAAATGGCCTAATTTTTCATAAATCTGAAGTAGCTTTCAATTTTTTTTACAAAAATAGTGTTGCCAGAGCTGACAGATCTGGTGTATAAATATATTAAGTAATAAAAAGACATATTGAGTGAATCTTATTTTAGAATACATAAAATAATACATTCTGGAACATGAGTTGTATGTATATTTTATTAATCTAAAGCAACTTCTGAATTTCTTCACAAAAAATAGTGTTGCCATTGCTGACAGTGATTGAAAAAACAATAGAGGTGGTTCGCCACTAACAATAATAATAAAATAATATGCTAGTCAGTAGAATCCATTCCGTTTCAAAAATTCTGAGACTAAAGTGGACAATTTTAGATTTAATTTCCGCATCTTATTTAAAATTAAATGCGATGTGGTGTCTAGGTATCTAGTTTCGCAACTTCATATTTCCTTTACTAAAAATAGTGTTGCCATCGCCGATATTCTGTATATAAATGTATATAAGTATTAAGTAATATGAAAAATAGGATAAAAACCTTATTTCAGCAACATAAAATAATATTATACATTCTGGTTCATAAGTAGAGAATATTTCTTTAAGTGTTGCCATCGCTGACAGAACCTCTATACAAAATGTATTATAACCAGAGCTTATCCTCTGGTGATCTCGAATCAGGAATCTTTTATTTAATACTATTTAATAAGAAGTTATTCAGTTGACTGACTTGTTGGAAAAAACATTAGAGTCATCGTTAAATAGACTTAAGACAAATTCCGGTTATCTTATGATGACAGGTGGCTTCTTTATTTAGTCGACGGTTGAGATTCTTTTGAATTAAAATTTGAATAAGAAAAGACTCTGTAGAGGAAAATGTCAAGATGAAAGTCATTTCTTACAAATGTGGTACTAGATTCAGTTAGCAGTTATTTGTCTAAATAGCTAAAAGTCAAATCTTTTCGATTATTTTTACGCAAGCCCTCACTTTGGCTGCAATTCATATAATCATTTTGGTAAAAATTACTACTAAGTTAGACGTCAATCCTTACTAGTCTTATCAGGATCCTTACAGAAATCTCTTTAAATAAAATTTCTGTAGATCCTAGAATTGAATTGACCATAAAATTCATGTCAAAATTTTCCAGCAGCTTCCTAGTTTTAACTCTCAATAATAACTTATCACCAATTTCAACTTGATTTTGCAAAATATTATTTAAATTTTTTCCAACGTGCCAATTGATAACTCACTGTATGTACAGTTAATTATTTATTTCTATTCATTTCGACCATATAACTGCAAATAAATATTTCTAAAATAAATATATTTATAATATATACCAATTTAATATACTTCCGTTTCAATTTCCATCGACAAATTCAATAGCGTATCGAATGAATGGATCGATATTATCGATATTATCGATACTATTACGAATCGTAAAGCTAGTGGAAAATAAATAAATTCCTATTTATGGTCTGAATGCATTAAATCCGTTCGGAAATAATCGGATTCTAAAAATACACTCGGATTTTATTATTATTGCCGGCGAGATATTTTTCGCTTCTTATTCCAATATAAAATGCTTTAAATATAAATATAAATATAAATATATATATATATATATATATATATATATATATATATATATATGGTAAAATTTTCCGGGCAATACATCACTAAAAATTGATTTACTGGCTGCAAAAACTTTCGATAAGTTATTTTATAATCATCCTCAGTGAACTTCTAATAAAAAATAGAGAGACAGGATAAAACTAACTTACGAGTTTAGACCTTAAAAGTAATTTTTTTTAGCAAAATATCTTCAATTTTAATTCAGAAAAATTTCAGTATTTCAGTATTCAGTTATATTGGATGCTCATATAATTAATTTTTTCTGTTAAATAATTATTAGTCATTAATATTATTTGATATATAATTAAATCAATCTTATATAAAATATCACATGATAAAACTTATAACTTCTTAATATTCTAAATACCTGTAAAAATAAATTTTTATCATGAATTTTAATTTTAATTTTGATCATAAATTTTAATTTATGAAAAATATATTCGAATTAGCCATTACAGATTTTCGGGCGAAAACAGAAACTTTTTCTTTTGGAAGTTTAAAAATGACCCAGAAACAAAAGGAGCATAAAATAGTCATTTTTGAAACTTCCAGAAAAAAAAGTTGCTAATTCCAACGATATTGCAAAGACTTGCATTTCAAAAAGTTGCTCCAAACTAGTTTTTCACTAGACAAATTATTCACAAATTATAATACTTATCATTAACGTTATTCTGGAATTATATTATTTTCAACTAAATTTCTAATATCCAAGTTAAGTGATAAGTGTGATGAGAAATATGTCAAAATTATTTCAACAAAATGATTTTTGAAAAATTGTTTATTATTAGTTAATAATTTCTTTTTCTTATATAAGATTCTTTAAGTAGTATCATTTCTTTTGTTTATACTGTTTTAGTTCATGCGAATAAAGTACGATTCTACAAAGCGTCTCTAACACGTATTTGACTCATTATAAAATACTGTAGAAATGTCTAAATTGACGCTATGATTAAATTTTTTTATACAATTTCAATTTTTGTTAAAATAGTGTTTATATATATATATATATGTGTGTGTGTGTGTGTGTTGAAAAATTTTCAGGGCAATACATCAAAGTAAAAATTGTACCAATTTATTAATTATTTATTGACTGTCAAAGGTTTCGATATATTATTTAATAAATAATCTATCGAATATATCAAACTAATTCTTCACTAAACAAATCATTTACAAATTTTAATACTTGTCACTAATGTAATTCTGAAATTTTATTATTTTTAACTAAATTTCTAATATTCAAGTTAAGTGCCAAGTGTGACATTATGAGAAAAATGTCAGAATTATTTCAACTAAATGATTTTTAAAAAATTGTTCAATATTACTTTATGCGAGGAGTTATCATTCCTTTTGTTTATACTGTTTTTGTCCATCTGAATAAAGCACGATTCTGCAAAGCGACTCTGAAACGTATTTGACTTATTATAAAACACTGTAGGAACATATATATGATATATGTATATGATAAAATTTTCAGGGCAATACATCAAAGTAAAAATTGTACCAATTTATTAATTATTTATTGACTGTCAAAGGTTTTGATATATTATTTTATATCATTCTCAGTGGACTTCTATTAAAAATTAGAGAGACAGGATAAAGATAACTTAAGAGTTTAGGCCTTGAAAATAATTCTAATGATATTATAAAGACTTGCATTTCAAAAAGTTCCTCCAAACTAATTCTTCACTAAACAAATTATTCACAAATTTCAATACTTGTCATTAACGTTATTCTGCAATTATATTATTTTTAAATAAATTTCTAATATTCAAGTTAAATGCCTAGTGTGACAGTATGAGAAATATGTCAAAATTATTTCAACTAAATGATTTTTGAAAAATTGTTCAATATTATTACTTTATTCGAGGAGGTATCATTCCTTTTGTTTATACTGTTTCTGTCCATCTGAATAAAGCACGATTCTGCAAAGCGTCTCTGAGACGTATTCGACTTATTATAAAACACTGTAGGAACGTCTAATTTCACGCTATGATTATAAATTTTATAAAGTTTAATTTTAATTTAAATTTTTAGAATTGTGTCTAAGGCGTTTCATTAGATACTGTCCTGTTTTACCTACATAAATTGCATTGCAATCTTTACAATCAATTCTATATTGGTCTATTTTTCCCGTCCTCCTCTATCGACTAAAACAAATACGATTAATCAAACATCCCTTCATCGATAATTAGTTTTTAATTCATTCCAATTACATCAGATATTTTGTGTAAATATTTAAACAAATAAAAGCACTCTGTATAACAATAATGCAAATAGAACAATTTGTAATTTCACGATTGGGCGCTTCATTATTTACCAATTATTATCAAAATGGAAATCGAAAATAAATTCTCATACATGACGAAATAAAATTAATGGAATTGTGAAAGAATGTAATTTATATTAAATTTGTATTTATTATAAATATATTTATACTTGAAATATTTCTTTTCAGTCATATTGTCGAAATAAAAAGCAATAAATAATTATCTGTACATACAGTGTGTCATCAATTACCACGTTGGAAAAATTCTAAATGATATTTTGCAAAATCAAGATTACTAGAAGATATAAGAAATAAAAATATTAATACATTCGCAACCAGAAAAAAACACATCATACAAATTTCGAAGACATTGTTTATTGACAAAACAAACCAATAAAACAATCAACTGAGAAAACTTTGATTTACTGCAAAAAATCTGTTCACACACACACATATATAGTTTTTCCAAATTTTGTCTCTTTCGATTCAGAATAGCTTGAAACGTCCAGAAAACATAAAATTAGCAAATCGATTTTTTTTATAAAAACATAAACATCTCCTTCAGGAAGTTAAAAATTACCAATTGATTTCATGAAAAAAGTCCATACATCTTAATACTACATAATTTAAATTAATGCAAAATATCTTCAGATAATTATAAAAACTTTATTACGCGCACATAGCATTTTATGTGTACTTATTTATTTTATAAATACATATTATAAAATTATTATATTATATTATTTATTACAGTGTTTTAAATTCATGTCGTATTCTCTAAAAAAATTATATCCCGAGGAGAACGAAACATTATATGAGATAATGTATGCAAATCGTATGCTTCTTAATAATAATAATGGTTTTATTAAGCACAAGAATTTATAACTCAATTTTAAAATGTAATGGAAGATTATACTTGAAACTTTTGTTATTTATTTAGTCTATATTATACTTGTTAATTATTGGTATTTGTGGATTTATTCGTATTATATATTTTTCAAGGCGTGTGAGCATTCTAAATCATGAGTTCAGAAATAACCTGAATTTGATTTCTGATTTTCTCAAAACTTTTTAAAAAATATTTATAGAATTAAATTACAAATAATTGTAATTTTAAATTATTTATAAATTGGCACGAAATATACTATATTTAAAACTCATATAATTATTTAAACATGTTTAAAACAATTGTTATTAATAATCGATCAATTCTTATTTATTATATTGGTTATGTTTTTTCCTCGAATGTTTATTTATGGTACGAGAAGTTCCAGCAACTTGATCTAAAATTTAGAATTTGGTGTAAATATTAAGGCTTATAAAATTTAGAGCTATGTCTAAATTTTTGAACTATGTCTAAATTTCAGAACTGACATATGTCTGATTTTCAAAACTATGTCTTTATTTCTGAATTATGTCGAAATTTTACGCGCACATCAGTTTTATGTCTAAAATTTAAAACTATGTTTAAATTTTAAAACTATTTGTAAAATTTAGAATTATGTCTAACTACGTCTGAATTTGAGAACAATCTCTAAAATTTAGAATAAGATCTACAATGATCTAAACTTTAAAACATGACCTAAAATTTAGAACAAGATCTACATTGATCTCAAATTTAGAACAAGAAATTTATTCTAATTTACAATTAGGAATAAAGTCTATCATTTGAAATAAAATCTATAATTTACACCATCGTTTCCCTAAAATGGTCCTCATGGATCTCCAGAGGTCGATGGAAAAATTTTGAAATTGAGATTTTGAAAATCTTTGAAAAATTTTAATATTGAAAAAAAAATCAAAAATGCCTTTTTGAAACCATTTAATTAAAAGTTTTTTTAAAAACTTTTTGTAAGGTAGTTACAGTAATGGGCCAAAAATCGAAAATGAAACTTTTCACATATCTTTACGTTTCAGAGGTTTCTGAACATTTTGGCGTATCTTAAAAATAATGGATGTGTGTGTGTGGATACAATTTTTCATCAACGATTTCGGGCGCAAGGATCAACCGATTTGAATGGTTCAAAAAGCATTTGATTCCTATTAATAGGGAGATGTGCTGATTAGTTTTTGGCAAAGGCAGGTCCAGCCTTTACGGAGATACGACGCAAAGAGTGCAGAAAATGCAAATCGAGTTTTTGAGAGAACGGAGCATCCGATTTGAATGATCCGAAAAACATTTAATTTATAATTTTGAGGAAAAGAGGCAGGTCCAGTCGTTTCAGAGATACCGAGCAAAATGTGCGAAAAACGACAGTTTTTGAGAGAACTAAAATCCGATTTGAATGGTTAAAAAACCTTCTGCTTGTGTTAAAAACTTTTTTTTTTTAATTTCCAAAAGATATCATTTTGAATACCGAAAATAATTCGGATTTTGATTTTAACTTTGGCTAAATTTCTAAAAGTCGCTTATATACTTTAAATAAATAATTTTAATTTTGCAATTCAGTTTATATAATTCTTAGACAATGTCCATATTAAATTTGATTGATTGAGTTTTGTTTATTTACTTTTCTGTAAACATATATAAGTTACAGTATTCATATTTATAATTATATTTACAGATAGAATTACAGAGAATAAATTATTTTAATTGAAATAATTACAGTAAAATACAACTCTAAAACAATATTAAGCTTAACATTAGTATTATCTAATACAATAGCTTGAAGAAAAAATGTTATACTATAGAGATAGTTTATTTAGGGCTTGTAGATTTTGAGATTTAATTTTCCTCGAACATTTCGTTACGGTATGGGAAGTTTCAGCAATTTTCCTTAAGGCACGATGCCATTCACCACTAGTTAAATTTTTCTCTGAAACCGCTAAACTTGTCTTTCCAAAAATTTAATCAATATGTGATTTTGTCAATACAAATGAAATATTTTTTGAATCATTCGAATCGGACGCGCTGTTATATCAAAATCTAATTCACCGTTTGAATTGTCAATTGGAATTTTTTCCAAACATCACTCCAGCTTCAGCTCTTTATCTATCCATACAAAATTAAAAAAAACCAAGTCCATCACTATTTATTACTACCATAAACAGTAATTTTCTAAATACCCATTCCGAACTGCCATCTTCTCTAATAAATGTATATGTAACCATAAATATTAAACAGATACACACAATGGATATAATATGGGCATAATTAATAAACTATGGATGAACAAGGTATCAGTGGTACCTGGTACCTTAACCGTAAACCGTAAACCGTAAGCACTAATAATTTGCATAATCCGTACGTCGAAGGTATTATTAGTATTAGTATTAGTATTACCCGATGCGATGCCGATAGTGGCATCGGGGATTATGCGATTAGCGTATGTCATTGATAGTCTGTCTGGTAGGTAAAGGAACGTGGGAAACGGGTAGTAGTACCAGATTTTATTAAATTTTATATTTATATTATTTTATATATAAAAATGGAGCTCTCGATCAAATGATCCGCTAAAACTCGAAAACGGCTAAACCGATTTGGCCAGTCTTAGTCTGGACAAATTCGTGCTAATCAGTAGTAGGTTGTCGGAAAGGTGAAATATTATTTCAGAATCGCGTAGAAACTTTACATTTTTAATTTGAAATTTTTTATAGAAGCGTAATTTAAATGAAACAATGGACGGTGGCTAATACGTCAAATGTCAAACATTTTGACAGATGATGTTCAATTGCGTTTAATAGGATGTTTTAGGTTAATATTATATAATTATGCATAAATTGTAGTAAGTAGTTTTGTTTGTGGTTTTATTTATGCACAAAAACGTTATTAAAAAGGGCCGCAAGTGTTACTAGAAACTCAAAATATCAATATTTTCGAAATGTTAATATGAAAATGCACTTTTTGGCATATTTTTCTCAAACACGGTGCTCTGAAAAATTTCATTTGTATAATAATATACTCATTGGTGTTTATAAAACATTTTCTAGTTTGTATTATTTTTTATTTATGTTATTTAAATTCAGAACCTAAATTTGGTATCGATCAAAGGGACATTTTTTGTCGAATAACAACATTTTCCCAGTTATAATTTCCCAGAATTTATCGAAGAATTGAAAGTAATATATGAAGGTCCGGATGTGTTAAAAACCAGTAAAGTTAAGCATTGTTTAACACCAATATTTGAAAGTAGAGGGAAAAAGATGCATAACCAGCTATAACCTTGATTCTTATGACCCTGCTTTCTGGAGATATAAGGGTAATTTTTGAAAATCCATAATAGAAGTATTTTCTTCCGTGATAGTTTTTTAGCATTAGTTAAAAATGTAATTATTTTGTAAAATACCTTTAAAATTAAAATAAGAAAAAGGTCTAGATAACGAATTTTTGAAAGACATCAAAAAAGCACATTTCTACAATGATGAAGTAGCTGGCAGTTTTACTGAACGTAGTCAAATAATTGTTCGTTTCAAATGTGTTATTTGTTGTCATATAATTGGTTTTATTTTCACAATATAATTGATATTTGTTCAAAGTCAAATTGGACATTTGTGCCTCGTCCTGCTCTCATATATACTTTTTATTAAATTCACTATAATTCATCGAATGTTACTTGAAACTTTTCAAAAAGCATGTCAAAGAAGAAATACATTTTTATCTCTTCTCGTAGAAATTTGAAAATTTTGTATAAGCTCAGTAGTATTATTTACAATTATACACAAAATCCAGAATCCAAAAAGAATATGAAAAACTTGAAACGTAATCAATAAGTCGAAAGATCAAAAAAGACTTGGATTGGATTATATAATGTTTTCTATAGAAAGTTTATAAAACTCCCAGACAAAATACAGACAAACTAATGGGGTTTATTGTTTTTATAATACTTCATTGTATATAGCAATCAAACAGCACATCCTTATACACTTAAAGTATTAATTTTTTTGATTCTCTAGACAAATTGTTTAGAATATACCTTACTTAGCAAGACAACGTTAGCCGGGTCAGCTAGTATATAATATATATATATATAAATTTTTATATATCTCTATCCCCAATTAACCTCCGAATCAAAAGCGTCGAATAACAAGCGTTCATTCCGCCAATTCATTTGTCCTCATTAACGGTTTCCATTAATTAACGGGAAACTCGATAAATTAGCGGTCGCATTTCGTATTTTGCGATTTCCCGTCATTTGTGAATTCGTTGAGCTTTTTGCGCTTTTGTGAACAAAATTGTTCAGGAAAAATAGAAAATGCTGGTGGCAGTAGTGGGTGACATCGAGCTAATTAACTGGGATGCAACGCGTTGTGGATGATGATTGTGATGGACTCTAATTAGGGATATGGGAATGATATGTAGATATATATATATATATATATATATATATATATATATATATATTAGCTGACCCGACAAACGTTGCCTGTCCCCACTTCTACAATTAAATAGCTTCATTTTTTAACCTATACTGATATTTACCAATTAGTTGAAAATGATTATGTTTTTACACTACTATTTATACCGAAATGTATATACATCAATATGAGTAATCGTAAATGTAAAACTGCTTTAAATACAATAATGAGTATCCCATACTTAACTCTTTAATTATACTGTGAAATTCATATCAGCCACGTAAAACCATCAATCAAACAAATATTGAAATATGTTCAATAAAATTGTATATTAAAAATTATACACTACAATTTATAGAGCAAATTTATTTCCAATAGCTGAATTTATTTTAATGCCAAGGGTTATCCTGTGTAGATGTATAAATAAATGATTTTTTGTTTATTCACGATTAAAACATCGATTATTCAAATTTATCACACAAAAATTCATCGTCTGCCTTTGTGATTTATAGCATAAGATATACATATTGGAAACTGCAGTCTTTTAAAAAGTACAGCAAATTCAGAAAGAATTAATATATAGTATCCGCGGTAAAGATACATTATCACCGTGGATTTTTTCACTCAAAGTAATTGCTTCAATAATGTTGCCCATAATTTTTATAATATCGTACTATATATTAATTGTTCATAAATCCTGTTCATATGTGCACTATTCTATCTACGATCAACGAAATTAGTGCACTAAATGGAGAACAAAAAGGGTGTAACCTCTAAACTTTTTTACTGTGCTCCAATTTGCGTGATATTTTGGAATCTCTTGAACCAAGTTACTTCTAGATGAAATACCATTCTTTGTAATTTTGGTGGAAATGGCACTCAAAAAACTATTTGATTTAAATGAAAAAAAACAGACCTTTAACAACTCATTTTAAAGCTTATTTTGAGCACTAAAATGCAACACCTCGCCCCTAGACGGTTTCAAATACAACTACTAAAAGAAAAAACGACTTTGCTTTAATATATCTATCAATATTGTTCCTAAGACACATTATAAAACACCGATTTATTGAAATTTTAACTGATATAATTTTGTTTATTACATGATTTTTGTCACAATGTATATTTTTGGAGATATTCGCCAAAAAACGATGAAAAACGCCAAAAAGAAACGAATTTTTAATACCCAGTAACTTGGAAAGTATTTGCTTTTTTGAAAAACATTATGAAGTATTTTTCTCTTCTAATTAGTTTTTTATCGATATCCGGCGTTATTTTGAATAAAATAAAATTACACCACTCAAATGGGTGTTATCCACCCGTGGAGTCTAAATTATTTTCACTTTTGAACTTGAGAGTAAGATGAACCTAATTCCAAAACTTCATGCAAATTGAAGCACAGTAAAAAAATCAGACCCAAAACGCTCCATTGACTTGAGTAAATATTCCGTATTCGAACAAATGAATTTTTGGCATAATGAAACTTCTAAATTCATTGAGGAAAACATATGAGGACTAGCAGTTCATATAGTGTAATATCTATACTTAAAACATATTGTTTTTTATGATTAATTTTACTCTGAATTAGTTCTCCCAAATTGCTATCAAAAGTGTTAATCTTAAGTGCCGCTAAAAGCTTTAACCTAATTTCTAGACTCGAAATTTTCAATCAGCGACATCTTAATCGCTTTTCACGACCAATAAAAGCATGAGACGCCGTTAAAATTTGGTCAAATCACCCAAAACGAACTAAATGCCATTGAAATTATTATTTTATGCCAACAGTTAATCGTCCAATTATGACAAAACAGGAAAATCGTTAAAATTTATGGAGGTAGTGGTAAAATAATAGTATAGAGTAATTTGCTTAAGAAACGATGCAATACACCACTAGTTTGTAATAAACCATATAAATAATTTAAAATCTCTTTTTCTTCTAAAAATCTCCATGTCTATCATAAATACCTCGCCTTTCCCAGAACATCCTTAATAAAGCCACACCGGGGTAGTTTTTTTCTCCCTTTATCTCTATCATTATTATGTTTTTGTACATTTTTTTTACATATTTTGCTCGATAATAAATAAACTAGAAGTGCTTTACGGAATCTTTATTGCCCAATTAGTCTAAGCCGAGTTGTTATATAACAAAACGTCGGGCCCGTTTTAAATATTATTATATATTCCACTCGTGTAGAAGAAATATTATCTTGGAGATAAGATTAGTGTTATAATTAGATGTAAAAGAGGATGAGAGGGTTGATATATATATATATATATATATATATATATATATATATATATATAATTCTTCTGTTATGATGTATAAAAGGATACTCTTTCTAAACGATTATTCGGATTTTGATAAATCTTTCTGAAGTTTGTTAAAGGATTTTTTTTTAAGATTTTTTGATTTATATTGTAAAGAGTGCTCAAACATAAAAAGGGACTGTGACGTCACATATCTGAGCGAGCATTGCCGACGACAATCGCGGAACTCTCCCGATTGATCAAATATCACATGTCTCATGTTACGTGCCTAACATAGGCCTTAAAATATATAAACCGATTTTAACATGCGGATTCGATTTTATATACATTTATTTCACAGGGAAAAAAATTATTAATATCATTTCTAATAAAATTATCAGCCATCACAATTGCCATTATTTAATTAAAATATATCATATAACATATTATGTCATTGAATCAATGGGGAGAGTCCGCGATTGTCGTCGGCAACGTTCGCTCAAACATGTGACGTCACATGTCCTTCTATGTTTGAGCACTTATTTTGCGCTAGACTAGCAGTCCACGTAATAAATGGTCTATGGTTTTAGGTCAAAATGCCACTTACACCCAGTCCATTATGTATTTTATCCTTGTGTGTTCTTCCCCAGACAAAAACAAAAGATTATCATAAGGAAAAAGATTTTATCGCTATAAAACAATGGGTCAACAAGTTTTACCCCATAAAGGAGGTCCATTATCCTTAAGGGTCCTCCATAAAACAAACAGAAGTCCTTAAGGGCACGATGACGCCCTGATTTAAAATTGAGATAAAAAAGCAGGTAGCATAAATAGTTTTGGAGTGACACATTAACATTTTTATTGGTCTATCTAAAGTCTAACCCGAAGATTTTGTAAAACATTTTTTGTGGCTTCTGAAAAACCATCAGATGATGTAATTAACATGATGTAAAATAATATTTAGTAGTTATGAAAAAATAAATTAAATTTTTATTGTTAAAAAAATTTTTATTAGGTGAATATCATAAATACAATAAATAATAAATGAAATGTTTTGATAAATGTTACATAACTGTTAGTAAAAATATAATAAAAAATTCTGTTAAATTGTTAAAAAATAAAATAAATGAATTGATGAGAAGTTATGAAAATTAAGTGAAAAAATAATTTTAATAATATATATATATATATATATATATATATATATATATATCTCGTATATATATTTATAGTTTATTTCTCGTCTGGCACCTTTCTTTTTATTTTTTTCAAGATCCTAATGTTATTATCGGATGCCATTACTTATTGAAATGTCTTTAAAAAGCCGTTTGTTTGAAATCCCATCGAAAAAAGCGAAAAAATTAAGCTATCCAGAAAAGCACTTTGGAAACAGCAAAGTAATGCTCGTAGGCGTAGAGCCGGTGGACACATTGCGAGAACAAAAATCTAACCAACAAATATAAAATAACAATACAGGATGATAATTGATGTATCAATTTATATCACTTATTATTAAAATTCTATGTTTATGTAAAATAAATAAGCAATATAATTGCAAAGATGTGAAAATTTTTGAAAAATATTAATGTTATTATAAAATAAATATAATTTATTAATAAATGTAGCAATAATAATTAAAACAATTGATATTGGGAATAGAAAATAAGGCATGTGTCTTGATAAGCTTCCTTGTGGAATTCCAAAATTGAAAATGAATTCGTATTTTACACTGCTCATTTTATAAATTCATTTTTGTAAAAATTTAATTATCCTAATATTTTTATAGAAGTTATAGTATCCCAATATTTTTATATGTAGATATGAAAATTGTGGTCCAAATGAGCTGCCTTGTGGAACGCCAATATTAAAAACAATCTTTACCAAGATTTTAAAACATAAGTTTTATTGATAATGTTTTGATGCAATTCACTAACAATTAATTAAATTTGATAAATGGAACATTAACATAAAAATAGTTTAAACAAAATATTTTATCTAAATAATAACTTACGAACGTTTCGAACCTAATTCAGTTCATCGTCAGTGTGACGTCATATTGCATTGAAATATTTAAATCATAAAAATAAAACTTTAAATTACAGCTATTAAAATAGTGTATGAACAGATTTGAGCCTCACAAATAGTTTAGTGGTAAGAGCTGTGGTTTTATATCACAAGTTTCATACTCGTCTCTGACAGCCTGATGTCAAGCAGTAATTAGATAATTTTTACTTGGAAATTAGAAAACAATGGTAAAAATAACCCTTCGCTGCATAAATAAAAAAATCATCAGAAGTTGTATAAATAAATTCGTTACATAAAAATAAAATAACCGTCTATAAAAAATCACGGCATGTAAAAAGTAAGCAAAATATCGTAAAGAACTTCTTAAGTTCTGATTGCAGTTAGCTTTTTTTTTAAAAAAAAACCGTGGCAATTTCAAATTAATAACAAAGTCATCAAATATCTTATAAACAATGGTGTTCCTCAAGGAAGCTCATTAGGACCCAAATAGTATAATTTATTTGTTGTTTTTAATTTTGACTACTTTTATCATCACTCAGATCCCTGTCTATTTTATATTTCGTCCTCTGCGAAAGAATGAAGAATATCCTGGCTCATCCTCGAATACTCGACAAAATCCACATTTCATTTACTGACAATCCTGACGATCTCGCACTTTGAATAAATGCATTAAAATTAAACGGAAATGAATTAGAGCACCGAAAATATATTCTTTAAAGAAAGAAAATTATGGAATTTCATCGATAAAGTCCTGATTTTGTTTATCGATCGTGATGACGTAGGTAAGTCAAATAAAAACTCTAAAAAACGAGTACATAAATTATTTTCATAAGCTGTAAGATTTATAAAGAATTATTCGTTTATCATAATTTCCAATATTAATTTATGTCAGTCTACAAACAAGGACTTGTTCCATCAGCTTTCTCCTAACAGCTTTTAGCTTAAAGGATCACAAAGGAGGTCCTGCTGAAGGCTGAAGGATTTACATTTAATGTTTAATAAGGAGGAAATAAGGAAAATTAATTCTGAGAAAGGTGTCGAATGTGTTTTAAGTAGGAATTAGTACTTTGTGAATTAATTATGTAATAGCCTTCATACGAACAGGATAACAGGCATATGATGTCGAGTCCAGAAATAGATTTTGATCGAATATTATTAAAGGACTTATGTTATGTTCTTGGGAAATGTACTCTTGACTGGGGAAATTTTATTTTATTTGAAATGTTGTGCTTTGTTGATTTTATATGTAGAATATTATCATCGATGCGACCGAGTTAGAAATTGACCAAAAATATTAGATTTTTATTACTGTCAGATTTAATTGTTTTATATCTGTTAATGTAATTTGTTGACTAGAAATTAAGGTTTGCAATGTCTTTTCCAAAATGTTCATATCACATACTAGAAATATCTAGATTTTGTCCTATTTTTAACTCAACTGTAAAAATTTATTCAAATTACTGCTAATATTCACAAAGTTCACAATGCAATGAAATTTTTATTAATGCCTATAACCTAAGTTGGACATAAACGCTTACAATAACCGAATCAAATTCAAAATCGGTTCAGCAGTTTAAGAGTACATTCCGGACAAACATCGTGACTTAATAAATTTCTAAGAAACTTCTATGAGATTTTACTAACTATTGTGAGTCAACTGTTTCCAAAGAACTTGTAAGATTTATTAATCAAGAACAGAAGTTAATTAAGTAATGTCACAATTTAGAATGTTGCAATTTATATATTTTGTAGAACACTGCGAATCGATTGAAATCGTAAATTGTTTATCGATGAACTATAAATAAACAAATCGAATAATAAATTTATTTTTTAACAAAAACTCGTCATAGACTATAAAGTAATAATTTAATAGGTACTTCAAGGTAATAATTTATTAAATTACAATTTTTTAATTAGGGCAAGTTGCTCGAACTTCCCGTAATGATATATTCGAGGAATATTAAATGTTTTCAACTAGATTATTATAAATACTTTTAATTTTATTATTCATATTTTAGAGACAAATTATAAGCGTATATGAATTAAACGACATTTATATATATTTACATGAAAAGTAGATAAATGAAAATCAATCAGTCGAATTTGAAACTAGTGATGCATGGCATGATGCCTTAAAACAAATTGCTGGAACTTCCCGTACCAATAATTATTATTTTTTTAAAAACGATTAACATTTTTGAAAAAATTTTACTTCGAAAAAATAAGATTTTTGAGAAACTATAAATTGGAGAAAAAATTACTTTTTTAAAAAAAAAAAAATGTTTTCTTTATTTTGACATATTTTGAAAGATCTGAACTTTTTTTCAAAGCAATCGTACTGCTTTAACTGCATAGAGACTAAATATAAAGCGCGTAAGCGCCGCGTCGCTGTCTAACGGATAAACATTGGTACGGAACCCATAGGAATGTAAACAAAATTTTTACTTATTGTTAATATCTCTATAAAATATCTGATAATTTGATATGCATATGTCTAATGATCATTTTTGACCGCCAAATGGCATTTTTTTTACTTTTTTCGTTAGATCTCTGAAACCGCTAGAGCTGCCCTCATGAAAATTTGATCAGTTCTTCATCTTGTCAATACAAGTAAAATGTTAATACATACATAAACGCGCGCACACACACACATGTACACACACACCCACACATACATCCATTTTTTCTAAGGTATGCCAAAATGTTCAGAAACCTGTGAAACGTAAAGATATATAAAAATTTTCATTTTCGATTTTTTTGCGATTACTATAACTTACCCTACGGGAAGTTAAAAATGACTAAATATTGGTAAAATAATTTTATACAGAAATTCATTATCACTAATTTAAATGTCCTTTGAAAATATCACTAATTTATGAAGTGAGACGAAAAATTTAATATTCTTAAAAGATGATATTGAAAATGTTAATAATTTTAGAAATAGGATTAATAAACTAAATCATAACAGCTCTCATTGGTAAGAATATGAAATATATAAAAATAGATCTGAGTACTATTCTAAAAAAAACAAGTTTTACTGACTATATGTAACTTTTCCTTTATTTAATGATTTTTGCATATATCACTAACTTTTTCTCCATCATAAAGCCATTACCAAAACTTCCAAAATAACAACACTATAAGAATATCCATAACAATTTCCTCATTCCCATAATTTCATCCAGCATCCGTCTAAATTTCTCCAATTCAGCCATCAAAATAATTCTAATGGTTTTATATCAAGTTTTTATTGCTGTTTTTATCTGTTTCTTAATAAATTTACGAGTCGTTTTTATTGCCGGTCCTGGTGAGCTTATGAAGACAACTACTAGTGTTTTAATTTTTCATAAATTATTAATTTTATTGAATAAGAAATAAGAAGTTTTACGGACTTTATGGCCCTTGGGAGAACGAAATAAAAATGTCAAACTTAGACGGGGTCATGGAGGAAAGGAGATTTAGGATAGAAAAATAGCAAATTCTTGCTTTAAGATTTTTTATGATATAAAATTAATTGTTTTGGGAAATATAGTTGAATATATGAAATAGTACTTTAGAGTATCTTCTGCAGATTTTTTTTTTTAGTCTTGGCATGGTATGTGTGTGTCAACATTCAATATGTTTCAAAAAAGGGTGTCAAAAATGACTAAATATTAGTAAAAATATTTTTATACAAAAATATTGCATTTTTGCAATAATTTAAATGTCCTTTAAATATATCATTAATTTATGAAATGAGACAAAACATTTAATATTCTTAAGAAACAATATTGAAAATGTTAATAATTTTAGAAATAGGATTTAAGGTGTAAATAATTCTAATAAAAAATAATAAATTCCTACTTTAAAATTTTTTATATTATAAAATTAATTGTTTTGGGAAATGTAGTTGAATATATGAAATAGTACTTTTTTTACAAAATTAGGAGTATCTTCTGCAGATTTATATTCTTTAAAATATCACTAATTTATGAAATGAGATGAAAAATTTAATATTTTTAAGAAATGATATTGAAAATGTTAATAGTTTTAGAAATAGGATTTAAGGTGTCAATAATTTAAGAATTTAGTAAATTTAGAACAAAGAATTTTGAGCAAAATATTTTGTAAATTAAACTAAATTTACTAAAAAGGAAGGTGAAATATTGTAAATTAGTGAAATATTGTAAATTAGAATTAAATTTTAGTGTATGAAGTAATTTTTAGAAAATAGAATTGTCTTAGAATAAAATAAAACATTTAAAACAATCAATTTAATAATATTAGGAATCTTTCAACATTTAAATAAACGTACTATTTGTATAAAAAAATATTAAAAAAAACAGAAATAATAAAATTAAAAAACGAAATGCAGTATTCGTAAAATAAACTAAATTTACTAAGACTTTACTGGAGAGTTTAAAATATTGTAAAAGACAAATTTTGCAATATGAAGCAATTGAATTTTTTAGACTAAATAAAATTGTCTTAGAATATAATAAAACATTTAAAACAATCAATTTAATATTAATAGGAATCTTCCAATGTATTCAAACAATCATACTATTTATATAAAAAAATATCAAAATAGACAGAAATAATAGAATTAAAATAACGAAATGCAATACTACAAGAAAAAGCAACGTTTGAAATTTTTTCCAAAAATTATCTACTTCAAGATCAAATTGAAAATTTTGTATAAAAAGTTTCTGTGTGTCTGTGAGTGTGCGTGTGTGTGTTCTGTGTGGATACAATTTTTCGTGCACGATTTCGGGCGCACGGATTAACCGATTTGAATGATTCCAAAAACGTTCGATTCTTATTGTTAGGGAGATGTGCTGACCAGTTTTTGGAAAAGGCAGGTCAAGTCGTTTCGGAGATATGGAGCAAAGGGGCCAGAAAATAGAAATCGAGTTTTTGAAAGAACTAAGCATCCGATTTGAATGATTCGAAAAACATTCGATTTAAAATTATTAGGAGAAGTGGTGCTTAGTTTTTGGTGAAGGCAGGCTCAGTCGTTTTGAAGATAAGGAGGTAAATGTGCAAAAAATGGTAGTTTTTGAGAGAATTTAGCATCTGATTTGAATTATTCAAAAAACTTTCTGCTTGTTTTAACAAAATAATTGATTTTGGAAAAAAATTGTTTCAAATGTTTTTTTTTCAATTTTTTTTCAATAAAATTTTTTTTGGTTATCAAAAATAATTCAGATTTTATTTTTAATTCTGACTAAAGTTCTTATATACTTTAAACAAATAATTTCAACTTTGCAATTCAGTTTATATAATTCTTATAAATATTAGACAATGGTACAATATTTATAATAATCTATTGTGAACATTTAATATTCATCGAACATTTCGTTACATTTCGGGAAGTTCCAGCAATTTACCTTAAGGCACGATGCCATTCACTTCACTACTTTTTTATTTTTTCAGAACATGAAAGAGAATTGATATTTTAATTTTGTAATTTGAATTGTTTGATACATGATGTATCAAACAATTCAAATCACAAAATTAAAATACCAATTCTCCTCAATAAAACTCTCCATGAATCGAAATGAAACAAAATTATTAACTCGATGGCAATTAATGTTTTCGGTTTCGAAACCGATACAAAAAAAAATACGAACACTTCCAGAATTCTCACGGCAGATGAATGACATCATACAAAGATATACACCGTGTTTGTTTCATTTTGTTTTGTTTTTAAAGTCGGGTTTATATTTAATCGTATAATTACATTCATGATACCTTTTGATTTTCTTTACCTTTTTGAATACCTTTTTGATTTTCTTATTCATATACTTTTTTACTTGGCAGATTGCACAATAGAAGCAAATAATTTCCATCTTACGATGCGATTCTGTATATTTGTATTTCATTTACGTAAGAGTATGTATGTATGTATGTTTGGATACGAAACAATTTGTCTTCGATATCATTCCG
Source organism: Ctenocephalides felis (assembly GCF_003426905.1). Classification (NCBI taxonomy): domain Eukaryota; kingdom Metazoa; phylum Arthropoda; class Insecta; order Siphonaptera; family Pulicidae; genus Ctenocephalides; species Ctenocephalides felis. The sequence goes on from NW_020536999.1 coordinate 8,797,981, forward strand.
TCGACAAGAAAAAAAACGTAGAAAGCGCGGGTGGTCCGCGCGATATCAAAAAAATATTTCGGGATTTGGGACAAAAGCCTTTTTAAAATGAAAATGAAAAAGGCGGAAATTTATGGCGCTCCTGCTTCTGCTCGCCGAGAACAATGCGACATTGCAGATTCCAATCACAGATATTGGAAATATACGTACACAGGTAAAATATACATATGTATATTACCTATATCTTATATATAAAAATGAAGCTCTCGATCAAATGATCCGCTAAAACTCGAAAACGGCTAAACCGATTTGGCCAGTCTTAGTCTTGAAAAATTCGTGCTAATCAGTAGGTTGTCGGAAAGGTGAGATATTATGTCAAAATCGCGTAGAAACTTTACATTTTTAATTTGAACATTTTTGTAGAAGCGTAATTTGAATAAAACAATGAACCGTGACTAATACGTCAAATGTCAAACGTTTTTGACAGAGGATGGTCAATAGGATGTTTTACGTGAATATTATTTAATTGTGATTAAATTGTAGTAAGTAGTTTTGTTTGTAGTTTTATTTATAGACAAAAATGTTAGTAAACGGGCCGCAAGTGTTACTAGAAACTCAAAATAACAACTTTTTTCAAATGTTAATATGAAAATGCACTTTTTTGGCGTTGTAGCACTCTTTTTTTGCTAATCATATTTTTCTCAAACACGGTGCTCTGAAAGATCTCATTTGTATAATTATATACTCATTGGTATTTATGAAACTTTTTTTGGACTATATTATTTTTTATTTATGTTATTTAAATTTATAGCCAAAATTTGGTATAGATCAAAGGGACATTTTACCGAATAACATTTTCCCAGTTATAATTTCCCAGAATTTATCGAAGAATAGATAGTAATTTCTGAAGGTCCACCACCGATGTGTCAAAAACCAGTAAAGTTAAGCATTGTTTAACAACAATATTTGAAAGTAGAGGGGAAAAGATGTATAACCAGCTATAACCTTGATTCTCATGACTTTGCTATCGGGAGATAAAAGGTAATCTTCGAAAATCCATAATAAAAGTATTTTCTTCCGTTGGTAGTTTTTTGGCATTAGTTAAAAATGTAATTATTTTCTAAAATACCATTAAAATTAAAATAAGACATTAAACCTGTTTGCCACCTGGCCGTTCCAAATTACCCCGTCTATGGGGTAAAAAGGTCTAGATAACAAATTTTTGAAAGACGTCAAAAAAGCACATTTCTACAACGATGAAGTAGCTGGCAGTTTTACTGAACGTAGTCAGATAATTGTTTGTTTGAAATGTGTAATTTGTTGTGATATAATTGTTATGGTTTTCACAATATAGTTTATATTTGCTCAAAGTCAAATTGGACCTTTGTGCCTCGCCCTGCTCTACATATATACGTTTTAATAAATTTACTTTAATTCATCGAATGTTACTTGAAACTTTTCAAAAAACAGGTCAAAGAAGAAACACTTAATTCATTTTCTACCTCTCCTCGCAAAAATTTGAAAATTTTGTGTAAGCTCAGTAGCATTATTTACAATTATACACAAAATCCAGAATGCAAAAATAATCTGAAAAACTTGAAACGTAATCAATTAGTCGAAAGACCAAAAAAGACTTGGATTGGATTATACCATGTTTTCTATAGAAAGTGTATAAAACTTCCATTTTGATTATATTGAAAAAATATAGACAGACTGATGGGGTTTATAATACCCCATTGTATATAGCATTCAGACAACACATCCTTATACACTAAAAGTATTAATTTTTTTGATACTCTAGAAATTGTTTAGAATACACCTTACTTAGCAAAACAACGCTTGCCGGACCAACTAGTACGTTATATATGTCTATTACAAAATTCTATTAAATTGATAAAGTGATCACAGTAAATTGCCTCGAACACAAATGTTGTGTAATTGGCAAAACTAATCGTATATCAAATTCTTATTACTGGAAAATCGGTGAATGTTACGGTTCGTGTTACTGGAGACTTGTAATTTGAAGTCTGGTAGCCCCCGAGGCACAACTTCTTATTAGAGGACAGGAATTGTTCGACATAGACATGATCAGTCAAATGGAATTGGATTTAAAATAGGAAGAAATAGATGTAGATATAAGGCTGATACAAGCGCCACATTTTACTTATTAAACTTCCCGTAGGGTAAGTTATAGTAATCGCAAAAAAATCGAAAATGAAAATTTTTATATAGCTTTACGTTTCAAAACCTTCTGAACATTTTGGAAAACCTTAGAATAAGTAGATGTATGTGTGTGTATGTGTGTGTGTAAACTGTTTAAAAAACATTCATAGAACATAACATAACTAGCTGTAAGTGGAATTCTGTCTTGAGGCTATTATGGCATCGTGCCTTAAGGCAAATTGCTGGAACTTCCCGTTGAATACTGAATGTTTTCAAATAGATTATTATAAATATTGTATCATTGTCTAATATAAAATAATAAAATAAAATCTGAAATATTTTCGATATACAAAAAACTAAAAAAAAAAAAAAAAAAAAATTGGAACAAATTTTTTTTTCCAAAATCAATTATTTTGTTAAGACAAGCAGAAAGTTCTTTCAATCATTTAAATCGGACGCTTAGTTCTCTCAAAAACTGCTATTTTGTACATATTTAGCTCCGTATCTTCAAAATGGCTGGGCCTGCCTTTGCCAAAAACTAATAAACACTTCTCCCAATCATTACTAATTGAATGTTTTTTAGTTCATTCAAATCGGATACTCCGTTCTCTCAAAAATTTGATTTCTATTTTCTGCACTCTTTGCTCCGTATCTTCGAAACGGCTGGACCTGCCTTTGCCAAAAACTAATCAGCTCTTTTCCCTATCAATAGAAATCGAATGTTTTTTGAACCATTCAAATCGGTTGATCCGTGCGCCCTAAAACGTGACTGGAAATTTGTATCCACACATACACACACACACACACACACATCCATTTTTTCTGAGGTATGCCAAAACGTTCAGAAACCTTCAAAACGTCGAGAAATGTAAAAATTTTCAATTCCGATTTTCGGCCCATTACAATAACTTACCCTACGGGAAGTTGAAAACATATAATGAATTGCAAACGATATTAAAATGACCAATGATGACGACAAATTTAAAAGAAAAATAAAGAAATATTATATGGAAATTGAAGACAAGAAGACTAAAGAGTTATTTATAAAGATATTTTAATTATAATAGATATTATATCAATGAAATGATATATATATAAAATATGAAAACTGTTTTTGGCAAAAAGAAGAAAGGTAATTTAGTTTTTGAGACAACGACGCGTTCGATATGAGTACTAAATAATAACTAAAACTAAAATAACGAATAATAAAAAAACATTTATCATATTGACTAAACAAAGAAATGTTCAAATTTTTGGAAAGGCAGATCCAGCAGTATATATATATATATATATATATATATATAACTAAGTGGTGTATGGCATCGTGCCTTAAGTCAAATTTCTGGAACTTCCCATACCGTAACGAAATGTTCGAGGAATATTAAATGTTTTGAATTAGATTATTATAAATTCTGTAATATCGTCTAATATTCATAAAAATTATATAAACTAAATTACAAAGTTGAAATTATTTATTTAAAGTATATAAGTGAGCTTTAGAAATCCAGCCATAATTAAAATTGAAATTTGAATTATTTTCAATATTCAAAAAAAAAAATAATAATAAAAAAAAATAAAAAAAACATTGTAATGATTTTTTTCTCCAAAAGCAATTATTTCGTCAAAACAAGCAGAATGTTTTTTAAATCAATCAAATCGGATGCTGATTTCTCTCAAAAACTGCCATTTTTTGTACATTTAGCTCTGTATCTTCTAAATGGCTGAACCTGCCTTTGCCCAAAACTAATAACCACTTCTCCCAATCATTACGAATTGAATGTTTTTATATGATTCAAATCGAATGCTTCGTTCTCTCAAAAACCCAATTTCTATTTTTTGCACTCTTTGCTCTGTATCTCCGTAACGGCTGGACCTGCCTTTGTGAAAAACTAATCAGCACGTCTCCCTATCAATAGGAATCGGTTGATCCGTGCGCCCAAAATGTGAACGAAAATTTGTATCCATACATACACACACATACATTATTTCTGAGGTATACCAAAATGTTCAGAAACCTTCAAAACGTCGAGAAATGCAAAAAGTTTCAGTTTCGATTTTTGGACGATTACAATAACTTACCCTATACGGGAAGTTAAAAACATTTTGCTACAGTAGACGATGCAAAAAATGCTTTTACGGAAAATTTCGTAATTTGGAACATTTTCAATTAAAAAAAATTTCACAATTTTCAAAAAAATTAAACTTTCGAAATTTTTCATCATTTTCAAAAAACAACTAAATTTTGACAATTTTCAAAAAATATCAAAATTAAAAAAATGATTTCTTACAACAATTTGAAAATATTTCGAAATTTCCAAAAAAATCAAATATTTTCAAAAATTTCCAAATTCTCAAAAACGTTTTTTTATAAAAGAATTGCAAAAATTTTCAAACTTCTGAAAAAAAATTCAAAATTTTGAAAAAAAATTTAAATTATCAGAAAACATCAAATTTAAAAAAAATGAACAAATTTCTTATAAACTTACACAAAGTTGTTTGTAGAATACACTCGTCGCCTGATTTAAAAAGCACTTATAAATTTACAGTATGTATTTATAATAAATAATCTATTTGAAATTATTCAAAACAATGATTGATTATTTTCATTCCTCGAATATTTAATTACGGTACAGGAAGATTCAGCAATTTGCCTTAAGGCACAATACTATGCACCTGACTAGTTTATTTTTGCCTCTGCCAAGACAGAACTTGCAACAATAGGTAAGCAGAGTAAAATTACCCACGGACTATTTTGTTCAACAATTTAGCCATTACCTACTAGTCGATCAATTTAGATACAAATTATACCCACCTGGTTAATACCCGGTCTCCAATTTGTAGAGTTACCCATGGAGCAATTACCCACGAAAACTAAACTCGTTATAAAGTGATCACGCAGAGTAACAAATAACTAATTCTGAATTATACATATGAACTGAAATTCTAATGAAATGGAAATAATGCAGTATGTGGGTTGTGACAGGTACCTAGTATGTATTATGTCCGATTTATTAACTGAATATATGTATTTATTATCAACTGTATATGCATTGATCTTTATCAGATACAGAAATGTTTTAGTAGATCTTGTAGATATTGTATACGTCAGGGTCATGGAGATAAATTGTGGAACCAATATGTGCAAAAATTGTTGATAAAGGGCTGTACATTGATCACGTGATCAACTTTAAAGGATTTTTTCCCTTCAAATATGATACGTGATGAAATTTAAAATAAACCCCATTACACCACTTTGATTTTTAGTACCTATAAAAAATCTTAAAATTTTTGGAAAGTTTTTGAAAAACGTAGGACTTTTTAAATTCAGGTATAAAATAAATGCATGTGATATCTTACTAAAATCGCCCTTCCCCTTTTAATATTTCTTAATTTTTTGTCAAACCTCCCTTCTAAACCCTACGTGATTAATAAACGCCCTCTGAATTTAAAACTCTTCTAAAATTCTTTAGTATTGGTTAAAATATATAGATGCCCTTTTTAATAACATAAATATTTTTTATTGTAATAATGATAAACTAGTGGTGCATGACATTGTACCTTAAGGTAATTTGCTGGAACTTCCTGTACTGGAATTTAAAACTTTTAAAATTCAGAAAAGATTTGATTTTTCTTTGAGAATTGTCGAATTTTTTTTTTCAACATTTTTGAAAATTTTGAAAACATTTGAAATACTTTTTCTGTGAATTATGATAATTTTTGAAAACTTGAATTTTTTTGAAAGCTCATTTTTTTTTAAATTTTAAAATTTCTTAAACATTGATATCCATTCATGTCAGTTAATCCATACTATCAAAAATATCTGATTTTCTACCTCCAAATATCATTTTTCTTAACTTCTGTAACTTGCAAAAATTTAACTTCAGCACGTCAATACAAGTGGAACGTTTTTGGAATCATTCAAATCGGATGCTCCGTTCTCTTGAAAACTTGAATACAATTTTCTGCACTCTTTGCTCCGTATCTCCGAAACGGGTGGACCTGCCTTTGCCAAAAAGTAATCAGCACATCTCTATCAATAGGAATCGAATGCATTTTGAATCATTCAAATCTGTTGATCCGTGCTCCCGAAAACGTCGACAAAAATTTGTATCTGCACACACACACACATACATCCATTTTTTCTAAGGTATGCCAAAATGTTCAGAAACATCAGAAACGTAAAGATATGCAGTCATTTCTATTTTCGATTTTTGGACTATAGTTTACTCTACAGAAAAGGAAAGTTAATGAAATAATTTTGGGGATTGGGGAAAGATTTTTTTTAATTTCCAAAAAATATTTTTTTTATAAATTTTATACTTGGAATATTTTATTACGGTAGGGGAAGTTATAGCAATATACCATACACCACTAGTTATATAATTCATTTCTCTTGAGCATATTTCTTGGCTATCTATATCTATAACACTTATTTTCTCCTGTATTTCTATCTCCATGTCGACTATATCAATTCAGTACATTTTCTTGGTCGTCCCACGCGTTCGGCCCAATTCCGTCATAATTACTTATGGGGGCAATAATTACTATCGGAGCCCTATTATTATTTGCTGTCAATAGAAAACTGTAACGCCAGACATGTCGGTTAAATTAAAATTACTAAGCAAAACTCTATTTATATATATTTATAGAGAGCAATTATAATTGAATAATTTTAAAATTAGATTTGGAAACGCCTACCGAAATTCTATCACGGACAATATAAATATAGAAATCGATAAATGATAATTTGATACATCTAACTTTGTGTTCCCGTTCATGCTCCATATACCACAATTTAAAAACCAACATCGTATATTTTTTAAAATATGAAAATTAAGTAATCCCATGATTTCATAAAGTGTAAAAATTTCATAACGTTCTTTGCCAGAACACTCAGTGTATGAGTTTTTCTCGCAAATTATTCTCGCGTATATTTTTTCCCTCTCTCGTATTTTGTATCTTTTACCATTATCACGTAACAATCGTGTCGGAGGAGCATCTTGTTAATTATTAGTTTTGAAGTGAACTTAATTCGATTTTTTCGCTCTCGTCCGACAACTGTGTCTTTAGTAAAATAAAAGGAAAAAAGGAACGAGTAAAGAAGTTACACTTACACTACACGCACACAGGGTATAGCATTGATAATCAAGGTTCCAGAAATAGGGTACAGATTGAAAAAATAGACAGGAGACAATTTTTTTTGTTCTTTCGGGGCGTCCATTGATCACGTGAACAATTAAAAAAAATAATCATGTGAGGTTTTTAGGAGGACGGGGGGGGGGGTTGACAAAAAATCACGAAATATCACGTGGGAAGGCATAGTAAGATATCACATATTAATTTTTCAAAAAAATAAAAAAAAACATTTTTTTCTCGTAACTAAAAATACACGTAATGTTTGGTGGGAGAGGAGAGAATATCATCACGTATCACCAAGAGAAAGTAGAGTCCAAAAATCCTTAAAAAATCGATCACGTGATTACTGGGCCTATGGCCCCCTGACTAAAATTTTTTTTGCATATCGATGTGAGTCGGGCATGCTACTGACTGAGCTACTTCCGCCAAATTTCACACTTTACCTACATAATTGGTATCTGTTGAGAGAAAGTATATAGATGTATGAAAATATGAAATTAACTTCGTGTAAGTGGCATTTTGCAATAACGTTTTGTTACATAAAATTAATCGACCTAAACAATTAAGATTTAGCACTTATGAAAATTGTGACGTGGATAATTTGTAAAATTTTGACATGGGGAATTATTCCAAATTTTGATATTTTTAACTTTGCGTAGTGTAAGTTATTGTAATTATCCAAAAATCGAAAATGAAATTTTTTGCATATTTCCACGTTTCAGAGATTCCTGAACAATTTGGCATACCTCAGAAAACTAGCTGTAAGTGGAATTCCGTCTTAAGGCAATTAGGGCATCGTGCCTTAAGGCAAATTGCTGGAACTTCCCGTACCAAAAATTATTATTTTTTTAAAAACGATTAACATTTTTGAAAAAAATTTACTTCAAAAAAATTAGATTTTTGAGAAACTATAAATTTGACCAAAAATTATTTTTTTTGAAAAAAAAAATTTGATTTGAAAAAAAAAAATTTTTTTTTAAAAGAAAAATTTTTTTTTGAAAACAAAAAATTTTTTCGAAAAGAAAAATGTTTTCTTCATTTTGACATATTTTGGAAATTCTGAACTTTCTTTCAAAGCAATCGTACTGCTTGAACTGCATAGAGACGAAATGTCACAGCGCAAGTGCCGCGCCGCCGTCTAACGCATAAGCATTGGTACGGAACCCATAGGAATGTAGAAAAAAATTATACTTATTGTTAATATCTCTATAAAATATCAGATAATTTGATGTGCATATGTCTAATGATCATTTTTAACCGCCAAATGGCATTTTTTTTTACTTTTTTCATTAGATCTCCGAAACCGCTAGATCTGCCTTTATGAAAATTTGATCAATTCTTCACCATGTCAATACAAGTAAAATGTTTTTTGAATTATTTAAATCGGACGCTCCGTTCTCTTAAAAACTGAGTTTCCGTTTTCGGCACTTTTTGCCCCGTATCTTCGGAACGGCTAGACCTGCCTTCGCCAAAAACTAATCAGCACGTCTCCTTATCAATACAAATCGAATGTTTTTTGAACTATTCAAATCGGTTGATCCGTGTTCCCGAAATCGTCGACGAAAATTTGTATCCGCACATACATACACACACGTACATACATACATACATACATACATACATACATACATACATACATACACACACACACACACACACACACACACATACATCCATTTTTTCTAAGGTATGCCAAAATGTTCAGAAACCTCTGAAACGTAAAGATATATAAAAATTTTCATTTTCGATTTTTTTGCGATTACTATAACTTACCCTACGGGAAGTTAAAAATGATATGTGTGTGTATGTATGTATGGATACAATTTTTCGTCGACGTTTTCTGGCCCACAGATCAACATTAGATTTCTATTGATAGGGAGATGTGCTGATTAGTTTTTGGCAAATACAGGTTTAGCCGGTTCGGAGATACGGAGCAAAGAGTGCAGAAAATGGAAATCGAGTTTTTGAGAGAAGGGAGCATCCGATTTGAATGATTCAAAAAACCGTGTTTTTGTATAGACGCACGACTGTTTTTGGGTAAAACAAAAATATTATCATTTTTTTTATTTCAATTTTTTTTATCGAAAATAATTGTGATTTTAGTTTTAATTCTAGCTGAAATTTTGAAGCCCGCTTATATACTTGAAATATCACTTTTAATAATATATTTGAAAGCATTTAATCGAATAATTCAGAACTGTACAGGAAGTTCCAGCAACTTGCGTTAAGGCACGATGGCACACACCACTTGTTTATAATTGCTTCTTAGGCCTATAATATTTTATTTATGTACGTTAAAATTACAAAGAATCTTTTCCTACAAACTTTAACTATTTCGAACAGTTCTTGAACTTTCAAAATTGTTGCAATTTTTACAAAGAATTTTGAATTTTTCAGTTAAGTCAAAAAAACGGTTAGGCCGATCGCGCGAAAAACTTAAGGAGTATTTATGAAATTTTCAAAATCGAATCAATTTTTTGCGAAGAATTTTGCACTTTTCAGTTATGTCTGGAAAAACTCAGAAGTATTTATGAAACTCGAGTCAAAATTCGTCAAGTTTTGCCTCTCAGGCTTTATTCGTTTAAATTTCGTCTGAAGCTTCATAATTTTTTAACAATATTATAACAGTTTTTATTGGCAAGTGCATTTTCATCCAAATATTCTCCTTCACTTGTCTATTATATATTTAATTCCTATTTCTATTTACGTTTCGATCCCATTTTTCCCTTCACTGGTCCATTCTGGTGAACTAACCGATCCGCCTTGAAGGAAATTCCTTTAATTCGAGTTAAAGTTTCCCTTTTTCTCACAAAGTATTAAATAAGAAAGACGAAGAACAAGAAGCCGAAGCCGATAATTATGTTTGGAGAACTACACATCGATTACAAGTGGAAAAAAATGGATGAGCAGATAATTCCATTTGTCGAAATCGATTAGATGTTTATTTTGTTGGGAAACATTTCATTCAGAGTTGAAAATGGAACTATACTAGAAAAAACTAATTCTACTAACGACTGACTAATTTTACTGACGAACTCTGCTATCTATCAACCAGTATCCAGTATTTCTTTAAATCTTATATAAATTCACAACGATGTTATAACTCATTGTTGCTTTTATTCTGGTGGTATTTATTCGTCTATTTATTTATTTATTTATTTATTTGTTTCTGGTATTAAACCGCAGAACAAACAGCTCGAATGCGACAAAGGTGGATGTAATAAATTACAGAGTTCGCGCTGAGAAAAGCTGCAACTTGCAATCTTCGGGCAAAACTCGAAAACAACAAAATACACATGGAGACACATTTTTATATATCAGTGTTTCTCAAACATTAGTAAAATCACTATAAACCCTAAGAAGAAAAATCTCAGGTTGACTCTTCTGTGTTTTTGTTGAAACTTCACATTGTGATGAAGTTTCAAATATTCTAGGCCTAGTAGGATTGGTGGTTAAGTATAAAAAAATATATGAATCAATGTTTCTCAAATTTTATATGTATTAGTTAAATCAACCCTCAAAACGTACGCTGAGTTATTTAAATCTTTTTTAATTGTATTTAATAATTGTTAAATATTGTTATTACGGGTCTGACTTCATATGAATTGGTAGTGCAAAGATAGACCCCATAGTTTTTGAGAGTTCTTTCACACAAAAAAATGAAATGTTAGTAATATAATTTACAAAAAACAAAAATATTTAAAATTATCTTTATAAAAATTATCCTGCTCATATAATTCTAACACAATATTCTAGAACATTTTGAAAAAAAAAAATTTTGAAATGTCTAATAATTTTAAAAAAATCATAAAAACGTTCTATTTTGAAAGTAATACAGGTTCCGCCAAATAATTTTTGTTTGAAATTGCTATAAAATAAAATTACTGAATATTTACTCGAATTTCATGTTTTTTATTTGAAAGTACAATCCTTCCGGTTAATAATGAAAAATAATTAACCAAAAACTAAGGAAGGTAAAAAGAAAAGCTACATATTCTTAAAACAAAATTAAAAAAGAAATGTGTGCATATACTATTAAAATTTTGGAATCCAGAACTGATATTTTATATTTTATGATCTTGAAAAACCTTTTTAAATTATTAACCTTCTTTAATTATTTATAATTTAAGAAGGTTTTTCAAGATTATAAAATATAAAATATCAGTTCATTCCAAAATTTTAATAGCAAATGCACACATTTCTTTTTTAATTTTGTTTCAAAAATATGTAGCTCTTCTTTTTACCTTCCTTAGTTTTTTTTATTTTATTACCAAAATCGAATATTTTGAAACAAATATTTTTCAAAAAATATTATTTTATCATACCCATCTAGTTTTTTTTTCAACTTACATTTTTATTTAATAAACAATAATATTTTTGAAAATTTGTAACCAAATAAAATCCTAAAGTACTGTTATTTTTTGGAAATGCTACAAAGAATTCAATTTTGAAATTTTTATTGCCTCTCTAAATAATAAATAATTATATAATAATATAATAGATACAACAAAATAAAATTAAATAAATACATTATTAAAAATTATTATGAAGATATCAACTATCAGCAATCTCAATCTTATTTTATTTAACAAATCTCATTTTATTCATATATATTTATATTTTTTTTCTTTATTTTCAGGTAAATTCTAGTCTACATTGCAATACGAGTTTTATATGAGTGCAGTGTGTGCATTTAATTGTACCTAAGTAAGTACTTATAAAAAAATACTACTTATAAAACTGGTAGAAATAATATTCCTTTTATTTTATGAACCGCCTTTAATTGTCTGGATAATTACTTTTGAAAATAGTGGGAGGGCTGAGGGAAAAGATACAGAGGAAAAAGAAACATTTTATATAAATAGAATATGAAACAAAAAATGAATTAAATTATTTTTTTCTATCAAAAATAACCTTATTAAAAAAGTACAAATGCCATGACACGTATTTTGTTTTTCTACTGCACGCATGGTCAACTGGTGTTACCACATCACTCCCCTTTTCAGTTCCAACATGTTGCCACAAATTGAACAAAAGAACGATTTTCATCAAACTAAATATAAAACTGATGGTAGTCAAAAAATCGTGTAATTATTAAAATAATACAACTGACAAAAAAGCTTTCCATACTTTACAGAAAGTGTTTTGTTCTATTCAAATGACTTTGATGGAACAAAAATGTTTAATTTCTGATTGTCACAAATTCAACTAAATAAGTACAAATTAGTATAAAATTTTACCAGCTCTCTCATTATGGAATGTGCAATTGGATGCAATCCAAGAAAATTGTGAATCCGTAAACGCGAAACGGATAATTAGAATTTTATTATATTGAAGGAAAATAATTATGTTGCTTCGAAAACACTTCATAAAATTCTCTCTCATTCTTAAGACAATTGTTAAAATAGAACTTAAAAAAAAATACCAAGTTGTGAAGTGAATTTAACATTTTTACATCGATAGACAATTGTGCTAGAAATGTAGTAAATAAAATTCGTTAATTTTATGTAATTTAGTTTCTGTAACATGCGAACGTAGCCCTATAGTTTCTAATTTATGTAAAATTTTTATAGCCAAAGTGAACTAATTTTGCATGTTGTGTAATTTAGTTTTTGCATGTTGTGTAATTTAGTTTTTGCATGAATTTTCTGCTTATTACTTGATAAAACTAGTTGGTATTGGTATTTTGCCTTGCGGCAAGTTACATAAACTTCCCGATATGTGTAAATAATCGAATTAATCAATAAAATTTAAATTAATTTACGAGTGATTAAAAGTATTCCGAGTGGATTTATTATACATAATTGAAAACGAACGAACACGTTAACTGGGAGTATTTTATAAAAGCAAATTTTCAAAAAACAACCATTTTTATAATTATACCAGTATCCGTGAGATTTTAATGGTTTAGTATATTTAATAAGACCAGATAAATTATCATTATACCAAGTAAATCGCTAATTTTAGTTTTAACAAACGTCAAAAAAAACTACTCTTTTTCCCAAACTTTGATGAATTTTTAAAATTAAACTACTTGTCGCGAGGCTGTAATATTTCAGTAAGTTCTATAAGACCATGATATATATCGCCAAAAAAAGTTCCATGAACATCGTCTTAATTTTTTTTTTCAACAGTTAATTACAAGAAAACGGCTCGATAGATTTTCAACTAAAACTAATCAGTATCATTCCCAAATGATAACTTTCGAACAGTTTTTCATTTTTGAAAATCGATTCGGTAGTATGAGCTTAAATGTGGACGAAAAGTTTAACATTTTTCTCCAAATTACAAAGAAATGGCTCGGCCGATCGCTGCACAAAACTGACAAAAAATAATCCACATCAAAATACATCGATTAACTTTTAAATTTTTGAAATCGGTTCAGGCGTTTTTGAGCAATCGTCGCTGAAAGTTATAATTTTGACAAACGCCAAAAAAACGACACTAATTTTTGCAAACTTTGACGATTTTTTAAAATTAAACGACTTGTCGTAGGACCGTAATATTTTAGTATGATCTAGAAGACTATGGTATCTGTCGTCAAAAAAATAATAATAAAAATCGTCGAAAAAAAATTTTTAACACTTTGTTACAAGAAAACGGCCCGGCCGATCTCTACCAAAAACTAATCAGCACGATTCCCAACCAATATCTTTCGAACGGTTTTTGAATTTTCAAAATCGATTCAGAATTGCGGGCTAAAACGTGGACGAAAAAATTTTCACTTTTCTGCGATTTACAAAGAAACGGCTTGGCCGATCGTCTCACAAAACTCAGAAACGCTAGTCCTCATCGAAATACATCGAATGGCTTTTGAATTTTTGCAATCGGTCCAACCGTTTTTGAGAAAACGTCGATTTACGGCAAAAAATTTGTTCACATACACGCGCACACACACATACCATACACATACTTTATCCAAATTTGGTCTCATTCGATTCAGAATGCCTTGAAACGTCGAGAAAACATAAAATTAGCGAATCTGGTTTTTTGATGAAAACACAAACTTCTCCTTCCGAAAGTTAAAAATCTTACATTAAGTTTTATTTACTCATTTCAAAATTTTCACAAAAATCTATTGTTTAATGGAAATAATATAAAGTTCACAACTTATTATTAATGTGTATATACTCTGAATTATAAACCTTGTTCTTCTTTATTATTAAACAATATTTCTGGGTACTGAACCCTAAATCGAACCAACATTTTTCTCTAACTTTTGTCCATAAAATTGACTTCGAACATGACTCCAGTCCGTTGGCGTCTTTTATTGCATGTTATCGATATTTACGTTTTATCGATAGCAAAGATCTCTAGTAAGATTTTTATCTTGTTATCGAGAATCTCCTGGTGTTTTACGATGCAGTAAAATTTTACTAAACGCATGTAAAAGTTTATTTATCTGGTTATTTGGTTAAACATAAAGTTACATGGCGTGGTATGGTAAGGCGTTTATTGGAGGAGTTATTGATAGTTGGATACCAAGGAAAAGAAAAATTTGTGTGATATTCTAGATACTCATGTTTGTGTTTTATTCATTGGTTTAGGTATTTGTTTTTTTTGTAAAATTGTGAAATACGAGAATCTATTTTTTTTGCTCAATGTTGGTCGAAGCATCAGATTTTATTTACTACGAGCATCAGCATTCTTTTTTCTAGTACTTTAGTTTCACCTTCTTGGCATTTTTTTTAAATATGGTTCTAATCCAGTTTTCTTCACTTAGTAGATTTTTTTTTACTTAGTAGACAGCCAAAACGGCTGAACTCGCCTTTGCCAAAAACTAATCAGCACGTCTCCTTATCGATAGGAATCGAATGTTTTTTGAATCATTCAAATCGGTTGATCGATGCGTCTGAAATATTGGACGAAAATATGTATCTACACAAGCATACACACACATCCATTTTTTCTGAGGTATGCCAAAATGTTCAGAAACCTTTGAAACGTGAAGATATGCAGAAAATTTCATTTTCGATTTTTTGCAATTACTATAACTTATCCTAAGGAAAGTTAATTATAACCCAACAACCTGAGTTAATCGAAAGAGAGTTTTGATACGTATATACAATTTAGTTATTAATCAAAACAATCTGTAGAACGAAATAAAATTACCAAAAACTTCTAAAAAGTCAAAAATTAATAAATGACAAGTAGCAAGTGTTTCTACTATTATGAACACCACTGGGAAACCGCCACTCTTTCGTAATAATATTGTTTCAAATCCAAAATTTCAAACTTTCAAATTAATAATAAATACCAAATATCCTAATAGTTTCCACCAACTACGTCTCTGTCACTTTATATTTATGAAAACAACCTTCATGCAAAAGTTCATCACTGGAAGACCACCACTTTTCCTAATTTGCCTTTAAACTTTAAACTTTAATGATAAATAAAGATAAATGATAAATAAATAATTTTTCAAATGATAAATAATTATATATCAATTGTCCTCTTGAAGTTTCCACCAGCGCCAACTCTGTCACTTCATATTCATGAGAAGAAGCTCCATGCTAAAGTTCACCACTGGAGGATCACCACTTTTTCGTAATAATATTGTCAAAAATTTTCAAAATAAATAAAGATAATGATAAATATTTTTTTTAATGATAAATATCAATTGTCCTCCTAAAGTTTTTACCAACTCCCACATTGTCACTTTATATTTGTGAGAACAACAACATCGGCGGGCGCGACTCGTTTACGACATCACCTCTAACTAGATTGCAGATTGCAGATTGCAGAAATTGCAGAGTTGCAGAATTCAAGGCTCCAGGGCTACTGATGAATCTGATTCGCTAAAATTATGCAATTGCATATTCGTGTTCCCGAGATCTTCATTATTGTATGCAATTCAGTTTCGGATGACGACGACGGGTAACAAACTCCCCAATTGGATAATTGATAAATGGAATGAAATGGATACACAACAGTTTTTAAAGTAAAATTTTTTTAGGCGCGACTAGGGTGCAAATCCGTACAAATGCAACGGAAGTGCGTTACGGCAGAGTCGAGTGCCAATGATTCGTCATTCGCTCTCGATGAGATCATTTCTATACGGGTCGATTGTGATTAGTCGTCGTGTCGTGTGAATAGAGATCTGTCGTTGTATGCGTACCGGCATCAACGTTGTATGCGTACCGATAATTCAATGGATTATGGATTTGGTATTCAACTGTTCAATTTATTACCTTTACAGATATGTCAACTAAGCAATCATAAATTCCACAACGTTATGATTAATTTACTAAAAGCCAACAATTTTTATGACATTTTTGAGTATATTAATTTTGACTTCTAGAAATACAGTAGTCCATATTATAAGTATCTATTGTTACTAATTATATGTGATATCTTACAAATACAGCAATTTTTGGCTATAACTGAGTATTTCTTAGCTGTGAAATATTTTTTTTTGTCTCTGATACTGCTCTTTTTTCAGAAAAGCTTCTAAACTTTTTAATAATTTCTGCGAATCAATGAATATACAGAACCTCAACTTTTGAAGATGCTCTAAACGAAGACGTAATATCAAGTTTCATAAAATCAAGACACAAAATTATTTTAGCATTCCTTCATTTGTATTTTATATATTGGTTGTTTTGTTATTTAATTGTAAAATTGTGAACTGTATATCTAATACATCTAGTACATCTAATATTTTCTAAATATAAATATAAATATAAACGAAGAATATAAATATAAACGATATCAAAAAGGAAATTGGCATAGATAAATAAACATTTTAAAATTACATCGTAGTATTAAATCTTAATTTAATGAAAAATGCCTGAACCAGAAGAATATTTTACCCTGTTCCTTGAAAATAATAAAACAAATTAAACATTTGTGCCGTGTACTAAACGTAAGTTTATTGATTAGAAATTATTTCTATATTATTCGTAGTATCTATAAATCTTTGAAATTATTAAAATGAACAATATTTTTTAGCAAAACAGATATTACAGCTGTTCAAAGAATGAGATCAAATCGCCAGCAAAAAAGTAAAAAAAAATACAAGCAGTCAATGAATGTATGTTAATTTTAATTACATGAAGTTCTTCAAACACAATCATTACATGATGAGTGAAGTTGCGAAAACAATATTTGTTTAGGCGTTGTTTAACATAATCCACTGTGTGAACGAATGTTATAGAATTTATTAATCAGCAATTACTTCATTTCTCTAATAAAGGTTCATTTCTAAATGCTAATTACAATGACAAACCGATCATGTCATATTTGAAGTATGACTTTAATTATATTATTGTTTTTAAATATTATACATATTTTTAACGCTATCATAAATATATAATTTATAATTTATTATTATATAAATGTGTATAATTGTCGACACTAATAAATGTGTGCATCACGAGTGTTACCATCATATTACTAATAAACATTATTCAAAATTGTTTTGTGATGTATTTATTTTTAATTAGATGCCATCTTGTATATTAGCAAAGAAGTTTTACATCAATCGCGTGTGAACCTTACGCGCACTCTTTTTTATTTTTATTTTAATTTTTCTGCAGTATCAATACTTTCTTAATAATAATCGATCATTCTCATGTCTTCTAGGATAACAAAAACGTGACTTAAATTTCAGTTTTCCAAAGGAAAAACAACGACAGACATAATATACATAGGAAAATAAATAAGTAACGCGATATCTTTGTTGGATAAAATATGCACTTTCTTAGTCAAGAGTTAAAAAAAGACGGAGAGCTGGTGAGTGAGAAACTTTTTTGTAGAAACAAATCTAATATCATAACTAGTGGTGTATGGCATCGTGCCGGAACTTCTCGTACCGTAATGAAGTATTCGAGAAATTTTAAACGTTTTCAAATATATTATTACAAATACTGTAAATTTCATCATTTTTGCTATCTTAATTGTTATATCTGAGCAAATCAAATGTTGATCATAAATCATAATTCAATTTATCTCCAGAACATTAACAATAGACATTTCATTTCGAAATCAATTAAAAAAAAAAAGTTTCCTAATTTGCACAAAATTGAAAAAATGCTCCCGTATATTCACAGTCTAAACGCATTTGCAAATAATTCTGTGCGACATTTTTACTTATACTGTGCTCGGCTGGCGGCATTTTCACATTTTTCAATAGTTTTTTCACAGAATTGGAAAAGTGCTCCAGTCTAAACAGTCTAAACGCACTCGGGTAAACATTTGCACCAGAGTGGCGCTTAGACTGTGCTTTGCCTGGGTAATTTTTTGAATTTTTAATCCAAAGTTATAAAAATATTTTTTGAAAAAATGAGAATTTTTTTTTTTTTCAAAAGCAATTATTTTGTTGAAACAAGTAGATATTTTTTGCTTTGAATCATTTAAATCGGACGCTTAGTTCTCTCAAAAACTGCAATTTTTTGTACATTTAGCTCCGTATCTTCGAAATGGCTGGGCCTGCCTTTGCGAAAAACTAATAACCACTTCTCCCAATCATTACTAATTGAATGTTTTTTAGATTGTATCCATATATACATGCACACACACACACACATCCATTTTTTCTGAGGTATGCCAAAATGTTCAGAAATCTTCGAAACGTGGAGAAATGCAAAAATTTTCATTTTTGATTTTCGGCTCATTATAAAAATTTGGATCATTGGTCAAAGAGATAGTTGGATGATGTCTTTAAAAAGTTATAAAATGTGATCACCGGGAAGTCTCTTGTCGTCTAGTAAATATTTGTATTATATACTTTGAATAAATTTTCCACTATCCCTCATATAAATTCTTTACCATTTATCCCTTTTTTCGCCCCCGGTCCCTATTAACAAACAAAACAAGTTGAAATCGGAGAACCTCTCAATGTTATAAAACACACAAAGACAATTTGCCGAACAAATCCTTTCCTTTCAATAGTCGAGGGGGCAGCGACACTTTTGATGTGCAAATAATATTAGGGAAATATTTTGGAACTTGATACTTGGATAAATAATGGGCTGGGGAATGTGGATATCGGATTGTTATTTGATGTTTCGAACAAAATAATATATATAAAATATTTTTGTTTGACATTTGTGCAAAATGTTTTTCGCGAGTAACCTAATTGGAATTGTTCACGAAAATTGTATGGAAAGCTCAATGAAATTTTATATTGCTAAGAAAAAATATTAAAGATTTCTAGGACAACTCATATCATTTATTAACCTCCCTTACCGTAAAGTTATTGTAATCACAAAAAAAATCATAAATGATTTTTTTTAATATATTTTTACGTTTCAGAAATTTCGGAACATTTTGGCAAACCTTAGTAAAATGATATGATGTGTGTGATAAAAGCGGATTAAATTTTTTTGTCGACGATTTTGGGAGCACGGATCATTCGATTAGAATGATTCAAAAAGCATTCGATTTCTATTGATGAGTGCTGATTAGTTTTTAGCAAAGGCAGGTCTAGCCGTTTCTAAAATACGGGACAAAAATGTCAAAATAGCAAATAAATTAAAACAATGCCATTCGACGGTCAAAAATGTTAATTAGATATATGCACATCAAATTTTGAGATATTTTATAGAATAATGCAGCGCTTACTTCGATATTTTGTCCCTAAAATAGCTGTTTTTTTCAAAAATTTAAAAATCTCAAAATACTATTTTTTTCAAAGTTTTTCAAATATTTCAAGGCTTTTGTTGAATTTTAATTTTCGGTACCGGAAGTTCCTGCAATTTGCCTTGAGGCACGATGCAATACACCACTAGAAGTCTGTTGAAGAAATATTAATGAATTAGTTTGTAACTAAATCTCAATTTTCATTATAATTTATACATATTGGGAAGTTCATGCAAATTGCTTAAAACCATAATGCCACTTACACCTAGTCCTTTATAATTTTTTTTGAGTTTCATCTCGTTTTACCCGCATTCTCATAAACGAGAGTCAGTTTTGTTTGGCAAGAGCATATAATAAAATGCAAATATTTATCCTCATCAAAAATAAATCATAATTTTAAAATAAGCGCGAAAACGACGCCCTCGGGGGCATTAAAAGCCGAAAGGGTTAAATCTCAAATGAAAACAAATGAAACGAAGTACGGGGACAGAGTTTGAAAACATTTTAAAAATAAACGCAAAAAAATCATATTGGAATTCAAGATCTGGACACTTGATTTTGATTTTGGATATTCCTATATATATACTAGCAAACCCGACGAACTCCGTTTTGCCACCAGATTGTTTCGTGAGAAAGATAAAGAAATTTTTTGTTTGTTTTATATTTGAAAAGGAAAAATTTGATTTTATTATACAACAGTAATGAATTTATTTCGATTACAAAAATAAAGTGTTTTTTAGTTTAACTTCTCTAATTATAAGTAAATGAAAGTGAATTCGCAAATTATCCGATTCACTGAAGTGCTCTTTGGTAAACCACATTTTTTGTTGTTTGGTCTAACGTTAACACAAACAAAACGGATGGTTTCCGAATTCGTAAACAGGCAACGTATAACTGCCCATGTGAAAAACAATGATTTTCTAAATAATCTATTTGAAATTTATCTCGCAAACACTAAGCGATTGGCCTTGCGACTTGTTATTGCAAACGCAAGGCGAACTGGAAATTGCAATCGTTTGAAGTCAAACGGAAGACCAGTCGGAATCATCGGTATGTCACCAAATCGCCAGCAATTTTTGATTGAATGGTGAAATTCAGTGCGTGTACATCATTATTCTATGCGGCAAGAATTGCTCGTTGACTTAACCAACATAATTTTGATAATTCTCACTAATGTCATTACTTGAATTTTTAATTACGGTGCGTGAAGTTCCAGCAACTTGCATTGAGGCACGATGCCATGCACCACTAATTTTCTTAGCTATAAACCTTGCGGAGCCCGAATCCGAGAAAATATATACATATATATATATATATATATATATATATAAATGTGTGTATGTACATATTTTCAACTGTTGCAAATTAGTTCAGCGATTAAAATAATTCCCAGAGCAACTCGTAATATTTTCTGCAGCAATTTGTAATTTTTCCGCCGCAATTGCATTTGCTGTCAATCATTTCCACATTTAATAACTCTGTTTATTGCAATTTCCTTGCAATTTTCTTTCTGATGAAATAAAAGAAAAAAGAAAAAGAAAAAGAAACCTCTTATATTATATTTTTCTTTGAAAATATTATATATTTTCTGAACCATTGCTCTAGTAAATTCTAGGAAACGTTATTGAATAATTTGAAATAGGAAATTGAATTACGTAACTAGAGCACTGGGGGTATTAATCTGCATACATATTAACCTAGTAAACGTTTCGGATAAAGTTTTCATCCATCTTCTTCTCAACCTCCAAAAATAATCCCAATTATCATTTATTCCTTTGTAATAAAAATTAGATGCGGGCCATTTTTTCACAGATCATTAACTCGATTTCTTTTGGAACCGAATCGAATTTAAATAAAAAAAGATTTCCAAATAATGATGGTGTTGTTTAAAGTCGTTCATGCTTTTTAAAAAATCAGATTTGGAAATGGTTAATAAAGTTAATTCGATTGTTTAAGAGAAATGTAATGGTCTTACCTTAATTTCGTGGGAATTGTTTTGGCAAGTCTTGTTTTTGGTGATGTCTCAATCTGAAATTAAGAGAAAAATTAAAATTAGTTATTTTTATATGGCATTAATTGTAGTTCTCGTATAATATTATTTTGTACAAAAACTCCTATTATCGGTATTTATCAACTCTAAACTGTATATGCTAAAGAAATAAATAATAGCCTAAAAAAACGCAATTTTCTAGCTCGTATACAGTATTTTTACACAATATGGAAAATGTACTTAAATTATGTAGGTATTATTATCAAAAAATTTGACGAAAGTTGAAAATTTTTTGTCATATTTTCAACTTTGTATAAATTTCCCTATTGTTATTCTTCATTAACTTACAAAACTAAAAATTTTATATCAGAACTAATTATTTATTAATTTCCCGTAGGGTAAGTTATTGTAATCGTCCAAGAATCGAAATTGAAATTTTCCGTATCAACTCGATTATTTTTAGATGTCTGGAATTTGATGCAATTTATCTTACAACAAAACACCACTTACACCCAGTATTTTCTTCGTCTTTTAATATTTAAATATCAAATTTAGTTTTCTCATCATGTCCATCCTCGATGTCTTGTTTGTTATTCGAGTGTGCATACAAATTGTTCAACTAAATCGGCAAGAACTTGACAGAGATTGAAAACAATTCGAAATTCATGTAAGAAACAATTTTAAATTTATATAAGAAGCAAAAGAAACTCTACTGATGAATTAAAAGAAAATTTACATAAGAGATAAAAAACTTTACTATATTTATATTTATATTTATATTTACTAATAAAAAACTAAATTTTCCTTCAGTAAGAGAAAAAAGGTAAGTCACTGTTGAGGAAATTGGAACATGCTTGAAAAAAAAGGACTCTACCGATGAGAAAAATAAATCTTGACTGCACCGATTTTTGTTTTTGCATTTCTAGTCCATATTTCAATTATCATTGTTCTAATTTTTTCATAAATATTTTTTATAAATATATTTTTTATATAACGTGATTTGGTAGAAAGAGAAAAAAAGATTTTTCAAATGGACCATATATGTCTGACATAAAAATTACTGTTTTGCCAAGAATTTTGACAAAAAATTGATTTCTTTGATACATTTTTAACTAAATTATCTAATAAATTTACAATGGCACTTGTGATTTTTTTCTGATATTATAGAGGTGTTTAATGTGTTAAGACACGTTGCTTTTCTCACATTTCTAAATATCTTTGGTATCTTACTCAAGGAGTTTTTTTTGCAAAATCTGTCAATTTTTTTTTTATAAATATAGGTTTTCTCTCACATTATCTGATCAATTAGTTTCTGGCAAGTTTCGAAACTTCTGGCAGAAATCAGTAGAAGGTATCTTAGGCATTCTATTCTGATTTGAATAATTCATTGCAACTCAATTGAATGGAATAAGAACTTATTAGGAACAGATTAGAACCTAGACACGAGCTTATAGAAGTTTTGCTGGATAAATATTTAATTAAACTTCATAAATAAATGTATATGCGAATAAATAATAATTAATAAAGAATATGATATGTATGTTAATTTTTTAAATTTTTCAGTATAGAAAATTTTATCCAGTTTCTCTCGAAAAATTCAAAAATAAATGAAGAAATTTAGAAAAAATATTTATTTTATATATTGTCAAATAAAAGTATATTTATTTCATATTTATTTTACATATTGTCAAATATATTATATATTTATTTAGTATAAAGTATATAGAACAGTTAATACTAAATTGAAGTAAATTTTATCCAGTTTCTTCCAGACTAATTTAATTAGAGCATTTAGAACAAAATTTTCAAGATGTGTAAGCGCGTTACAACTAATTTTATTTAAAAATTTAGTTCCAAAGTATATGAAAAAGTTTATACTAAATCAAATTAAATTTTATCTAGTTTCTTCCAGGATAATTTAATTAGAGTACCCGGAACAAATTTTTTAGGTTAAATGAATAAATTTCAAAAAATATCCTAAAGTCATACATCGCCAATTGGCAGACGTGTATAGGCGCGTTACAATTAATTTTATTTAAAAATTTAGTTCCAGAGTGTATAAAACAGTTCATACTAAATTAAAGTAAATTTTATCTAGTTTCTTGTAAGTTACTTTAATTAGAGTACCCGAAACAAAATTTTTAGGTTATATGAATAATTTTAAAAAAATATCCTAAAGTCATACATCGCCAATTGGCAGATAGGCGCGTTACAACTAATTTTATTTAAAAATTTTGTTCTAGAGTATTTACAAAAAATATACTAAACTAAGGTAAATTTCGTCTACTTTATTCTGAGCCAAAAAAATCACAGTGCCTGAAACAAAATTTTTGAGTTTTTGAGTTTAAAACATCTAAAAAATGCAAGCATAATCTAAAATAGAAATATTATAAAGTTAATTTTCCAAGTAGACAAAATTTTCCAAAATAAATCACTAAACATTTTCTTCGACATACTATTTTATAGTAAGATAAGAAAGTATCTTACACATCAATATAATTTCAAAACTTTCCCATACAAAACTATTTTTCATATACATCCATCATTATTATCAGCAAAAAAAACTTAGCAAGCAAAAAGATAAACGTTTATTTTGTCACAAACTTAAACAAAGTACCAAATAAAAATGACAGTTATATCTATTTCTTTATTTTCCTTCGGATCTGAAAGTATTTCCTTTTCCTCCTAGGGGATGATATTTTCGTCGAAATAATCAACTTAATGTTTTCATATCTTCCTTATCAAATCTTTTTTTGATTTATTCCCCGAGTTCCGTTTTTTATTTATCAGTATATGAAAAGATATATACATAGTTGTCTTAAAGAAAAAACAGGGAGCGGTGGTCATCAATCACCAAAACGGAGAAAAATCTATTTCTTTTCAACTTCTATTGTCTTTAAGATGAATGATAAAAACAAAATGATTTGTGGGGAAAAAGAATATTTTTAGTCTGATTGCTAAAACGTGAACTTGCAAAAGGTCCAATACTAAAATAATTTATTACCTAATATCAATTAATTTAATATATTTGACGAATGTCTTATTTCCCACCGTTAGGCCAAATGTGCGCTCAACCTAAAACTCGGCAAGTTTCAGGTTAAAGTGCAAAAGCGGCCGCGCCGGGAGAAATAATCATTATTTCAACAAATTATGTCTTTTATTTATTTATTTATCTAATTATACATAATTTAATCAATTCATTTCTATCTACATTCATCCATTTATTGATTTAATTATTCTATTTACGTACTTAATATATTTACTTTATTTCAGTTTGTACCAAAATAAACCTTTATCTTTTTCCTTAATAAGTTTTGTTAATATTAGTGATGAAGTTTTAAAAATAATATTGAAGTCTAAGACTCTCTTATCATAATATAAAATTGTATGTGGAAGAATATCTTTAGTGATTTATTCTGCAAAATTTTGTCTACTTTATTTTATACCATTTCTATTGTAGAATATATTAAACATCTTTTTAAAGGTTTTCACAAAACTTGAAAATTTTCTTCCGGGCACTCTAAGAAAATTTGCTTATAAGAATCTAGATAAAATTTACTTAATTTTGTTATAAATTGTTCTATGTGTTCGAATTTATAATTTAAATAAAGTCTGTTTTAATGCGATGGCCTAAGTTCGATGGCGAGGTATAAACATAAAACTTTTTTTTGATATTTTTTTGATATAACTTAAAAATTTTGTTCTAAATACTCTAATTAAATTTACTTGCAAAAACTAAATAAAATTTACTTCAATTTAGCATAAACTTTTATGTACACTCTAAAAAAATTTTTTAAATAAAATTAGTTGTAACGCGCCTTCACACATCTACCAATTGGAGATGTATAAACTTAGGACATTTTTTAAATTTATTGATATCACTTAAAAATTTTGTTCTAAATACTCTAATTAAATTACCTTACAAAAAACTATACAAAATTTACTTTAATTTAGAATAAACAGTTCTAAATACCCCAGAACAATTTTTTGATTAAAATTAGTTATAACGCGCCTTTTTAAACCTGTCAAGCAACAATATATGAATTTTATTACATTTATTCATATTAATGAAAATTTTGTTTCAGGCATTATACATCTTTTCAGCCTAAAACAAACCAGATAAAATTTCATTCAATGTAGTATGAAATTTATATATTCTTTGGAACATATTTTCAAAATAAAATTAGTTGCATTGCACCATTAAATGTGCCTATTGGAAATATATGGATTTAGGACATTTTTCTAATTTATTCGTGTAACTTAAAAATTTTGTACCGGATACTCTAATAAAATTAGCTTGGGAGAAACTAGATAAAATTTACTTGAATTTAGTATAAACTGTTATAAATACTCTAAAAGCACATATTTAAATAAAATTAGTCGTAACGAACCTTTACTCATCATGTCAATTGACAAAATATGGGTTAGGGAAAGCATTTTTTTAAATTATTCATATAACTTTAAAATTTTGTTTCGGGCACTCTAATTAAAATATAAATATAAATATAATTTTCTTTAACTTATTATTAGTTATTTTTTATGTTTTTTGCATTTTTTTTTTTTTGTTACGTAAAAACAACCCTCAATCGATAAGTACTCGTACATATCACCTTCAACAATTTTCTTAAAGACTAAAAATGCATCTCAAACAACAAACAGCACATGTATGTCCTTTCCTCTCGACATATTCCTTGAAACCTCTCAGACAGATCTAACTCAATCTGCTCCTCCTGCTCCTTACAAGAATTTATCCCTTTGTTGACAAACACACGTAATGTGTGCACTTTCCTAACAACTTTTTCACATTTCTCCATTATTCCTGAAATTTAGAGAGAGAGAAGGCTTCAAATACAACTGCATTTTGCAGCTGCTGCTGTGTTAAAGTTTTCTCTCCCGATTCGCAAAAAATAAGGAAAAAATCTAAGAAAATGATGATAAGGATAAAATGAGATCCGGAAAGTGCAGTTTGGTGCACGGTGCATATGGGTGGGTGCATATGCAATTTTTGGCGAAATAAGTTTTTGTCGGGGAATCTTTTCCTGTCAAATGCAGGACGAAGGAATCGATTCGGCGGGAATATAGAGTAGGAATAAAAAGTTATGGATCATGAGCTGGAAAAAATAGTCGGAGACGAGTCAGACTTTATTCACGTAGTTCGAAAAAAAGTGCAATAACCAAATTTGATGCCCCAAATAGTAACTAACTTTATAATTCAGCCACTTTAATGTTGAAATTTAATTTCTGAGTATATGAGATATTTTATGTAAAATAACAGCAAATTTTATCTAGCTTCCATACAATAATTTGATTAAAAGTTGTGCATAGAAGTTTTTAAGTTACATGGAAAAGTGTCCCCAAATAACGGGTGGTCCATTTAGTGGTCTCAGCCATCTAGTGATCTTACGGTTTAGATAATTCTGTAGAGAAAACATATAAAGTATTATACATGGTTAAAAAGGTTTCAAAATTCGTAGTTTTTTTCCCATATATCGCAACTTCGAATTCCGCACGGTGTGGCCTACAGGCGAGTTGCTATCGATAAATTCATGTATAGATTTTATTTATTAATTAACAGCGTTACAATCAGTTTCAATTAAAATATTGATATTAAAGTATATAAAACAGTTTAAACAGAATTTTAGTAAATTTTATCTAGTTTCTCCTGAGCTTAAATTAGTCAGAGCACTCGAAACAATATTTTCAAAATATGTTAAAACAAGTAAAACAAAACAGTATTCATACACCGTAAAATGTTGTATAAGAATATATGAAAAGTTCATACAAAATTTTAGAAAATTCTATCTTATTTCTCGTAATTTAAGAAATTTCGTGTGGTTATAGATTTTTTATGATATATGAAAAAAATTACAAGACAAGCAATATGAGCGTTTGCACACGTCGGGAAGTTCATGCAACTTGCTTCGGAGGGAAATGCCACTCACACATAGTATTTTTTTTGTATATTTTGACCACAAGTCCTTCATCACCCACATTTATAGATAAACCACGGTTTACATCCGACTGATATACCCATTGGTCATTAAATGGACTCGTCATTAGTCAATATGAAATCTGCAGCCTGTCTGTTAGCTGCATTCGACGAGGTTCTGTATCAAAGATCAAATTTAGCTGATTCAGCACAACATTGACACCAGAATACAAATGGATACATCATCTAATAATTGGACGACAACGATAGAATGATATATAAAAGATTTTTTTAATTTTTGCCAAGAAGTCACCATATACGATTAAACGGTGTAAAGCTTTTCCTAACCGTGAATATTTATCCATAGATTTTTTTTACGTCTGATCCCCCACGAAGCCAAAAAAAGGATTATCGCCCTTTTGTTATTTTTCATCTTGAGAAAACAAAAACAAAGTGCGTCGACGAGACAAACCTAAATCCTAAACCCTAAATCTTATTTAATTTTTTTGGAATAATTTTACATAAAACGACATTAAAATAATAACAAAATTATTCTTGGCGCCTGAAAGGATTACTTGAATTGATTAATAAAGAATTAGTGGCGGCTGTGTAGTGGGAGAGCTGGTAACCTTAAAAATAATATAAACCAAAAAAAACTCATTGTCAAGCTAAAAATTGCACTTAAATTTAGGAAATGATTACCATTATAGCTGTAATATGTGTTCATGAAATTATAATGTAGGTACACATTACTCGAAATAAAATTCGAGGTTCAGGTACATAGCATACTTAGTTTTTGGGAAGTTAAAAATATATAAGTATTTTCTTATGTAACACAAAATGGAACAAAATGTCCTGGAAAATTGTCTGGAACGTTGTTTGAATTTTTTTTATCATTGTAACTCTAAATAATCTGTGGATGTTATTAGGTATCAGCGATATCAATAACACTAATACATTTATATTTAAATGTTATATATTCAACTAAAATTAAATTGTATATTATTCTTATTAAATAAAATGTTATTGAATCCTATCCTTGAGAGATCCTAAGATTTTCTAATAAAGCAACTTTCTACTTATATTATTATACAGAGCAATCTCCTGACAATATATATCTTTTTATTATTCATTTCTCTAAAATGAAATATATTGCCCTCTTTCCCCAATCCCCAACTCCTCTCCAGCCATTGCCATTTTGCTTTATGATAATATTTATAAAAAATATTCAGAAATAAAAATGATCATAACAATACTCTTATGCCAAGAGCAGTAGTGGACAAAAGACTTTACTGAAGAGCTACTTTGAATTTGTAAATTAGCAAAGAGGGTTGTACTAAACTTTATTTAAAAATGTTGTATAAGTGTATATGAAAAATTCAGTCAGATTTTTACTGAATATTTTACTTATAGAATTTTTTACTCTGAATAGATTGTAGAAGAAAAGGAATGGTTATTAATAAGAGTCTCGGAAATTTAATTTTTTTCATGAATGTTTTTTATAAAATTTATTATGGTCATTTAAGATTTTTGCAATCTGCTCTTGCTAGTGAGTAGAATTATGTTTAATGTGAAAATTTTATGTTTTTTTTTGTTTTTAATAGTCACAATAAAATTAAATTAAAAAATAAATTAATTTATGTTATCAATAGATTTTATGGGAGTTTTATGAATTTTTTTGTTCTTGCTTGTCAGTAGAGTTTTTTTTCCATGAGATATATTCATACGTTTTAAAATTCAGGCCGTTTTTTTAATTCTTTTTTATTTGCCTGTTAGTAGAGTTCTTTTCTATGCAATAGTTCCATTGTGATTTTTTATTTGATCGTCAGTAGTCTTTCTTATCATATAAGATTTTTTCAAATTTTTTAGATTTTTCAAATTTTATCGATTTGTTTGTCACCATATAGTTTATGAAAGTTTCAATTCGCTTGTCAATATAGTCTTTTTTGATAGCTTGTAAAACTTGTGAGATTTATCGAGTTTTGTTTTTCTTAATATTATTTTTTTTTTGAAGTAAAACTTCTTTAGGTGCGACTAGGGTGCAAATTCGTACAAATGCAACGGAAGTGCGTTACGGCAGATAAGATAAGATAAGATAAGAGTCGGGTGCCAAAGATGCGTCATTCGATCTCGATGACATTATTTCTGTACGGGTTGATTGTGATTAGTCGTCGTGTCGAGTGAATAGAGATCTGTCGTTGTGTGCGTACCGGCATCAACGTTGTACGCGTATTGATATCAACAAGGAAATCGGCATAGATAAATAAACATTTTAAAGTTACATCGTAGTACAAATCTTGATTTAATGAAAAATGCCTGAATCAGAAGAATATTTTACCCGGTTTCTTGAAAATAATAAAACAAATTAAACATTTGTGCTATGTACTAAACGTAAGTTTGTTGCTTAGAAATTATTTCTATATTATTCGTAGTTTCTATAAATCTTTGAAGTTTCTGAAATGGAAAATATTTTTTAGGCGAGACAGATATTACAGCTGTTCGAAAAATGAGATTAAATCGCCAGCAAAAAAGTAAAAAAAAAATACAAGCTGTCAATGAATGTATGTCAATTTTAATTACATGAAGTTCTTCGAACACAATTATTATATGATAAGAGTGAAGTTGCGAAAACAATATTTGTTCAGGGGTTGTTTAACAAAATCCACTGTGAGAACGAATATTATAGAATTTATTGTCTATTTTTGACCTAAATCCTTTTATTTTCCACAACTGCACAATCTGGTATCCTTTTGTATATAGTTTGTCTTGAAGAAGGACGCTTTCAACTTAACCCCCTCGATTCTAACCGATGCTTTCTCAGATATTAAATTATAAGTTCAGTTCTCCTACACGCAAAATATACTACTTAGATAAATTTATATTATATAATATACATAGAAATATATATATATATATATATATATATATAATACTAAATACATATATTGTAGCGGAGCCGATTTGCATGGCGCTTATATAGGGAAAAAAGCCAAATGAAAAATTGACATCGATTTATTTCAAGTTTTATGGGGAGAAGACGGTTATGTGGGGAGAGGAGACCAAGGACGAATGGCATACTTTTGTATTATAAATATGTTAATATAGTTGTAGTAAAATATAACTGATCAAACATTTACAAAAATAGTCGAAGTGCTTCCACAACTTGTAGTAGTACTTCTACTATTTTTGTATAGTTTGCTCGGTTATGTGTTATTATAGTAAGCTGGTATATTGGAAAAGAATGAAATCAATTGGGCACTTTTAAGCGTCTGGTTTGATATTTAACTAAATCATTTTTATTATCATTTTAAAACAGCAATGTGTGCTCATATTTTTATGGTAACCCAACAGTTAACTTAAGGGGGTATTCTACTGTAGAATTTTGAAAAAATCGAAAAATTTTTTTTTTCATATTTTCAAAGTTTAGTTATTCAAAAATATGTCATTAAAAGGATTTTTCAAAATTACTATTATTTCCTGAGTTATAGCCGTTTTAGTGACGTGGCCTCGGTTCGGGTCCGACTTGTCTCAAAACTTTGAACGCGTTTTTCTCGGAACTACTTTTTTCGAGCTGGCGGTAAGGATATCTCGAGTTCTAATGAACCGATTTACTTCAAATTTGGAGAGAATCTTCTCTATACATCGCTTTATCGTATGGACCTTGCCCAAAACTATAACTTTTCATTTAGTATTTTTAAAAAATTCGGATTTGTTAAAAAACATGAATTAAATTTTTTTTTTCAAACTGCCACCATTCAAACAAAACAAATTTGTTTAACTTATCCAAGGTTCATACGATAGCGGCATCTATTATAATTAAGAATCCATCTATTTTTTATGTTTCAAATCACAAGGAGGGTTGGAATCATGTACGCCAGGACACCCTCTTTTTTTGGGAACCTCCACTTTGACTGCTCATAACTTTGTAAATTTTAATTTTTTTTTAATAATAATTTTTTTATGTAATAATAAAATATCAATAAACAAATGATAAAAAAATCGATAGTAAAAATATTATTTGTTTCCATCATACAGCGCTTCAAAAACCGGGCGAAATTCATGACTCTACAGTAGAATACCCCCTTAACTATGTTTAAAATTTTTGTAATTAGAATTTTCTATTTTATGTACATTTCAAATGTACATTTTAAATAAAATATGTTCTATAATTGTTTATACTTAGATAACTTTTCAAAATGAATCAAAACCTAGTAATTTTTCGTTTACTGCAAAATTATATCCAAATTGTACCTCTATTCAACGTCCCACAAACTCCTCTATAAATATAAACATGTACGCCCCAGGATCCCCTGCAAATTGTGTGTATATGTGTTCAAGTATTTGTGGTACTTTTAGTTTATTACGTTTTTGTAACATTTGTCAAAAGTGGTGTTTGTGGAATTACTTCCTCGAATTTGGGTAAGAGAAAAATCTTATAATACTCTTGTGAGATGTATTGTGGCACTCTTAAGATTACACATGAGTAATAAAGGACTTATGGCCTATTGGCAAGTTACATCTTTATTAAACATAATATAAAAAAAACTATTTTAGAAATATTTATTGGTAAAATATATACAATTTCTGTCTTATCTGATTATATAATAATATCAAATTACCATAAGAGTGTTTGAACTAGTAATTAGTGGCACTCGTCTTAATTGGTAGGACTTAACGAAATTAATCAGGGATCGCATTTAAGATTGATTGACATGTGAAACCATAGCAAACGTTTCGACATATACTAATCCTTCCTTAGAAATTTGAGTACCTACATACTACCATACTACATACATGAGATTCGAGTCTGTAGTACTTCAGATTCAAACCATAATTGGCCCTTGATGTAATTGATTCATATCAGTGATATTTGAATATGGTAAAAGACAAGCAAATATATCTTATATAAAAAATTCTTCTGTAATGGTGTATTAAAGAATAATCCTCCTAAACGATTATTCGGATTTTGATAAATCTTGGAATTAGGTTCATCTTACTCTCAAGTTCAAAAGTGAAAATAATTTAGATCTTTTGCCACTTCCCTAACGACTGTATTGTATGAAACATAATAATTTTCAACTAATTGGTAAATATCAGTATAGGTTACTAAACACTTAGGTTATTAAATTGGAACTTTTGAATTGTAGACATGGGTACAGGACAACGTCTGTCGGGTCATCTAGTATATATATATATATATATATATATATATATGTATTAATATTAAAAAAATATAATTACATTTATTATAAATTATTATCAGTCTCTTCCCAGAGAATCATTTTCTTCGCTCTGATGTTACATGAACACGCAATGCGTCCACTTTTAATCATAAATATAAAATGTATCAGGAGAACATAAAAATAAATTAGAAAAAAAAAAATAAACGAATTATATTAGTTTTGTAATTAGGATTTCAACGAGATCAGTTGATACTGAACCCTCGAGGGAAAAAAATTACAGTAACTGGATATATATAATATAAAATATTCCATGGGGCGTCTTTTTGCAGTAAAAAATCTAAAAACTGCTGCAGCAAGTTGAACGTACGTTATGTTGTGATTAATGTGAGACAAAAGTGGAATTTATTTCACTTCGATTCTGGAAACTGCTCCGATCGATCGATATCTGATAGATGAAGCAATAATATTTATTGATAGATTCCAATTTGGAGCAGAATGTCGTGCAGGAGAAGGAAATAGATGGTGAAAAATTATAAAAACAAAATCTTGGTGTATATCGTTTTTACCTTAAACTTTGCTAAAATTTTTGGAATATAAAAGAATTCACCTGGTCTTAAATAATCAGCAGAATATCAATTTAGTTGGGTCATCTTTACCAAAAAGTAATCAGCATTATTGTCAATTAGCAGTTTTTTTTAACTTCCCGTGGGGCAAGTTATAATAATCGCAAAAAAATCGAAAATGAAAATTTTTATAGAAATTTACGTTTCAAAACCTTCTGAACCTTTTGGCATACCTTAGAAAAAATGTATGTGTGTGCGTATGTGTGTGTGTGTTTTGTATGTCCGCATTTGCGTCCACGTTTTCGTGCGCACGGATTAACCGATTTGAATGGTTTCAAAAACATTCGATTCCTATTAATAGGGAGATGTGCTGATTAGTTTTTGGCAAAGGCAGGTCCAGCTGTTACGGAGATACAGAGCAAAGAGTGCAGAAAATAGAAATCGAGTTTTTTGAGAGAACGGTTCATCCGATTTGAATGATCTAAAAAACATGCAATTTGTAATGATTGGGAGAAGAGGTGATTAGTTTTTGGCAAAGACAGGTCTCGCCATTTCGCAGATACTGAGCTAAATGTGCAAAAAATTGCAGTTTTTAAGTAAACTAAGCGTCCGATTTGAATGATCTAAAAACCTTTCTGCTTGTATAGACAAAATTGCGTTTGAGGATAAAAAATTATTACATCTTTTTTATTTTCCATAAAACATTTTTGTAATTTTGGATTAAAAATTCAAAAAATTACCCAGACTAAGCACAGTCTAAGCGCCGCTCTGGTACAAATGTTTACCCAAGTGCGTTTAGACTGTTTATGTTCTGGAGCACTTTTCCAATTTTGTGAAAACTATTGCATGAAAATGTGAAAATGCCGCCAAGCTAAGCACAGTGTAAGCGAAAATGTCGCACAGAATGATTTGCAAATGCGTTTAGACTGTGACTATACGGGAGCACTTCTTCAATTTTGTGTAAATTAGGCAACTATTTTTTTTTTAAATTGAATTCGAAATGAAATGACGATTGTTAATGTTCTGGAGATAAATTGATTTATGATTTGCATTTGATTTGCTCAGATATAACAAGATAGCAGAAATAATAAAAGTTACAGCATTTGTAATAATATATTTGAAAACGTTTAAAATTTCTCGAATATTTCATTACGGTACGGGAAGTACAGCAAGTTGCCTTAAGGCACGATGTCATACACCACTAGTTTTTCTGATGACTTTGGTGATCATAACCAAATTATTCAGCAAGTAATAAATTATATTACCATCTAAGACAATGTCTTGTCTCCTCTCCTACCAATTAATTTGCAGCACCCATTTGTCGAGTATTTAAGTCATATAATATTAAATCTTATTTATTAGACATTCCCAGCAATCCAGTATATTTAGTATTCATAAACATACGTATATTATGATATAGTAATATATCATTCGTTCGTTAATTATAACTGTTGTGTTTTCGAACTACTTTATATTACTTGGTGCACTACTTTGCACGTTGCAGTCAGTAGTCATTGCATTGCAGTGCAAATGCACTGCTGCATTTAGAGCTACTCAAATAAGCTGCCCCGATATAATATAAGTTTGTTAGTTTTATACATTTACAGGTACGTATTTAACAGACATGCATTGTAATGGATGGAATAAATGACTAATTAATTTTTTGAAAATTCTATAGAATTTTATGGACACATTGGATGTCCTTAAGCCTATTATTAAGGAGCACAACTAGTGTAACCGCCTAAAAAAAGGTGATTTTTGGAAAATTATATTAAAAAAACTACTTTATCAATCATTTCAAAATTTTAAGTATATATTTATACATGTTTTAAGAAGTAAAATTTTTGAAGAAAAAAATTAAATTTTTTTTAAGTTATCGTCGATCTCCAACGGCGCGACAAAAAAACCTTCTGTTCCTATTGATGGAAAGATGTGCCGACTAGTTTT
>NW_020536999.1:8834452-8851830 GCF_003426905.1 Ctenocephalides felis
AGTCACAGTCTAAACGCATTTGCAAATAATTCTGTGCGACATTTTCACTTATACTGTGCTTAGCTTGACGGCTTGTTCACATTTTTCAATAGTTTTCACAAAATTGGAAAAGTGCTCCTGTATAGTAACAGTCTAAACGCACTTGGGTAAATATTTGTACCAGAGTGGCGCTTAGACTGTGCTTAGCCTGGGTGATTTTTTGAATTTTTAATCCAAAATTACAAAAATATTTTTTGAAAAAAAAAATTAGAAACAATTTTTTTCCGAAAGCAATTATTTTGTTGAAACAAGCAGAAAGTTCTTTGAATCATTTAAATCGGCGGCTTAGTTCACTCAAAAACTGCCATTTTTTGCACATTTAGCTCCGTATCTTCGAAATGGCGAAACCTGTATTTGCCAAAAACTAATCACCCAGTCATTACAAATTGAATGTTTTTTAAAACATTCAAATCCGATATTCCGTAATAGCCAAACCTCCCTTTGCGAAAAACTAATCAGCACATCTCCCTATCAATAGGGATCGAATGTTTTTCAAACCATTCAAATCAGTTGATCCGTGCGCCCGAAAACGTCGACGAAAAAATGCGGACATACAAAACATACACACACACACATATACGCACACACACATCCATTTTTTCTGAGGTATGCCAAAATTTTCAGAAACCTTCAAAACGTCGAGAAATGCAAAAAAATTGCATTTTCGATTTTCGGCCCATTACTATAACTACCCTACGTGAGGTTAATAATGAGATGTTTAGCATATACTTTTATTAATAAATTTTTTTTATAATAATTATTAGTGCATATAATATTGTACTTTAAAAAGAAAAAAATCAAAATCTTTAAATTGACTGAATGTTTGAACCTTTTTTTGAATCATCCAAATGGGTGCAGCAATTTTTCTGAGAAACTTAATACACTTACTTAATTTTTTTAAAGTGATCTTAGATAAAATTATATAGATTAAATAGACTTGAAACTCTTAAAAAAAATCTAATGATTAATTTCAAGTTTTTATTAGATTTTTTACCCACATTTAAAAAACTTTTGCTAATTGACAATAATGCTGATTAGTTTTCGATAAAGATAGTACAACTAAATTGGATTTCTGCTGATTTCTTAGGACCAGGTAAATCCTTGTACTTTCCAAAAATGTTAGCAATATATAAGGTATACACAAAGATTTTTTTTATAATTTTTTACCATCTATTTCCTTCTCCTGCACGACATTCTGCTCCAAATTGGATTCTATCAATAAATATTATTGCTTCATCTATCAGATATCGATCGATCGAACCAGTTTCCAAAATCGAAGTGAAATAAATTCTACTTTTGTCTCACATTAATCACAACATAACGTACGTTCTTGCTGCAGCAGTTTTTAAATTTTTTACTGCAAAAAGACGCTCGATGGAATATTTTATAATATATATATACTGTAATTTTTTTCCCTCGAGGGTTCAGTATCAACTGATCTCGTTGAAATCCTAATTACAAAACTAATATAATTCGTTTATTTTTTTTCTAATTTATTTTTATGTTCTCCTGATACATTTTATATTTATGATTAAAAGTGGACGCATTGCGTGCTCATGTAACATCAGAGCGAAGAAAATGATTCTCTGGGAAGAAACTGATAATAATTTATAATAAATGTAATTATATTTTTTTAATGTAAATATATATATATATATATATATATATATATATATATATATATATATATATACGGGGGACTACTTTGAAGGGGACCACATTAATGTAGACGAATAAATAAATATTTTTTTGAAAAAACGAAAATTCCTGGTACTTTTTGAACAGACCTCGTATATATATATATATATATACATATACGAGGTCTGTTCAAAAAGTACCCGGAATTTTCGTTTTTTCAAAAAAATATTTATTTATTTATATATATATATACATATACGAGGTCTGTTCAAAAAGTACCCGGAATTTTCGTTTTTTCAAAAAAATATTTATTTATTCGTCTACATTAATGTGGTCCCCTTCGAAGTAATCCCCCCCAGATATAATACACTTATGCCAGCGTTTTTTCCAATTTTCGAAGCACCCTTGATATTCACTTTTTGATATGTCCTTGAGCACTCTCGGCGATTTTCTTCAATCGAGGAAAACCGCCGTCCTTTCATGGGTCTCTTCAACTTTGGGAATAGGAAAAAGTCACACGGAGCCATATCTGGTGAATTTTTGCACTTTGCAACACTTTATTTCATTTTTTACGCAAAATTTAATACAAATTCTTTGACTTTTCAATTCTTCCATTGTAAAAATCGCCGAGCTCAGAAAAACACGTCGAACCTTAGCGACTACCACAGACAAAGTAAACAGTGAATATAGCTGAAAATTTCATCATACTTTAGGGGCATGTATACCAACACAATAAAAAAAAATTTTGACAATCAGACACTCCAGACCCGCGAAATTTAATTATTAGTAATTCCGGGTACTTTTTGAACACACCTCGTATACATATTTAAAATTTTTAAAAATGAAATCAAGTAATCAAAACATTTCTAATTCTGAAAAGGAAGAAAAAAAATTATCAAGTGGTAAAAAATTGTTCAAATATTGAAAAAATCAGACTTACATACATTAATTAAATTTTGATAGCTGTCAAAAAGCAAAGAAGAAGAATTTCTCTTATTTACACATTGTGAATTTAAAAAAATGAAAACAGATTCAGCAAACCTTCTTAGGTCAACATTTTGTTCAATATATAAAATAATAGGATTGTTTAAACCAAAGTGTGTTTAAAATTTTGCATATGTTCAGATAACATTGTTTTATATTGATTTTTATATTTTTAATTATAATTATGTTGAAGCATTCTCTTAGATATATATTGTGAACTCTCTCCAATATAGAATTTTTCACAATTATTACGATTCACTTTGTAAACGGAGACAACAATTCTATTATGTGGTATTTTTGATTTAAAAAAAAAATTATAATACTTTAAATTGTTTGTATACTTTAAAATCAAAAACACCACATAATAGAAGTGTTAACTCCGTTTACAAAGTAAATTGTAATGATTGTGAAAAATTGTATATTGGAGAGTTTACAATACATATCTAAGAGAATGCTTCAACATAATTATAACTAAAAAAAGAGATTATATATATATATATATATATATATATATATATATATATATACAAACACAAGTACTTCATATTAAACATAAGTAATATCTTGAAAACGTTCTTCCAATTTTTACATAAAATTGTCTACATTTTCCGAATCCATAAAATCTATCTCATATCTGATCCCCCACGAAGCCAAAAAAAAGGATTATCGCCCTTTTGTTATTTTTCATCTTAAGAAAACAAAAACAAAGTGCGTCGACGAGACAAACCTAAATCCTAAACCCTAAATCTTATTTAATTTTTTTGTGGGTGATCAGATTTACTTTGAATAATTTTACATAAAACGACATTAAAATAATATCAAAATTATTCTTGGCGCCTGAAAGGATTACTTGAATTGATTAATAAAGAATTAGTGGCGGGTGATTAGTGGGAGAGCTGGGAAGCTTGAAAATTAATAGTAAGTTGTAAAAACAATAGAAAAGTATAAAATTATTCTATGATTTTAGAATGTGTTCCGAGATTTAGGTACATAGCATATATATTATTATTATATTAATAATTATTATGGTATCCTTGAGAGATTCCAGCGTTTTCTAATAAAGCAACTTTGTACTTATATCATTATGCAGAGCAATCTCCTGACAATATATATCTTTTTATTATTCA
Organism: Ctenocephalides felis; assembly: GCF_003426905.1. Classification (NCBI taxonomy): domain Eukaryota; kingdom Metazoa; phylum Arthropoda; class Insecta; order Siphonaptera; family Pulicidae; genus Ctenocephalides; species Ctenocephalides felis. Next base: position 8,838,241 of record NW_020536999.1, read on the forward strand.
TTTCTCTAAAATGAAATATATTGCCCTCCTTCCCCAATCCTCAAACCCTCTCCAACATTGCCATTTTGCTTTATGATAATATTTATAAAAAATATTCAGAAATAAAAATGATCATAACAATACTCTTATGCCAAAAGCAGTGGTGGACAAAAGACACTTAAGTAGAGCTACATAGTTTTTTTTAATAAATTTTATTTTGATTGGCATTTTTGTCTGATAAATTTTACTTTTTTTAAAATGAATTATATAATTTTAAAATTGAGAATTTTTCATTTGTTGTAAATAAAGTTTATTTCTTAGAAAAAATGAGTTTATTGTCCGTTGAATATATTTTAATTCGAGATTTTTTATAAAAATTCTAGTTTTATTTTTGTAAGACTTTTTGATTTGTTTATCAGTAGAGAAATTTGTGTTAATTTTTAGATTTGCTTGTCAGTAGCGTTCTTTTTTATAAAAAAATCGATTTTTTGTCAGTAGAGTTCTTTCTGTGCGTAAAAGTCTATGAAATATTCTGATTTTTTGTTAGTAGAGTTTCTTTTTATGAAATCTATTGATATGAAGGGGTAAGTTAGAGCAAAATAATCAATTTTAATTTTGTTTATATTTTTATGGGTTCCGTACCAATGTTTATCATTACACTGCGACACGGCGCTTACACGCTTCGATATTTTGTCTCTACGCATCTAACCCAGAGCGATTGCTTAAAAAAAAATTCAAATTTTTTTCAAGATTTTCAAAGTTCTCAAAAATCCATTTTTTTTTAAAAATAATAATTTTTAAAAAATAATAATTTTTCATACGGAAATTTCCAACAATTTGCTTTAAGGTACAATGGAAATGATCAAATGTTTTTGTGCATCAGTAGAGTTTCTTTATATAAAAAATCTGAATCTATTGAATTTATAAACCAACATCATGTGTTGGTATCTAGGGATAATTTTGTCTTTTTTTGAAAATTATTCCAACGTTAGTTGAAACTGCTCGTGCTTGCCTAACTTATAAATATATAAATAAGTAAAATCAATTAAGTTGAGACTTGAGTTTAAGTTTTATCAATTTGCCTTAGCCATACAACTAGATACTACTTGCAATTGAAATCTTAATCTAGGAGCAATTTTCTTTGAAATTTAGATTCACTGGTTAGTTTAGTGTCACTCGCATAGGGCAGAAATTAAAAGGAATTCTAATTTGCTTGTTAATAGAGTCCTTTTTCTGACAAAAATTAAAACTTTATTAAGAAATAATTAGATAATAATTTCCATTTTTGTATCATTATTGTTATACATTATACAATTGAAAAATATATATACCCTGTGTTTCTTCTGGAAAAATGAAAAGACCTATATATCAAAGTTTCAGCATTTACATTTTTTGTGGTACTCAGCTACAATGTCACACATGATTATATAATATATAATAAAAAATATTTAACGTCTTAAGTGCGTGTAATAAATGAATGAAATGAGTGCAAGTAAATGAATTGGTTTTTTATAAAGGTGATAAATTTAGCCAAAGTAGGCCTTCTGTTGAGTGCAGAAAACACTAAAACATGGTAAAAAGCACATTGGTTCTGTGTTGACCGCCGATGACTAAATGTGATTTTTTTTAAATCATCTATTTTCGACCTAAATCCTTTTGTTTTCCACTACTGCACCTTCTGATATCCTTTTGTATATAGTTTGTCTTGAAGAAGGACGCTTTCAACTTAACCCCCTCGATTCTAACCGATGCTTTCTCAGATATTAAATTATAAGTTCAGTTCTCCTACACGCAAAATATACTACTTAGATAAATTTATATATTACATATATATATATATATATATACATATATATATATATATATATGTATATATATATAATACTAAATATATATTGTAGCGGAGCCGATTTGCATGGCGTTTATATAGGGAAAAAAGCCAAATGAAAAATTGACATCGATTTATTTCAAGTTTTATGGGGAGAAGACGGTTATGTTTAGAGGAGACCGATGGCGAATGGCATATTTTCGTATTACAAAAATATCATTCTAGTTATATTTAACTTATCAAACATTTACAAAAATTGTCGAAGAAATTCCACAACTTGTAGTAGTACTTTTACTAATTTTGTAAAAAAATTCTTATTTATGTTTTAGTCCATTTTTACACTAAGCTTTTAGACGTCTAGTTTGAAATTTAACTAAATAATTTTTATTCTCATTTTAATATAGCAATCAGAATTTAAGGGGCACAACTAGTGTAAAATTTTCAAAAAATCTAATTTTCAATTTTTCCATATTTCGATAGGTTATACCTTTAAAAATAACATATCAAAATTTTGCATCAATATCTTAAACAGTTTTTGTGTCACAGCCATTTAAAAGAGGATATATATAGTATATAGTATAACGATGATTTTATCTTTAAACGCGTTTTTCTCGAAAAAACAAATTATCCGATCACTATCGATTTTTTTTATATGCTTTATATATAGTTCTCCGTAAAATGAACTATCGATTTTTGGATCGGATCAAAAATCGAATTTTGGCAGTCCAAAAACGACCAAAATTTTGGGTAAAATTCGACTTTTTCTAAAAAACGCCGCCATTTTGTCAATTTTTGATTTTTTTTTCTTTATCGTAGGTCATTTTACAGACTATATTATCTAGTTTAACGAGATTTTTTTTTTCAATTTCATCCACGTAGAAGGCCGGAATCACTGCCGCAGTAAAGGGCCTTTTTTGTCGTTGGAGATCGACGATAACTTAATTTTTTTTTTTTTTCAAAAATTTTACTATGCATTCTTAAAACATGTGTAAATATATTCTTAAAATTTTGAAATGATTGATAAAGTATTTTTTTTAATTTAACAGTTTTTCAAGATGTGTGCTCATAATTTTATGACAACCCAACAGTTAACTATGCTTACAATTTTTGTAATTAGAATTTTCTATCTTATAAATGTACATTTTAAATAAAATATGTTCTATAATTGTTTATACTTAAATAACTTTCAAAATAATTCAAACCGTAGTATTTTTTCTTTAACTACTCAATTATACCCAAATTGTGATTTCATACAAATTCCTTAAAAATATGTACATACATTATATACCCCAGTATCCCTACAAATCGTGTGTATATGCGTTCAAGTATTTGTGGTACTTTTAGTTTATTACGTTTTTGTAACATTTGTCAAAAGTGGTGTTTGTGGAATTACTTCCTCAAAGAATTTGGGTAAGAGAAAAATCTTATAATACTCTTGTGAAATGTATTATGGCACTCTTAAGATTACAAGGATAAAGGACATATTTATTTTACAAAATATAAAAAATTATTTTAGAAATATTTATGTGTAAAATGTATACAATTTCTGTTGTATCTGATTATATAATTATATCAAATTACCATAAGAGTGTATAAACTAGTAATTAGTGGCACTCGTCTTAATTGGTAGGACTTAACGAAATTAATCAGGGATCGCATTTAAGATTGATTGACATGTGAAACCATAGCAAACGTTTCGACATACTAATCCTTCCTTAGAAATTTGAGTACCTACATACTACATACTACATACATGAGATTCGAGTCTGTAGTACTTCAGATTCAAACCATAATTGGCCCTTCATGTAATTGATTGATATCATATGGTAAAAGATAAGAGAGAGACTACTGGTGAACAATATAGGATTTAAGGAAAAATATCACTTACACCTAGTAATTTTTTTTTTGTATATATTACCCAAAAGTCCTTTATCACCTACATTTACGGTTTACATCCGAATGATATACCCATTGGACATTAAATAGACGCATCATTAGTCAATATGAAATCTGCTGCCTGTTAGCTGCATCCGACGAGGTTCTGTATCAAGGATCAAATTTAGCTGATTCAGCACAACAATGACACCAGAATATATATATATATATATATATATATATATATATATATATATATATATATATGGATAAACAGATGGATGCGTCATCTAATAATTGGATGACAATGATACAGAATAGAACGGAGATAGCAGTTTTTAGGCATTTTTCTTTTTTTATCTTTATAAAATCAACTAAAATTCTGCAGTAACTGTTTTATACACTCTAAAACAATTTTTTTTAAATAAAATTAGATGTAACGCATACTTTTGTAATTTGCTATTTGGCGTCATATGGATTCTGGTCATTTTTTTACATTTTTTCATGTAACTTGAAAATTTTATCTCTAGCACTATGAATATCTTAGCTTAGGACAAACTAGATAAAATTCACTGAAATTCTGCAGTGACTGTTTCATGAACTCTGAAACAATTTTTTTAAATAAAATTTATTGGAACGCGCTAGTATATACTTTCTTAAATTGCCAATGTATGGATTCGAGACATTTATTTACATTTTTTCTTATAACTTAAAAGTTTTGTTCCAAATATTCTGAATGTCTCAGCTAAGGAAAAACTAGAAAATATTTAGTATAATTCTGTATGATTAATTAGACATAATTTCGTACATAAATTAAATTAAATATTTTCAAATAAAACTTGTATCATAGAGCAAGTATATATTTTGCTAATTGACGGTATATGGATACGGAACATTTTTTTATATTTTTTCAAATAACTTAAAAATTTTGCTCCAAATATTTTAAGTGTCTTAGCCTAGAAAAAACTAAATAAAATTCACTAAATTTTTGCAGTTATTGTTTCTAACACTCTGGAACAAAATTTTTAAATAAAATTAGTTTTAAGGCACATATTTGTAATTTGTTAATTGGCTCTATGAGGATTCGTGACATTTATTTATATTTTTTCACATAACTTGAAAATGTTGTTCCGGATATTGTAATTAATTAATCTTAGTGGAATCTAGATAAAATTTACAAATTTTTTATATAAACTGCTTTGAATACTCTTATACAATTTTTTTAAATAAAATCAAATAAAATTTTTGCAAATTTGATTGTAATGATACGAGGCATTTTTCTACATTTTTTATATAACTTGGAAATTTCATTCCTAGCACTCTATATATCTTAGCTTAGGAGAAACTAAATAAAATTTACTAAAATTCTGCATGAACTGTTTTATACACTTTGATTTAAATAGTTTAATTAAAACTGATTGTAATGCTGTTAATTGTCAACACATGTATTTGGGATAATTTTTGACACTTTTTCAAGAAACTTATAAAATTCTATGCACAATTTTTAATTAAATTATTTCATCAAAATTCAAAAAAATGCTGTTATTTTACTTAAAATATTTCTTATACTCTGAAACTAAATTTTAACATTACTATTTGAGGTATTTTTATACTAATTTGGTTATTGCACTCTTTTTCGAACTACGTGAATAAGTCTGACTCGTCCCCGACTATTTTTTCCAGCTCATGATCCATAACTTTTTATTCGCACTCTATATTCCCTCCGAATCGATTCCTTCGTCGTGCATTTGACAGGAAAAGATTCCCCGACAAAAACTTATTTCGCCAAAAATTGCATATGCACCCACCCATATGCACCGTGCACCAAACTGCACTTTCCGGATCTCATTTTATCCTTATCATCATTTTCTTAGATTTTTTCCTTATTTTTTGCGAAAACTTCAACACAGCAGCAGCTGTAGGAGCTGCAGCTGCAGTTGCAGTTGCATTTGAAGCCTTCTCTCCCTCTAAATTTCAGGAATAATGGAGAAATGTGAAAAAGTTGTTAGGAAAGTGCACACATTACGTGTGTTTGTCAACAAAGGGATAAATTCTTGTAAGGAGCAGGAGGAGCAGATTGAGTTAGATCTGTCTGAGAGGTTTCAGGAAAGGACATACACTTTTTGTTGTTTGAGATGCATTTTTACACTTTAAGAAAATTGTTGAAGGTGGGATGTACGAATACTTATTCATTAAAATGCAAAAAAATAACTACTACTGAGTTGAAGAAAGTTTTATTTATATTTATATTTTAATTAAGTGCCCGAAACAAAATTTTTGAGTTATATGAATAATTTAAAAAAATACTTTCCCTCAATTGACATGATGAGTACATGTTCGTTACAACTAATTTTATTTAAATATGTGTTTTTAGAGTATTTAGAACAGTTTATACTAAATTAAATTAAATTTTATCTATTTTCTTACAAGTTTATTTAATTAGAGCGCCCGGAACATTCTTTTTGAGTTAAATGAACAAATTAAAAAGTGTCCTAAAACTATATCATCCGTTTTTTATATATTCCAGTACCAAAAACATTGAAAAAACCAATTTCGTAAAAAAGCAATAAACACCCTTATTTTTTACCTATGCGAAAATTTAATATCTAATTAGATTTAAGTAGCATTACGGCGAGTTACACGAACTTTCCGAGAGTTGTAAATAATAAAGTTAATGCAAACTGCCACATAATTAATAATGGTGTATAAAGTGTTAATCTGAAGCGAATAAATAAATAAAATATAGATATATCTAGAAAAAATATTATGTTATTATTAAACATGCAACAGTTGCAATGATATTTTATGAAAATATAAAATTACAATATGTAAAACATACCATAAAATATTTTGTGACGATAATAGAATAAAGACAAAACTGTTTTATGCAAGCAGGTGTATTTATTTATATTAATAATATTTATAATATATAATGTTATTTTATATTAAGTATAAAACTAAAAATAAATAATCAAAATTATTTTGAAATGCTTTTTTTCTGCACATTGTTTGATTATTACATATTTATCATATAAAATATATTATTTTTTAATGTATATAAGTATGTAACACAATCAAACTTTTGAAATGTAATATCTACAATATTATTGCCGAAAACCAACTGATATGTGTCAGAAATTAAACATATAAGATACAATATATGTTTGGCAGTAGAAAATATATAATATATTTTAATAAATAACACAATAGTCCAAATTGCTTATACAACTCGTGCATGTTGTATTTTGCTTCACTAAATTATTTAAATATAAAATAATATTTTTACTTATTGATTTTTATTTATTTATTAAATTAACAATCAAAATACAATTTAATCTTATAAGCTATTGAAGTATTATAAGCTATTGTAACACAAACAAAAAGAATCGAAAGGAAATAATAATAATAATAACAGAAGGAAATACTAAAAAAGGAAATACTTATTGAAAAAATGATTTAGAATTTTGTTTCATGTGTCAAAAATTCATTTGTTTCATCATAATCTTAACTATTTTTTTTTTATTTATTTATTTATTTAGCAATATATACATTTCACATATATCCATATCTCAGACAGACAGGGGTGCCTGGTATAAGAGATTATGGATTGCAAATTAAATTATTAGTAAGAAAAATGTACTTTAGAAATTATGATTGCAAAAAAGCAACTAATATTATTTAAATTATTGAACCAATTTTATTGGTTGCAAATAACAAAGGTGATATTGTTCTTTTACCGTAGATACTATATTTATTCTCTCTGAATTCTTATATTGATAAAAAAATGCAGCTTCCAATACGTATACAGCTTATGCTAAGGCCATAAATAGAAGGACATTAAATAGAATATTAAAAAGTATAGGATAGGATATTAAAATATTTGGAACTTAAACTGTAGACGTGGGTCTATGTGTAGAGGAGTAGCACCAATGAAGAGCGAGGGGGCGTTAATATCTATATTTTTTTTAAATAAGATTTTTGCAATCGATGATTTATTAGTTAGAACCGAGTAGTGTAATAAATTCAGGCAAGAACTATCTTTTCCATGTTCAATATAGTCATATTTATGATTATCCAAAAGCATATTTATGGTCGGATAATTATATACTGTTTTATCGTTAGCCTACCGAATATTTTCATTATAAAGATAGATTTTAAAATTAACGTCGATAATGCGGCGTAATAAAAATTTAACAATAATTATTTTACTGTTAATTATCGCATGTTGAAATAGCTTCGACTCTTCTGTAACATTAGCTACCTTTCTTAGAAAATATTTAATTATTGCCATATGACACTCGTTGATGGCAAAGTCAATTGGAGCCCAAATATTAATATTTTTACTATCAGCATCATTATCCAATAAAAATTTTACAAATTTTTTATCGATTATTTCTAGCTGCAAGATGCAAAGGTGTTTCTTTTTTACAATTAACTGCATCGTCTTGAGCGCCTCTTCCTATTAATGTCTGAGCAAGCTCTAAATGTCCTGCCATAGCTGTATAGTGCAAGCATGTATAGTTTTTTGTATTAATTGGGCCTAATTGGGCTATACGATTTTTTATCAGTAATTAAACAATATCTTCACAACCATGTTTAGCTGCTTCTGACAAAAATGTATCGGTTTTATTGTCAAGATTGTTCAACAGCAACTTTACTATTTTGCTGTTACCATAGGAAATAGCATGACACAAAGGACTTTTTCCAGTATTGTCAAAAACGTTGATGTTGGCTCCTTTCTCTATCAGTAATTGAATTATATCAATAAGATTATTTTTAACTGCATAATGCAATGGCGTTGAATGATTTTCATCGATAACGTTGGCATCAGCTTTATTATTCAACAAAATTTCAATGATCCTTGTGTGACGTTTTCTGGTAGCAATATGCAGTGATGTTGATTTTCCATAAGCTATATTAACCATGGTTTCTTTTTCTACTAACATTTGAACGATCTCATGTTTATTATTAGTAGCTGCGACATATAAAGGTGTATAACCATCTTTAGTATCATGTGAATAATGATGCTTCTTACAACCAAGCAGTAGATCATGATTGGAATTCAGTAATATATTGGTATTTGCTCCATGATCCAGAAGAATTTTCGTGATTTTTACGTCACCTGTAAATGCTGCGTAGTGTAATGGAGATCCGTAATCAAAGTCTCGACCATTTATAACCGCCTTAATGAAATCGGGGTCTATTTGACTTAAAACTGTATCTATATCCGGATACATTGCATGTTTAATAGCATCCATTAGTTTAACAAAGTGGTTATCCAGCATTTGGAATAAATTAAATATATTAAAAAAATTTTCAATTCTCTTGAAATAATGTTTTACATTCAAAATATGGTGAGGGCCTATTTCGAGAATGCACTTTCTCCAAATTTGAATTAATATATCAATATCATTATTTTTAATTTCTGGGATTAAATTCTGCAATGTCTCATCTGACATATGTTTTATATGGTGTATATATAATATTTCTTCAACGCTAAATGAATCATTTTGTTTTGTTACGCTAATATCAATAAGTTTTTCGACAGCATTGGCATATTTTATTGTTTCTTTCGACATTTGATCAAATGCTTCTTTAAATGTGCAGTTTTGCAAATTTTGATAGTATTCAATTGGGTATTGTAGCCAAGTTTCGGTCCACCATTTCCCACTGTCAAATTTACTTTCATTAGATATGTTTTTCCCAAATTTATCTAAAAAAGTTTGTATTTGTGTAATCTTACATTTTTTCGGTAATGTGTTTAATATATCTCTAAAGTAATCTGGAAACAAAAATATGTTGTTGTTTTTAAATTTAAATGATTTGGCCACAAAAATTAAATAAGTGCCATCAGATTTCAAATCATGAGATTTAGATTTAGAAACACAATAAATAATCAGTCGAAGAATTACATCTCGTAGATCAGTATTTTCATTTTGTTCTCGTTCATATATCTTTAGTATATTTACAAACATATTGTATACATTATGCATTTGTCCAATATACTGAATGGGAGAGCGGCCGCGAATGAAATAAGAGTTATAGCCTGCTCCAGCCTTTAACATGCATTCGATTCGTTTAGAATATACATCAATATTGTCGTAACACATCATGCAATCCAAAAAATTAATTTCATGACCTCTATCAAAAGCAGGATATTCCAACTCTAATTTCATAAATTCGCTTTCAACCTTTTCAAGAACCCTAATCAGACCTATACAGATATCAACACCTTTCTCAATATATAAAGCAGTTACTTCTTCATCATAATCGAGTAACTTCAGAAGTAATTCTTCAAAATAATTAGCTGAAGTAAAATATTCAACCTTAGTCTTTTCCATCAACAAAGAAATGTAATCAGCAGGTGCCCTTCTTTTAATTGCTTCAATAATAGGCATTTTTGTACCATTTGGTGATTCATAGGTTTTACCGTCAATCATATTCAATTCTAAACAAATTTTAATGATATCAATTTCTGCTTGTTCAAAAATGATTGGAATGAATTTCTTCCGTATCCATTCCTCATCATCGTTAAATTTTTTAAGAATGTGTGAAATTTTAAAAATGTGAAAATGTAGGTTTTGAGCTTCAATATTCAAAGGATCTTTGGCAAAACTAGCTAAAAACGCGTTTTTAAAAAAATCTGAATCTACTTTTTCCACTAAGGCATACCACAACTTATTTAATTGAAATTTGAAACATAGCTTCAATATATCATATTGCTTATAGACATTTTAAGCAATAAGATAAATTTTGTTTAGATACCTATGGGTTCCGTACCAGGCGCGGCGTTTACGCGCTTCGATATTTCGTCTCTATGCAGTAAAGCAGTACGATTGCTTTGAAAAAAGTTCAGAATTTCCAAAATATTCAAATACACTTTCTTCGAAAGTTTTTTTTTTCAAAAAAAAGTAATTTTTGTCAAAAATTTATAGTTTCTCAAAATCTAATTTTTCAGAGTAATTTTCAAAATGTTATCTTTAACAAAAAAAAAATTGGTACGGGAAGTTCCAGCATTTGCCTTAAGGCAGATTAAGACTAGTTTGATAGTTTGATTTAAAAGCTATTTGTAAGACAGACAAAACTAGATCGAAAATTTTGGCGCTCGTTTAGAAGATTATCTCAACCACTGCGGTTGTCACTTAAACAATGTCATCTTTTATTAGCAAATATTCTTGCTATTAAATTGTATAGTTTTCTTTATACGATTTTAAAATATGAATTAATTTGTATACTTTATATATCTTTAAAAGTATCATAGTGAAGCATATGGTACAAATTTGATAACTTTCATAAAGACTGGAAGAAGACAATTTGATCCGGCTCAGTGGAGTTAATGTTTGAGATGTCGGCGTTTCTACTTTGTAAGTCTTTTCCCGCACAGGAGCACCCAAAAGCCCTTTTGGCACGGATCACTATGCTTTGCGCCGTCCGACTTGCAGAATAACAGAATACGTTGCAAATTCACGCCAGACGTACAAGTTTCGCCATTATATAGTTTATTGAGAAGCTGTGCAATACATCACGTGTGTATCCTATAGTTGCAAATCCGATCTGACGGAAATACCTAATAAATCGGACCGCTCAAAGAGGATTGCTGTTAGGCAAGAAACATGCTAGTGCATAGGGAACACCGGAATTGGTTATAATAAGACGATCATGAATTTAATCTGAATAATTCATTGATAAATATGGTAATTGTTAATCATATTCGCACCAATAATTTATCCAAAATTGGACGAAGCTATTGTTAAAGTTTTCATATTAGACCTAATTGTCCTAGAAGGTATAGTTCAATTATTTCATGTTCAGATATTTCATGCATAATAAGACGTTTATATATTAATACTTCGATATTCTCTGTATTTCTTGCATCAAAATTTGTATATACTTAAAACAATGTCCACAGATTATTTTAAATAGTTATATCAATCAGTAATTTTTTTCCTATGAATAATCATAATTACTTATTGAATTTTAAACCAATTTTTCAGTAAACTATCCCACCTCCCGTTATCATGCAAAACTTAGAGAGGCATTGTATTCTTTTCATTTCACGATCATATTTTATCCACACAGAATTCTTATACCGAACCGTTCAGACGTAAGAAATAAGCAAGTAATTTTTTTCTATACCGCTGCGTCGGCGATGGCGATCAATATTCAAATCGCGCTGGACAAACTACAATCTGATTGACCGGTTCCACTAAGAACGTATTTAAAACGAAAATAAAGATAATGAGAGTGGATAAATAATATAAATGATTTCTGAATTTATGCATAATAATCAAATTTGCGTCACTACAAATACCACCCCTTTGTAAAAAGCCAATCAATCAATTGCCAAAGCTTGCATGTGTAATAAGTCGCATTTAAACTTTTTCATAATGTGATAAAATATAGCACCAGTATAATAACTATCAATAAAAGTTCGCTAGATAAATCAATATTGAGATAATTAAATCCACGCTAAAGTCAAAGTTCAAATTGTATATGTACAGTTAATAGACAAAGTGTCTTTTGAAGAATAAATTAGTAATACAGTCAAGTCATTGACGCTACATACAGAATACTAGAACATCAAACTAGTGGCCCGATAACATTATGCCTTAAGGCAAATTATTGGAACTTTTAAAAGCTTTACATTTTTTTTAAATATTTCAAAATTAAATTTTTGAGGATTATGATTATTTTTTTAAAAAGGACTTTTTTCAAACATATATATTTTCAAATTTTTTTTGAAAATTTGAATTTGTTAGCCTCGTAGCTGCCTAAGGGTTAAACAGTATAAATCTTGGTACGGAATCCATAAAAATGTAAACACTTATTAAAATTTCTATAAAATATTATCTAATAATTTGATATACATATGTTTAACGATAATTTTTTTTTACTGCAAAATGGCGATTTTTAATTTTTCATTGAATCTCCGAAACCGCTGCACCTGCTTTTCATCAATTCATCAATACCAAAATTAAATTAATTTTTCATTTCATACAAGTAAAGAATCAATGCTTTTTGAATCATTTAAATCGGTTGATCCGTGTTCTGAAATCGTCGACAAAAACTTAGTGTCCGCACATACATACATACACACACATACATCCATATTTTTCTAAAGTATGCCAAAATGTTGAGAAACCTTAAAAACGCAAAAATATATAAAAATTTAAATTTTCCATTTGTTTGTGATCACTATAACTTACCCTACGGAAGTTAATAATATTTCAGGTATGTATTATTTTCAGGTATGAATCAGCGAATAACCTTTCAAATATAACGTAGTGAATATTTTAGTACCCTTCAAGCCGTTTGACGCATTACTTAAAACGTTGTATCTCAATAGGCAAGAATATTTAAATGCATACATAAAAGCTCAGAACAACTATTAATTGCTCCTGTGGATAAATTTCAACAAAGCTGTCCATAAATAACAAAGTCGTGGTGTTTTCAAATTATGAGATTGGAAATCTAAAAGTTCTACTTTAATATGCAAGTACGCTTTACGTCCGGCAACAACTCTCGCATACAATGAAGCTCACATACACTGTCACAAATTGCCCCATTAGCATATGCAGCACACACCGAATGTATCGCGTTATCAGTCACTATCAGTGCTGCAGTTGTAGCTGTTTATTCGCGACCGTTCGTCCGCGAGGGACTAGGGTTATTACTCAGCCCCACGAGCGGCGGAGTATAAATTAACTATTGTGTTTTAGAACGATCGATATGAGAATAGCTATGTATAGTTAGCTGGATTTCCAAGCGAAGAACGACAGTTTTTAAGGCTTTTTTCCTTACAAGAACACATGTTATTTACCTATTAAAAATGAAGTATGAAGTTAAAATTTGCTAGAAATCATAAGGTTTTGTTTTCAGTTTTATATCAATTACATACAGAAGTATGT